>NC_079224.1:40148918-40356418 GCF_029633865.1 Lampris incognitus | reverse complement strand
CGTGTGGAGGCATGGTAGAGGCATTTCGCGCATGCTCAGTTGACCGTTCTCTACTCCATTTCAGTTCTCTGCATCGATGGGAACTACTAGCCTCTACCCTTTTGTAATGCATCTTGGTATGGAGGTGTAGCGTCACTGAAGATGGACTCGCTAGATGGTAATTTCCAGAGTCTTCTATTACTGCTTTCCGGGATGTTCTTTAAGATGGAGGGTGGGCGGTTGCTTTCTCTATGGACATACTGCAGCGTGTTGTTGGGCTTAACGTACGGCTTGTATGCGCCGCTCCTAAGGGCCACTGAGATGTCCAGAAGGTCAATTTGATTTTTGTTTGCTTCAATAGTGATTTTTTTAGCCCATTGTTTGAGAATATTTTGCAGACTGTTTCCTTAACTTGGTGTTTTGCTACAAACTGCTAGCCCGTCATCCCCATAGAGCCCGCCATTGATGTCCGGGTGTTGTGGTTGAGATAATAAATATATTCAGATGACGTCACAAGTTTCCGCCCCGGCGAAGCTGCCCATGGTTAGACCAAATGTACTACTACCTTTTTTCTGCCATGGGTTTCCATTGTGGCACAAGAGTGAGTCCTTCACCTGGTGTATAATCAGTGGTGGATCTAGAGATTTTTTTCCTGGGGTGGCAAAGGGGTGGCAAGACTGTGTCCCAGAGGTGGCAGCTGCCACGCCTTTGCCACCCTGTAGATCCGCGCCTGTGAGGGGGAGGGGGGATTCTAAATCGGCGACTTCTGTTTGAGATGAGTTTGGTGCGGGTCTTATTGACCTTCACCATGCATGTACATAAAATATACTTTAAAAACATATTATCTGATTTATAAATGGGGTGGCAACAGGGGTGGCAAGACTGTGTCCCAGAGGTGGCAGCTGCCACCCCTTGCCACCCTGTAGATCCGCCCCTGTGTATAATGTCTCTGGTCTTGCTGGGATATCACTGTGTGTGTTGAGCGGCAAAATCGGTGCTTTGGATAGTGACTCTGCTTATGGAGGGGTAGAACTCGCAGATATCAAAACGTATGAATTTGCTGTTCTTCTTGTCGTCCGTGTTCTTAAACCATTCTAACACTTGGTCCTTGTTTTTCCATTGGCTTACCGGGGACTTTTTTCAAGATTTGACTGTTCATGTTTTCGCTGATACTTATCTTTCCGCTTGTGTGGGGTTGACCAGTCTGCGTGTTGGCTTGCTGTTGTTGCCTGTGTAATTCAAGTCAGCCTTGGTTCTTTTCCGACCCGCATTCCGGGAGCTCTGCCTCTGATTGGCTAGTACTCGTTGCCTCCGTTGGTTAAGGTTAGGGTTAGGGTTAGCCAATCAGACATAGAGTAGGGGCGGGTCTTCCCGGAATCCAGGTGGGGGGAAAATAATAACGCTTCAAGTCACTGTGGGCATGGATTTGATGTTGACAGTTGTCTTGGCCAATCATATTTGGTTGAGTTGTGGGCGGGACAATATCCTGACATCTTCCGGGTATTCGCGAATTTGATAAGCGACCAGCGAAGGTAGTCAGTGAGTGAGCAAGGGGGAAAAAAGACGACAGAACGACACCGAAGGATTTAGGGAGCAGTGAAATGGCGGGAGTTAGCGAAGAAGAAGAACATGTGGCTGAATTAATAGAAACTCCTGTAAACTACTAATAAGACACGTTAGCCCCATAGCTAACGGGTGTGACCCTTTAGCCGAGCGATTAGTGATGTCGCCTTGTGGTACAGTACACCCCCGTATCGAATCCCGCACCGGGCAAGAAAATAACCGGTTACATTGGTGGCAGCGGTGGGATCCGGAAGTGTGCAGATCCTCAGAAGTCTCTTCGGAGCGCGGGAAGAACAAGCGCGAGGGCGCGCTTCCGGGGAGGGTGACGACTGTAAACTACTAATAAGACACGTTAGCCCCATAGCTAACGGGTCTGACCCTTTAGCCGAGCGGTTAGTGATGTCGCCTTGTGGTGCAGTACACTTCGTATCGAATCCCGCACCGGGCAAGAACATAACCGGTTGCAGTCCATTTTCTAGATTGCCTTTTCAGGAGAAATAAATAGAAATAATCCAGAAAGGTCGACCATTACCCGCCTTGCCAGGATTGGTGCAAGTTACCAAGAGCTAGCAGAGACGTTTTTAAGCTAGCAGCTACAGACGCTATCCGTGGCTAACGGGCAGCCTGCGCACCAACATGCTGGGATTGCTTGCTTTTCAGTCCCGACTAGGGGCCCTGGTCCAGCACGGGATTTGATCATTTGAGTTGCTTAATTAAAACAGCTCTGAAACACCAGTCCACCCCCGGACACCTGCGGGCCACTGTTCCTCTGAAAACATTTAGGAAACACACCTGCAGCCGAGTGCGCAACAGCGGAGCGAGACCACTGCACACGACCAGAAGGTGAGCATGCGCAGAAACGTCACCAGACTAACTTTTTTGACAATCATGCCAAAACAGTTTCAGCAAGACAGCGAAAAAAGGACATTTTTTTTCTTCTAAACTTCTATTAATTGTGTAGTTGCACCCGTGCTGCTTTTTTTGGGGGGGGGGGGGTCACTCGCATCTTGGGAAAAAAAGGTCGCAAAATGTCCGGAGTCAGCCTTGATCCTCATCCTCACGGAAAGTTCCACTCTGTTTTCCGTGAGGATCCAATAGTTTCAGAGCAAATGAAATCAGTTTCTCAATATTAAATTCAGCTTCAGCTTTACTGGAATTCAGTTCCAAACTAATACATTCAATTTCAAATTATGCTGTTCAGATTCAGTTTTTCAATGCAGCTATTAAAGTTAAACGATACAAATTCAAGTTATTTGATTCAAATTCAAGTTTTAATGCAATTATTCAAGTTGAGCAGTTCAAATTCAAGTATAAATGATTCAAATTCAGTCTCTAGGGACACATATCTCTGCCCGTAGGTGAAACGGAACGGGGAGGTTTTGAAACGGTTCATCCACACGGTGGTGTTTTTGGGGAAGCAGGAACTACCATTTAGAGCAGTGGTTCTCAACCGGGGGTCCGCGGACCCCTAGTGGTCCGTGGTGTAATTGCAAGGGGGTCCGTGAAAATAAAATATCTTTAAAAAAAAGATCCTATGACATTTATAGAAATAGGATTATTTTACTCAAATGTGACTGAGACCTTTATCTACCTAAACTATAAAGGGTAACAGGACTTTTTTCTCTAATTACATCTGTTTCACAAGTGTCATTTATTGTATTTTAATAAGAGATCTCGCTCCCGTTTGCATTGTTAAAAGTTACTGCATAAGAATTCTGTTTTGTTACATATATCTGAAAGTTACTGAGTACATATTCTGTTTTGTTACATATATCTGAAAGTTACTGAATACATATTCTGTGTTGTTACATATATCTGAAAGTTACTGAATCCATATTCTGTGTTGTTACATATATCTGAAAGTTACTGCATACATA
This sequence comes from Lampris incognitus, assembly GCF_029633865.1. Lineage (NCBI taxonomy): Eukaryota > Metazoa > Chordata > Actinopteri > Lampriformes > Lampridae > Lampris > Lampris incognitus. The sequence goes on along the minus strand of NC_079224.1, from coordinate 40,352,999 downwards.
TTCTGTTTTGTTACATACATCTGAAAGTTACTGAATACATATTCTGTTTTGTTAACTATATCTAAGTTACAACTGAAAGCTCTTATTTTTGCCCCAAAGAGTGAATAAATGCTATAATGCAATTTAAAATGCAGTTTCTACTGTTTCTATCAAATTGCAACCCCCCTCCCCCAAGATCAGGTGGAGGGGTCCTCAGGGTAGATCAAAAATACGCAGGGGGTCCAGGACCCCAAAAAGGTTGAGAACCACTGATTTAGAGGACATGACGAGAGCAGAAAATCAGTGAACAAGGGGAATTAGTTGGAGTTGTTGGACTACTTAGCTGAATATGACCGTGAGTTGAGATGCCGCCTTGCAACATCTAAGGTGTTTGCTGGTATGTCAAGCAAAATCCAGAATGACCTGATCAGTGCCACTGCGAGGTGTTATGGGATGCAATGAAAGATGAGGCGAGGAGCACACCATTTGTAGTGGTCATGGTTGATGAGACAACAGACGTGAGTAACTCAGCACAGATGTCACTTGTGTTACGTTATGTCGCTGACAGTGGCGTGAAGGAGAGATTTTTCAAATTCGAGGATGTCGCTGCAGACACGTGGGCGGAAGCTGTTGCAGCTCACATTCTTGCCCTTCCTAATGAGGTTGGATGCACTTCAAAGTAGTTTCTCAGTGTTATGATGGAGCTGTGGTGATGGCCTCTGGTCTACATGGAGTTCAGGCCAAGGTAAAGGAAGCAATCCCGCAGACACTGTTTGTTCACTGCTATGCACACACTGAATTTGGTCATGGCTCACGGTGCTGCAAAGATCAGGGACTGCAAAATCTTTTTTTTTTTTTTTTTTACCCATTTCAGTGGCTTGGCAGCGTTTTTCTCAAGATCACCTAAATGCACAAAATTATTGGATGACATGTGCCAGCGCTGACTACCCAGAGTTGCGCCAACATGGTGAACGTATTCATCTCGCTTGGTCCACACGGTGTACGAGAGGCGAGAAGAGCCACCAGGCGTGTTTGAGCACATTGGAGATCATCACCAAGACTTTGATGCTGACAGTGTTTGGTGTGCAACCTTATGTCCAGCTTCCATTTCCGTTTTTTCTGGCTACCTTCAACTCCATCTTTCCACACTCGGATGTACTGTTTGACATTCTGCAGACTAAAGTGTTGGACATGCAGTTTTGTCTGAAGAGGATTAGTGACTTTTGTGACACCATGGAGAGGGAGAAGGCGAGCTTCCATGCCATCTATGAGGAAACGGTCGGTGAGGCTGGGATACCCAGAAGGTGGCAGGCTGGAACACAGTATGACGTGCGCACTCATCACCAACGACTACACAGTGGGATAACGGACAACCTGCACACACAGGTGAGGGACAGGTTCAGAGACCCACAGCCGTTTACTGCGTATAGAAAGAGCTTCCACAACACGGCTCTCTGCAGTCTGGAGGAAAGTTCTGTGTGCCACTTCGACGTGTCCCATCTGAAGACTGAGCTATGTGTAATGTACGCTATGCTATGTCGGACTCTGAAGGACGGAGCCCTTCTGATCTCCTCCACTTTCTCCAGCAAAAGGGACTGACCGAAAGTATGCCCCAACTCCACCTTTTCGCTTGCCCGGTCTCAACCGTCCCCGTGCCCACAGCTTCCAGGGGGAGAACATCCTCAGCACTGAGAAGGATAGAAAGCTACACAAGAAACCGCACCGGACAGGCTCGTCTGTCAGCCCTGGCTTTAATCTCAGTTGAGAAAGAACTTCTTATGGAGTTGAAGTCGAAGGACAAACCGTACGACCCGGCAACTGCACACTTTGTTAAAAAGGGATCGCAGGATGGCCTCTGTTTTAATCTGGTGATTACGCAGCTTTCTTCAGTAATCGGCTGGTTTTCTCTGTATTTATTCTCGAATTTATGCCAACTTTTGCTGACATCTGCTGTTGTAATGAGGCGTTTGTACGTTATTTTTAGTGCGTTTGTGAACGATCGACCAGAGGGGTGTACCAGAAGCTGGATTATAAGGTTTTCCGGAATCACCTTTGTGTGTTGTGGAGCCAGTTAGGGCAAAGCAACCTTTAATATGCTGAACTCTCATTTGCCAGGGCTCTGACTATTGTTTTTATTGCTATGTTTGATGTTTTTATTGCCACATGTGGTCCTACTGAAGGCCCAGGGCCACAGCTCACCACTGCTATATATTTAAATATAAAGATAGATGTAGGGACAAAAACTTATCATTCATAGTAGTACAAGCCTGTTTCATGCACCACGCACTCATCAGCAGTTAAAGGTGGTTAAACAACAAAGAAGATAAAGCCAATAAATACCATGCTGCTCCACGCCACGCCCCCTAGTTACAGTGCACAGCAACCAATGGGAGGATAGGAAACATTTGAAAAATAACTACAGAACCATTACAACCAATGGGGGGGGGGGGGCTGGGGCTCATTTTGAAAAAGCAAGGACTTAAAGAGCCGGGGCGCTGTTGAAAAAGCATACATTTAAAATAAAACTAAATGACATCCAACGGGGCACTTTTACATATATCATATAGTGGACTGGGGCTGGAGCACAGCTGAAAGAGCAGACAGTTGGAATATAAAACTATAAAATCTAATAAAGGTCATCACATGTATATCATCTAATGGGGGGGGGTAATGAAAACGATGGCTTATTTATAATTGCAAAGCAGATATTTTTTCTGCCTCTCCAGCTGGTGGCCAGTTCATTTCTGCTGTTCAAGGTGGACACATCGGGCCTGCAAATAATAAAACACTTCTCTGCCAAGCACAGGTTACAGCTTTTGCTGCTAATTGAATAGGAATTGCCCTTGGCGAGGATTTTCCAGGAGATAAAGTAATTGATATTCTAGTCCATATATATATATATATATATATATATATATATATATATGTATGTATATATATGTGTATGTATATATATATGTGTATGTATATATATGTGTGTATGTATGTATATATATATATATATATATATATATATGTAAAGATTTTCTTACAGCAAGACGGGTGGATTTGGTGGTATGGAAAACTCCTGATGCAGCCGGGAGAGCAGGACTGCTGGCATGCAGGTCTACAATGGAGATGATGCTATGCACTTAAGTTCCTCGTTTAAGATATCTCACCCGATGGGAATGCAAAGGCAGTGGGGTGGGGGGCGGGGCAGTTTTACAAAAGGTCACACTGTTTTTGTCAGTTTTATTTATTTTTTTGGCATGGCCTCCCCTTGCATCCCCCCTCAAACCCACCCCTGGTTAGAATACAGTAAGAGGTCAGCTCCGCGGTTCGAGGTCCTACAGAGCTGGTCCTAGATCAGCTCTAGCGGTCGACTGCATCCTAGTGACTGGGACTTGATTACGTCTCCTAATAAAGAGGTTCTGCTTCTTAATCAAGAGGCAGAGACTCTCCTCTCTCATCCAGCCAGACACCCCACAAGGTCACACGGAAAGCTTAATTGCACTTGTGGCGCTGCACTAATAGTCGGTTAAACAGATGCAGCAGCCATTGGTACTGGTAATGTTCTGTGTGGAATCGGGTTCCTTGGCCTTGGTTTAATTGAGACTGTTTGTTACTTTAATCGCCGCGATTAAAGAGACAATGGGATTTATGCGCCCGTCTCCGGGAGAAGGGACGCGCATTGCATTTGCTGCACGTTTCCTTCGGGTTGCATGCACATGTGTTGGTGGGAGAGACGCCGAGGGGGGGGGGGGTTCGGCGAGTGGTCTTCAACGCGCGTTTCATCCTTAACAGGGTGTTTACCACCGGCGAGGGGGCCCGGCTCTCTTTAGTTCACATTAAAGTCATGGGAAGTTTGAAAAGCGACTTCTCAGCAGCAAATCTCGGCCTTAATCAATATTCCCCGAGCAATCACCTGCAAAAAAGAAAAAAGGATCGGTGCTCAGCGGGGAACACCTGCAGAGAGGCGGCGGGGGGTGGGGGTGGTGGTGGTGGTGAGAGAGAGGGGGTCGGAGGAAAAGCAATCCATCCAGCAGTGCGGACCGGAGTGAGGAGGGGGGAGGAGGGGGGGGACCCTGTTTGAATACTGAGAGAAGGGCAGCGGGAGAACGTGGACCAGAACCGCAGGGCGCAAGACGACACAGGAGTTTGTAGGTTTTGCAGAGGAAGAGGGGGAGCGGGCGGGGGGGGGAGGGGGTAGGAGTAGGCGGGCGTGGTTCAGATCCTCCGCACTGTGGGAGCACGTGTTTGCGTGCACCCGTTTAAAAAGAATATAAGATATGTGAGACGGGTGTCTTCAGAAGATATGTCCTTAAGGTATCTCTTTCTCCCAACAAAGAGGAGATAATACTGTTGTGTCTCCGCGGCGTGTTGGGGTATGGTGTGTGTGTGTGTGGGGGGGGGGGGTTGTGTGTCTTGCGTGGTGACCGATTGTTCAGCTCGTAAGGTTGTCACTGGCCCGAGTCTAATCTCGGAGCTCGGCCGGCTGCAGGGCCCCACTAAGGCTTTCATGCTAAATTTACAGCCATCTTTTGACGGCCCGCGAAAAGCCCGGAGCACGAAACCGCTTCAGCAGGACTTCGAGTGGGCTTCAAAAGGCTCGGTGCAGGGCTGCCTGGCGGTCTGATATGTACACTAGTCCACACTCCTGCATCAGCCCTACGTCGACAAATGTCCCAAAAGGATAAATAAATAAATACAGAGGAGCAGTTAAGCACAGGCCGCTGGTGGTGGTGATGGTGCTTTTAAACTGATGTACCTCCAAGCTACTGTGTGTGTGTGTGTGCACATGCATGCATGCATGCATGCATGCGTGTGTGCACATGCATGCATGCATGCATGCACGTGTGTGTGCACATGCATGTGTGTGTGCATGTGTGTGTGCACGTGCATGCGTGCATGTGCATGTGCATGTGGAACGAGAGCCCGTCTGAAGGAATGTGCATGTGGCGCTCACACAAACCCCAACATGCGCACTTGTGTCCATTTCGGTAAACATCTCGGCCTTCCCGGCGTGTTTGTGTGCGCCTGTGTTTTATCATCGTGCCGATCGGGTTTATCGGGGAGACGCATCCACGGCTCTCGGATCCCGATCAGAGTTAATTCTGCTCCGCTCTACTCGTTCATCCTCCTCCATTAAGGGAGTTGGTGTGCATGTGGCGCTCTCTGACTCATCCCGTTTGTGTGGTCTGGCTTAGCAGGTATTGACCTTCGGTAGCTCCTGTTTGTTTGTCTTCGCTGGTCTCTTGTCAGCTCCGGTCGGCTCCGGCGTAAGTGACTTTCACTGCCACCGAATGAAACGCGGATCTCTCTCCCCCCCTCTTTGTTTACCTTCTGAGGATTTGGAAAGGAGCGAGGGTGCAGCAAGTCTTTCTCCATGCGTCTCTTTTTAACGTTGGGAGGATTTGCATTTATCTCGTTCGGTAATTAAGTTATTGATGGGCCCCGATGAATTCGGGTCAGCCTGGGAAAACGCCGCTTCCCTTCATCAAGGTGACGGCGACGAGACTCGCGGTACATCCGCCTTAATGGCGGAAGACACTTCCCCACCCGTGTATAGGAAAAGAAATCCAGCACCTGGGTCAAATGAGATTTTGTGTCTCAGAGGAGTTCATCAAATTTAATTATGATACATATAATTACCAAAAGCAATCTTCTGTGTGGTAGGAATAATCATTTCAGAGAGATGCTGGCACCTGCAGGGATGAGACATAATTTAGAGACAGTTTAGGGTGTCAGGAGAAAGACAGCGCCAGCGAGAGACGGAGAAAAGTGCGTGCGAGACGGACAGGCGTCTGTTGTGTTCTCTGCAGGGGAAATCCAGTCAGGCCATTAGAGCCTCTTTTCTCCATCTTACAATAATGTGAGAGGTTTGAAAATAAGAAGCGGGACCAGGTGTTGCCTAGTAACAGCTGGACCGAAGTGAGGGAAAAGTGGTTGCATGGCAATGCCGAGGGCAGAAGCTGCAGCAGTGCCAGGCCCGGGTGGGTCTGGGCCCGTCCTGTTTCGTAGATCCCTTTCTTTTTACTATGACCAAAAAGAAACAATACTTTTCTTTTTGCAGTTTTACGCGTCTCTCCTTAGTATATCATTAAATGGCGTACGCCACAAATATCTCTTGCTGCTTTCAGATATCAGTAGCGTGCTGCTTTAAATGGTAGTAAGTGGTGACTGGACTGCATTTATGCGGCGCCTTTCTAGTCTGGCGACCACTCAGAGTGCGTTACAGTGTGCGCCTCACAGTCACCCATTCACACACTGATGGCAGAGGCTGCCATGCGAGGCGCCAACCCGCTCACCAGGAGCAGTTAGGGGATCAGCGTTTTGCTCAAGGATGCTTCGGCACGCTCTCTGCAGGCGCCGGGGATCGAACCAGCGACCCTCTGATTACTGGACGACCCGCTCTACCTCCTGAGCCACGCCGCCCCATACTTGTCATTGTCTATGTAGATTCATCTCAGTCAACCGGGTGATAAGATTAAAGACCAAAATAAGTAAATCATACACTGAAGTGGACTGCTGTTTTAGGGTTGGAAAACATTTTGCTGCTCATCCAATTGGTGCTCTCGGTTCTGATGCCGGATGGCGAACCTGGCTATTATATCTGTGGAGAAGCTGTACCCTTCAGAAGGCCTCTGTTGCGTTTTTGGTGCCTTTCGGATGGTGAATGGGAGGCTGTAGGAAAGCGGAGCAAGTCTGTTGCCACTGGACGAGTTCAGGATGGAGGACAGACCCGGTTTCAGCGGCACGCGGGAGTTTTTATTTACAGCGTCTGTTTAGGTTTTCGTTTGAGCTGTTTCTCTCCGGTTAGTGCTATGTCTGCCGTTCTCAGGTTTGTCAATCTCAGTGTCAGCTTTACTGCAGAATATAAAGAGCAGGTAGTTAGACTTTCACACCTGAGGCTGATCATCAATCAGCCGTGCTACCGCGTCTGCTCCCCCGCGACCCACACCCCCCCCCTCTCTCTCTCCATTTGCAGCCGAGGCTAAATCACACCCCACTAACACATACCCCCATCGCCCGACTTAGGCTGGGGCTACATCCGGCCGGCCGGGCGGCCAACAGCAAACCCCCCCCACCCACCCCCCGAGAGAGAGGACGAACATCTGCATCCCCGGCCCATGGACTACCTTGAACTTAAACAGCTGTAACGTCACTTACCAACGGGTGATCAGCGTGTTGGCGTCCTTCATGTGGTGAAGCCACTGGAGCAGGTTATGGTCTACTCAGAGGGTGAACGAGCGCCCTACGAGGTAGAAATAGAGGACGCCAACCACACTTCTGATGACCAGGCACTCCTTCTCTACAGTGCTTTATACTTCTGCTCCCTCTCCGCCAGCTTGCGGCTTATGCACTGTACCAGGTGATCGACTCCCCCCAGCTCCTGGGACAAACCGGCCCCCATGTACCAGGTGATCGACTCCCCCCAGCTCCTGGGACAAACCGGCCCCCATTTACCAGGTGATCGACTCCCCCCAGCTCCTGGGACAAAGTTAGGAGTGTGAATCAGTGGCTCCCCACAGAGGGCTTGTTTAACCCTCTCGAACGCCACCTGACATTGCGCCGTCCACTGGACTGGATCTGAGACAGCATTCCGGATGAGGTCGTTCAGGGGGCTGGTCAGCTCCGCAAAGGCGGGGATGAACCATCTGTAATATCCAGCCAGTCCCAGGAATGCCCTCTCCTGCTTTTCTGTCTTAGGCCTTGGGCTGGCTGCAATCACTGCAGTCTCATCTAGCTGGGGGCGCACCAGCCCGCCGCCTAAGTGGTACCCCAGATACTGTACCTCCTGCTACCCGACTGGTACAAACCGTCCGGCATAGAGAAAGCCATGTTCTCCTTTGACTCTGGAAACAAGGGAATCGGCCAGTAGCCCGTGGTTAAATCCAGTGTCGTAAAAAAGCGAGCAGAGCTGAATTGGTGCAGAAGTTCATCGACCTGCGGCATTGGACAGGGATCAAACTTTGACACGTCATTCACCTTGCGATAGTCTACACAGAACCGTAGACCCATCAGACTTACGCACAAGGACAAAGGGGCTACACCAGTCACTGTTAGACTCCTATATCACCCCCATTTCCAGGATGGCCTTGACTTCTGCCTGAACAGTTGTCTTTTTGTATTCGGTCAGCCGGTATGGACATGAGCGCACCGTCACACCCGGAGATGTCACCATGCGGTGCTCTATGAGGCTGGTGCATCCTGGCAGGGATGAGAACACATCAGCAAAGTGCTGTTGCAACACGGCAACCTCAGGTTTCTATGCAAACTTGTGCAGTTTGCGTAGTGTGCGTGACATAAACGATGTGGCCCGGTCCGTCAGAATCTCTTTCGGGATTCCGACACGGGAGATTGAATTTAACGGTGCCTGCCACTCTTAGCCGAGACGTGGCGCAATGGCGGGGCTTTAGGATAGCGCATTGCATAATCTACTACAACTAACACAAAGCAATGTCCCCGTGCACTCCGGTCTAATGACCCGACGAGGTCCATGCCAATACGCTCAAACTGGACATCAGTTAATGTTAATGGGCACAATGGGGCTTTTTGGGTGGCCGGTAGATTTATCAGTTGACATTCCCGGCAGGACGCACTCCACCGCCGCATGTCACCATGAATACCCGGCCAGTAAAATCAAGCCAATATTCGGTCGAGTGTTATATCGTAACCAAGGTGACCTGCCAACTGGTCTCTAATAAGTGCAAAGTATGGTGGAATGAGCGCAGCGTTCAGCTGCACCTGTTGATTGTCGATGGTCATCAGACGGTCAAAGGTGAAGCGGTGTCATCCCGAGTCTGCTCGATGGGGACCTCCTCCACTGGGTGAACCACTGGAGCCATAGTTGACTCCCCCTCACCTGACTCGGATGAGCTCGTGTCACCGCTTAGTACCACGCACCACTCACCGCGCACACGACAGCCCTGGCTGTCAGCGCGTCACCCAAGCCACTTTATCGAACCCCGGCCAATCTGAACCTAATGAAAGGGGCCGTGACAGGCAGGAAGTCACCGCGGCCTGGACCTAACAATTTACAATTTCATTTAGCAGACGCCAAAGCGACGTACATCTGAGAGTTAATAGTTTTTTTTTTTTTTTACTTTTTTGTGAGGGGAGGGGAGATTTTATCATTTTATTGTGTGAGGCACTTTGTGTTTGATTTGTTTGTATGAAAAGTGCTATACAAATAAAGTCTGATTGATTGATTGAGTACAACGCAAGCAAGCAGGCGCGCAGGAAGATGTTTTAAGTAGGGGGGCTGCCAACTAAAATGAAAAGTATTGTGGCGAGCCAGCGTGGAAGAATGAGTCGCTGAGACATCTTTTTAATCGCAACTCCCGTGCCTCCCATGCCTCCCATGCCCCATAGTTGTTTTTGTTTTTTTGTTGCGTTTTTTTTTTGTTTTTTTTTTTGCTTGTTTGTTTTTGTTTTTGTTTTTGCATTTGTACATCAGGAAAAGTTAGGCGTACTGTTGGGTCTAAGATGCTACACAGCCACCTGCCACTACTGAGGGGGCTGCACACACCACTAGAAGGAGCTGCAGCCTCACAAGGTTGTAGGGCTGTAACACCAAACTCGACCCTAAATAGCCTCTGGTTCTTCCCTTTAAACTTCTCAATGAAGACAAGGGGGTTATGGTCTGTGTAAACCACCAACTCCTGACTACCTGACACGTAGAACTCAAAGTGCTGTATGGCTAATCCCAGGGCTAATGTCTCCTTTTCGATGGTTGACTAGTGCTGCTGACGACGGTTCAACTTTTTAGAGTAATAGGCTATGGGCTTCTCTATTCCTTTTGAATCTGCTTGCAGGACAGCCCTAATACCTAAATCTGAAGCATCAATTGCCAGCCTGAATGGAACAGAGAAATCAAGGACCTTTAGCACTGATTCGCATGACAAGATAGCTTTCACCTTTTCTACTGCACTTTGACACTCAGGCATCCACACAAACTTAATGCCTTTCTTCAAGAGGTTGGTTAGGGGAGCTACCACATCGGCGAAGTTGGGTACAAAACGCCGGTAAAATCCACTCATCCCGAGTAAGCACATTAACTGCCTTTTTGTTCTAGGAGTGGGGAGAGCCACAATCGCATGTACCTTAGCCTGTCTAGGTCTCACTGATCCTCTCCCTACTAAGTGGCCTAGGTAGGATTCACAACCAGGCCAGCGGCTTCCAATCTCTCAAAAAGCTGATCAATATGCACAACGTGATCCATCCATAATGAGTTATACACAGCAACATCGTCAATGTAGGTTACCACATTGGCTAACCCTGCTATAATGGTGTTCATCAACCTTTGGAAGGTTGCTGGGGCGTTTTTCATGCGAAGGGTAACACTTGACACAGGTATCAGCAGTACAAAAGGCCAAGACTTGCTTCGCTCAGTGAGTTAATGGCACCTGCCAATATCCTTTTAGAAGATCAAACTTGGATACGAAGCTGGCCTGACCAATTCAATCAATGCAATCCCCTAACCGAGGGATGGGACAGGCATCCGTCTTAATAACACTATTGACCTTTCTGAAATTGACACATGGACGCACAGTATTATCTGGCTTAAGAACTGGTACCAGCGAAGAACTCCATGCACTTGTCCCCTTCTCAATAGCCCCAACCTCTTAACAAGTACTGCAGCTCAGCCTTAACAGCATCTTGCCTGTAAGGTGGAATTCGATAAGGGTTCTGCTTAATAGGAGCCACGTCCTCTGTATCTACATCATGGGAGACTAGGTTGGTGAGACCGGGGTGTCCCTGAATAAACCTGGGTACTTTATAAGTTTCATGATGTCTTGTGCATGTTCAGGCTATAGGTACTCTAAATGCTGGCTAAGATTGGCTAGTAATCCCGAATTTTGTAAGCGAGCAGATACTCATTCCGGGGGTTCGGGACCGTCGTCCCCCCATCAGGCTTACCACTCTCCATGGTTATCCCGCTCAAAGTAGGGTTTGAGCAGGTTAATGTGGCACAACCTTGTTTTTTGCCAATGCTCTGGGGTCCTAACGACGTAGTTGCACTTACCCACATGCTTGACCACAGTATAAGGGCCACAAAATGTAATTTAATTTAAAACATTTTTTTTAATTTAAGCTGATTCATTGGCAACAATACCAGCACTTTATTGCCCTCTGCAAAGGTGCGCTGTACCGCTTTCTTGTCATACTGCCATTTCATTTTGCCCTTCGCTGCCTGCAGATTCTGCCTAGCCACTGCACAAGCTGACTGTAGTCTATCTTTAAATGTGGCTACATACTGTAATGTGTCATTCTGAGGAGTTGACTGGAACAACCTCTCCATCATCTTGAGTGGTCCTCAGACCTCATGTCTGTAGACTAACTCAAATGGACTGAAACCTGTAGACTCGTTAGTGGCATCCCTAATGGCAAATAACAGAAAAGGCATAGCCATATCCCAGTCCTCAGGGCGCTCCATGCAATAGGCTTTTATCATAGTCTTGAGTGTTTGATGGCACCGCTCTATTGCACCCTGGGACTATAGGTGATAGGCAGACGACATCACCTGGTTAATGCCTAACTGGCAGACAACTTCCTGAAACAGATTTGATGTGAAATTGGTGCCTCTATAATGCTGAATTTCCTTCGGCAGCCCTACCCAAGAGAAAAACTGTTAACAGGGCTTCTACTACAGGTCTGGTTCTGATGCGTAGTGGCACTCCCTCTGGAAATCGGGTACCCACACCATGATAGTGAGTAGGTACTCGTTCCCCTTAGTTCTGGGGAGGGGGCCTACACCATCAATCATTACCCTGGAAAACGGCTCCTCTATGACCGGAGGGGGAGTCAATGGTGCAACTGTAATAGTTAGGTTGGGCTTGCCCACTAGTTGACACATGTGGCAGGATCTACAGTAATTCATCACATCCTTACGTACATCCGGCCAATAAAAATGGCGCATAACCCTATCTTGCGTCTTCCGGACACCATACCTTTCACTAGGAGTGTTGATAACTCCCACGGCCACTATCTTAGTCACCAGCTCAGTTTTCACAAAAAAATCTGTGCTTAGGAGTGAGAACGTAACGGTCACCAACCCCCTTGACCACAACCGACACCCCAGTGGTGGTGGATGGTGGTAAATCTAACAGTCTTTTCAGAAGTAGTGAATGAGCTGCTCCAGAATCTCTAAGCACCTTAATTGGGACCTCCAGACCATCCGTAGACACTGCAACTGTACCTTGAGATACAAAACCCATGTGATCTTTTAGTACCTCCTCCTCAGGGGGATCTACAAACTCATAAGTTTCTAGTACTTGAAGCAAAACACCTACATAGGCTACGGGCTTACTAGCCTCCTTGTGCTGCAACCTCCGGCAAACAGACTTCGTGTGACCAGGTTTTTTACAATAGAAGCAATAAATTTCAGTTCGAGGAGGTCACTCAACTCTTCTTGACTCAGGAGGAGGAGCGATACGTTCAGACTTAACCTGGACCTGCTGGGGTTGGTCAGAAAACTTCTTAAAGCCAGAAGCATTTTTCCCTGCCGCACCAGGATCTCGTTCAGCTTCCCTATCTTGTCTAAAAGAGCTTCCCCTATCAAACATGCATCTTCAACCTGAAGAGCTCACCACGGCTAGTAAGCCTGCTGCAATATTCTTCCACATCAAAGGTGTCCATTTTGCAAAGTGTTTGAAATACACAAATGAGACCAACACATACACAGATTAGCTATATAGAAAATACTACCTCACCAGGCCAGGACTCCTCAGTCCACACCCATCTACAGGCCAGTGGCCACTCTTTCAAAGATGAGGATTTGCACATCCTTGATAAGGAGGAATGCTGGCTTGAATGGGGAGTCAAAGAAGCCATCTATCTGAAGAGGGAATGACCATCCCTGAACCAAGGGGCTGGGGGGATAAGAGTACATCTGTCGCCATCTTACAATGCTGTAATTGCAACTATTCCCCAAACCTCTGTGAATAGTATACATGGCCATTTTAACGCCAATTAATGGGCATGGCAATTTGCATGTGAAACCGATCACTGGTTTCAGTAATGATGCAACTGGGCCGGTTTCAGTCGTTATGCAACTGTACTGTTTATAAGGTTGGGGAAGCCTGCAGTCAGCTGAGACTGACGAAGTCACTTAGATTAAAAACTTCTCACTAAATGTGTATCCAGATGAAGTGATTCAACTTTCTGGGATCCCTATGCACACACTGAATTTCCACCCACGATGCCTCTACCAATGCCCTGGGCCAAACCAAGCTTTGGTGAATCAGCATCTGTGTGCAGCCTGTGTCCACCAAAGCCTGATATATACCCCCTTGCATAAATACCATCATACTGTATCTCCTATCTGGACCGGGCGAGGAGCTAACAGGCCAAGAACCCTGACCAGTTGGCCCACTTTCATTAACAGACTCTCCTGCTGCCAGTGGCCCATCTTCCTGCGCTGCCCTAACTCCTTGCCTGACGTTTGTGGAGTCCCCTATGGGTAAGGGAGGGCAGAGGCTACAGCTGTGCCCTGTGGATTAGGGAAGATGGAGGGGTATGAGAGGGGATTAGGTGTGGGGGGTATGTGCTGCTGCGTGGATGTGTGTGTATGGGTGTGGGTGCACGTGTGGACGCATGTGTGTAGTCTTCTCCGTGAGGCCAGGATGGGTTAGGCTCGTGGCTCACCACATTGATCCCAGGCGGGAAGGGCGTGGTGGTCCTCCGCCAGGTCGATAGCCTTGGACAGGTCCTCAGGATGGTGGCACTACATCCAGTCAGCTGCACAGGAGGCAGACAGACGATGATTTGCTCCAGCGCGACTTAGTGTATGACGTCATTGATGTCCTGGGCACCTGGTTGTAGCCACTGTCTTGCCACATTGAGGACCTGCTGCGCGAGGATGAAGGGGCAGCCGGCATCCCCCAGCTGCCGATATCCCTATTGCGTGAGCCCCACCCGGTCCAGGACCACTCGCTGGATGGCTCAGTTCTCCCCCTGGGAGGATGCTGGTAGGCTGTGCATGGCGGCTTGTGTCTCCCCGGTGAGAAGGGCGAGCACACGCACAGACCATTCTCCCTTCGGCCGCCCGCAGGCCAATACCGTGCCTTCAAAAATGTTAAAAAATTCCTCAGGGTCGTCGGCAGATGTCATCTTTGGGAAGGGGATCTGGAGCCAATGAGACAGGGAAATGTCTAGATCACCCCCACAGGCAGCCAAAGGGGATTGCAGCTGCTCTTCAGCTTCTGGTCTTCTGCTTGCTGAGCAGCCAGCTTCTGCAAGACTTGGGTTTGCTGGTGCTGCATCCGGGCCGAGCATGGTTCTCCTCAGTGGAGGGCTTGCCCCAGCACAGATTCTTGGTGCTCCATACTCCTCCCCATACAGGCCACCACTGTGGTAAGTCTGTTGCCACTGGACAGGTTCAGCATGGAGAACAGACACGGTTTTTGCGGAGCACTGGGTTGTTATTTATGATACCTATTTAATCTTTCATTTGTATTGGCTGGTGTGCTCAGGTGCTGGAGCCGTTACTGCCCCGCTCTCTTTTTCTCTCTCCGGGGTGGCATTTGGCTGTCTCTCTCTCTCCCTGTGTAGCACAGTGTCCGCCACTCTCAGGTTTGTCAGTCTCAGTATCAGTCCAGGGCCCAGCTTTGCTGCAGAATATAAAGAGCAGGCAGCTAGACGTGCACACCTGAGGCTGGTCATCAGTCAGCCTCGCTACTATCTGCTCCCCTGCAACTCGCGCCGCCTCTCTCTCTCCTCTTGCAGCCACCACTTACCCACACCCCACCACCAGAGAAAGCATCAGAGTACTAGTGTAATGACTGCATCAAAGACAGTGGAAGGATGGTGTCGCAAAACCCAACCCCCGGACCAAAGAGGGTCATTCCAACCTGAAACATACATGGCCTCTTTCACACCCCTCTCAAATCATCCATCCTCAGTCCAGAATGTGAACATTCCAGTCTTCCAAGCTGTATTCTTACTTTTCATTGTACATACGTCCACCAAACAACCCAAATATTATGCAATCTTAGCTGATGAATGCAACGTTTGGTCCAAAAGGGAGCGTGTAGCTGTTTGTCTGAGATACTCGGAAATTCCCGTGCATGCAAAAACATTACAAGGTGTACCACAGTGAACAAAGCCAAACAGGAAGGTGAGGCTTTCGTCAAATGTTGTTAGTATAAGAGGCGTTATCTTAACCTTGTTTTTTTTTTTTTTTTAGCAACATGCTGTCTGTGGACCGAAACATCTGAGTTGTTCCAAGACTTCAAAACCGGCTGAGAAGCTAACAACTAATTATCCAGTGTGTATGGGAGTGTGTAATGGTGGTTGTTGAATCCGGTTGTCAATTTCTTTCATACTCAAACTGTGCGTGGACTTGACCATATTAAGCTGTAAAATGGGGCGTGACAAGCTCACTATACCGGTTAGCCAAAGCATTAAAACCATTGATAGGTGAAGTGAATAACATGGATTATCTCGTTACATTGGCACCTGTCAAGGGGTGGGATATATCAGGCGGCAAGCGAGCAATCAGTTCTTGAGTTTGATGTATTGGAAGCGGGAAAAATGGGCAAGCATAAGGATCTGAGCAACTTTGACAAGGGACAAATTGTGATGGCTAGACGACTGGGTCAGAGCATCTCCAAAATGGCAGGTCTTGTGGGGTGTTCCTGGTATGCAGTGGTCAGTACCTGCCAAAAGGGATCCAAGGAAGGACAACCGGTGAACCGGCGACAGGGTCATGGGTGCCCAAGGCTCATTGTTGTGAGTGGGGAGCAAAGGTTAGCCCGTCTGGTCTGATCCCACAGAAGAGCCACTGTAGCTCAAATTGCTGAAAAGGTTCATGCTGGCTATGATAGACAGGTGTTAGACCACACAGTGCATCACAGCTTGCTGTGTGTGGAGCTGTGTAGCTGCAGACTGGTCAGAGCGCCCATGGTGACCCCTGTCCACCACCGAAAGCTCAGAACTGGACCATGGAGCAATGGAAGAAGGTGGCCTGCTCTGATGATCTGGTGAAACTCCTCACTGTCAGGTGAAAAGAAGCGGCTGGCAACTCCACATGTATCGGAGGAGGCATGTGGTAGTCTACAGCCCTCCCCGGATCAGCGGAGGCGGTGGAGCAGTGACCGGGACGGCAAAAAGGCACCCATGGAGGATGCACCTTACGCATTTCATATGAGACCATTTAGCAAGACAACAAATTCTCAAAGGACCCTTCTGAACCTCTTTCAATGCCATTCAGCCACTCAGTAATACAGTTAACCAAGTAATACAGGATGTCTATATAACTAAATTAGTGACGGACCTGGGAAGGACCAGTTTTGGTGTGATGATGACATTTTGATGACTTTCATAATGATTCTACCGAGAGGCAGCCCTTTTCAAAAATAGGTGTTTGAAAATTGCAGGATTTGTCTCTACATTATGCACAAAAAAATGAAATAAAATAAAAAATCAGCTCTGGTAAGGCTGGCAGGGAACGGTCTAAGAGAACTGGGGGGTTTATGTGGGTTATGATTAGAGCCTTAATTGGTTCGTTCTGAGAGCACACACACACACACGCACACAAACACACAGACACACACACACACACACACACACACACACACACACCCCACCCTAGAACCCCCTGCCGAGTCTAATCCTGCACACAGCCCCTCTCGGCTCCGCCCGTCTTCGATCGCTGCAAAAATCAATGAAATATTTTCCCACCAAAATGAAGAACAATGTGCAAGATCCGCAAGTCAAGGTCCGCCTAATTAGAGAGTTCACAGAGAAGGACTCCTTTGTTTCGGAGCCGGTAGATGAGAGACCGAGGGTGAAAGAGGAGAGACAAGAATGGGGTGGCGAGGAATGAAGGTCGTGTGCTTCCCACTTGTTTCCCTCTTCTCTTTCGATATCAGCTGCAGCGCTCGCCACCTTGGCTGCCAGAGCACAATCGACGCCTCGACACATGCAGCATGTCACGCCAGAGGCTCAAAGCCCCCCCACCCCCCCCCCCCTTTGCCTCCATCCAGGATAAATGGAAGACATGTCACTATTTTACCACGTCTAATTCTGAAAATAGCAACGTTATCCCAGACGCAGCTTGTATTAAAGAAAGGTCCGGGCAGGCCTTCGCCCTCGGTGGGTCCCGAAGGTAAAACGGTCTCCGTCGTCACCCGGGGATCTAACCTTTATCTACATCATCTTCTCAATTCGACAGTGTCTCTAACCTGACTGGCCGCTCGGGTTGATGCGAGTGAACGGCACATAAGGGACGACGCTGACCTTTGTCACCGAAATAAAGGTGATTTACCGTCTCGGGTTCGTGCCCGGCCTCCTCCGTCGGAAGAGACGCCGGCCGACTTTGTTCCGGTGTGTCGCTATACCGGGAGCTCAACCGCCGCGACTGTTTAAAACGTTCCCGTCTCCGTGAACCGTGACTCATCTCGAAGTGAGACTAGACCGATCTTTTCTCCACACTACATCGCCGCGGAGTCTTCTCCGAGTCTGCACGGCGGAGCGATACACACCGGTGCCGGTTCGACCTCCTCTCATTTTCTCGCCCGGATTACTGAGCGTGCATCAAGACGATGCACGATTGTGTTTTCAAAACAGATTCATCAGCAGTTGTTGGCAGGGATTGCTGCTCTTGACCGTCACCCGAGACCTCGGCGGGTGCCAACGGCAAGCCCCGGCCCCTCTGCACACTTCAGCCGGTAGACCCACACCCGTACTTGGCGAGAGGGCGAGGCGCTGCACGTACCTACTTTATATGGCGTTGTTAAATCGAGATCCGTGGGGAACAGATAACACACTTGCTTTACGACTCACCGGCGCCGGAATAATGGCCAAAGTGTCGAGGATTAAAAATAAATAAAGGAAAAAAAGTGAGAAAGACGAATGGCTTTGGGCCCCGGTTCTGACTGGCCCAGTCACCTTCAAAGTTGCTTGATAACGGAGAAACCCCCGGCCCCGGCGTCGCTGCGTTATGCGGAGTTTCACGGCTCACGCCGCTGCTAAAACTTGATCGTGGAGCAGAAGAATAACATTTGGCCGCACGTTTGATTACCCTTATTTAGCTTTGCATCAACATCTATTGGGCGGGCACGGGGGCCCGGCGGTTAGCGCTGTCGCCTCACAGCAAGAAGGCCCTGGGTTCGAATCCCGGTATTGTCTAACCTTTGGGGGGGGGGCGGGGTCATCCCGGGTCGTCCTCTGTGTGGAGTGTGCGTGTTCTCCCCGTGTCTGGGTGGGTGTGCTCCGGTTTCCCCCCACCGTCAGAAAGACATGCATGTTAGGGTTTCTACTCCTGTCTGTGCCCCTGAGCAAGGCAGGGAAAAGAAGAGCTGGAGTTGGTGCACGGCGGCTGCCCGCCGCTCCTAGCTACACAGCTAGGATGGGTTAAAAGCAGAGAGGAATTTCCCCACGGGGATTAATATAGTGTATATTGTGGTGACCCACATCTATATAACGAGAGACATTCACCTAAGAGGACAGTGTACCTTTAAGGGAAGAGGTGAGGGGTCAGATAATGCACTTCCGCTTCCGGTTCACAGTTCAGTGTCGTTGTCGAACGTATGACATGCAAAGTTGGAGCTAGTAAACTACCTCGACTACGTCTACTCTCACGTCTCCTGTCTCGTTGTTTTCTAACTCCACAATATATATATATATATATATCCTAGCTTCTCTGAGATCCCTGCCAAGCGTGGCCTCCTACCCGCTGAAGCCACGGCGTGTTTCAGACACGAGGACGTCGCCCACCATCGACGCAGGTGCGACCGGTGGAGGGACGAGGGGTTTGTTGGGGGTTGTGTGTGCGTGCGTGTGTGTGCGTTCTGTGGTTAAGTGGGAGTAGAGGGGGAACGTGTGTGTGGGTGGGTGTTGGAAAATATCTGTCATTTTAACCACTCCAGTTAACAAACGCCACTAGAATCTGCCAAACGCTGTGATTACGGTGGAGTGGCAACATGGAAATGTGATTCTTGTCTCGGCCGCACGGCTGAAGCCGCTCCCCGAGAATCCCTCTCTGGCCCTCGGGGTCAAGAGAGCGCTGGCAGCCAATACATTACTGGCTAGGTGTGGGAGTGTGTAGGCATGTGCATGTGTGCTTCAGCCCAACGTGTGTTTGCGGATGTGCGGGAGTGCGTGTCTGTGTGTGTGTGTGTGTGTGTGTGTGTGGGGGGGGGGGGGTTGTGCAGCGTATAGATGGCTCTCCTGATGGGAGCATGCGTGGGTGAGCTGTAACTCAAGAGGCTGGATGGAGGACAGACTAAGTGGCTCTCGGGGGAGAGTCGATTGGTTGTAAAAGATAGTGGAAAGTAGAGAGAGACACAGCAGCCTTTGCGCACACCGACAGACACACACACACACACACACACACACACACACACACACACACACGCGCGGTCTTGGTTAGTGTAATTGCTATAGACAGGCAGCCGATCGCATGTCCTCTCTCAATCCCGTTCTCCGACATTAGTAGAAAACAAAACAAGAGGGGGGGCGGGGCGTCTGGGTAGTGTAGCGGTCTACACCGTTGCCAACCAACACCGGGACCGTCAGTTCAAATCCCTGTGTTACGTCCAGCTTGGTCAGGCGTCCCTACAGGCCGGATGTGGGTATGTGTCCTGGTCGCTGCACTGGCGCCTCCTCTGGTTGGTTGGGGCGCCTGTTCGGGGCGGGGGGACAGGGGGGGAATAGCGTGAACCTCCCACGTGCTACGTCCCCCTGGTGAAACTCCCCACTGTCAGGGGAAAGGAAGCGGCTGGTGACTCCACATGTATGGGAGGAGGCGTGTGGTGGTCTTGCAGCCCTCCCCGGATCGGCAGAGGGGGTGGGGCAGAGACCGGGATGGCTCGGAAGAGTGGGGTAATTGGCCGGGTACAACTGGGGGGGGGGGGTGTAAGATATTTTGCCATAGATTCAGGCTTCTCATCCTGGCCACCGATCCCCATGAGTCCTTATACTTGGGAATTCAAGATTATAGAATAAATGCCTTCCCAGCATGCAATTCTGGTAGACTTAGCAATTAACCAGACAGCTCATGAGAATTTAATGTGGCTTCAAATGAGTTCCATTCCTCTCCCTGTCCACCATTATGGATTTTTTTTTTCTTCCTGAAACCCTGGTGTGCCATCGGCACTTCCATCAGCAGGAGGTGAAACTTTGCTCCAAATCAAACGCTCGTGACGCCGGCCCGGACAAGACTCGCAGGACCCGAGTCAAAGGACCCGAGTCGAAGCGCTTGCAGAAATGGGAAGAAGGGCGGGGATGTCGGGGGAGGGAAAAAAAGTAAGATTTCAAATTGGATCCACCCAACAGAGACTGCCTCCTCCCTCCTACCCCCCGCCCGCCCTCCGCTCTCCCTTCACTTGATACTTCCCTGTTCCCTAAGCCGAATGATAACGAAGCCCCAGCAGACGTCTCCCAGCGTACCCTTAACCCCGCCTCCCCTCAAACTGCTCTTTCCATTTACCGTCACAGCCGCCGTCCTCGTAAGGCAGAGAAAGATGGATGCAGTTCCGGGCGGCCGCCCCGGGCGCCCCAGACTGATTTTCTCACTCTCTGGAACGCGACGTGCCGTAACGAATAAACACCCCGGCCCGTCTCCCCCCCCCCCCATCCACCCTTTTCCTCCGCCATGTTGTTCTCAAGAGTCATGTGTATCTCAGTCTGCTACTGGTTACCAGCACATGTCAGCTGGAAGGTGGCGAGAGAAAGATCTGCCTGGTGAGATGAGCCGCATATTAATTCATAAAAACCATTTTATTTAAACCGAAACCAAAGCTGCTCACCGTCCTTAGAACTAAAAGGTAAGGGGGGGGGGAAATGTATTTTTTGGTTAAACGGATTCAAGCGCCGCTTTTTCTGAAACGACAAGCCGCCCGGAAAGATTTATCTTTTTCTTTGAGCGTCCTTCAGTTCCCGCGCGGCGCTCGTCCGACCGTGGCTCTGTGTAATCTGTTTGGATCCGCGGCCAAGGTCTGTGTAGCACAGGTTGCGTACAGCTGTGTCTGCACGCCTGCGGCGACCTGTGACCTCTGAACTCGAGTCATTACTAACACCTGTCAGTCAGTGGGGGGGGGGGCGGGGGGCGGCCCCTGGAGAGAGGCCTCTTGACAGCTGAGCGGTGAACGTGACATGCCTAGCCCCCCGCACCCCGACTCTCCACCCCGCTGGCCCTGATAATCATAACTCAGGTGCTGACCTCTGACGCGTCAGCGACGCCAGGGAGATGGGGGACCTATGTGCCGACCGTATGAGACGGGGGAGGCGTCAGATATTACAGGTGATGGGGAGAGGGAGCAGAAAGGAGCGCCGCCGTTGCAAGCTATGTGCAGCGGCAGCCATGTTGTCCCTCGCCACGGCGCTACGCGAGGCTCTGAGCACACACAGACAAATAAAGCGTCGACAGCCTCGGCGCTCCTTGTCATAGATTCTTCAAGTCTCTGACCTCTACTGGAGGGATGGACGCCGTTCTTCTAGAAGATAGTCCCCTCATTTGGTGTTCTGGTGGTGGTGGGGGAGAGCTCCCGTCTGACACGCCGATCCAGAATCTCCCGTAGGCGTTCAACTGGGTTGAGATCCGGTGACTGTGAAGGCCGTAGCGTATGATTTACATACTTTTCATACCCATCAAACCATTCAGGGACCCCTCGTGCCCTGTGGATGGGGGCACTGTCATCCTAGAAGAGACCCCTCCCATCAGCATAGAAATGTCTCATCGCAGGATAAAGGTGATCACTCAGAATAACTTTGTATTGATCTGCAGTGACTCTTCCCTCTAAGGGGACGAGTGGAGCCAAACCATGCCGGGAAAATGCCCCCCCCCCACACACAGCATAACAGAGACCCCGGACCCCCTCACTGTGTCGGCCCTGTGATGGACTGGCGGCCTGTCCAGAGTCCAGGGTGTCTCCCCGCCTGCTGCCAAATGACTGCTGGGATGGGCTCCAGCATCTCCGCGACCCTGAGTAGGATAAGCGGTTTGGATAATGGTTGGAATATATATATATATATACACACACTCACTGGCCACTTTATTAGGTACACCTTGCTAGTACCGGGTTGGACCCCCTTTTGCCTTCAGAACTGCCTTAATCCTTCGTGGCATAGATTCAACAAGGTACTGGAAACATTCCTCAGAGAGTTTGGTCCATATTCACATGATAGCATCACGCAGTTGCTGCAGATTTGTCGGCTGCACATCCATGATGCGAATCTCCCGGTCCACCACATCCCAAAGGTGCTCTATTGGATTGAGATCTGGTGACTGTGGAGGCCATTTGAGTACAGTGAACTCATTGTCATGTTCAAGAAACCAGTCTGAGATGATTCGAGCTTTATGACATGGCGCGTTATCCTGCTGGAAGTAGCCATCAGAAGATGGGAACACTGTGGTCATAAAGGGATGGACATGGTCAGCAACAATACTCAGGTAGGCTGTGGCGTTGACACGATGCTCAATTGGTACTAAGGGGCCCAAAGTGTGCCAAGAAAATATCCCCCACACCATTACACCACCACCACCAGCCTGAACCGTTGATACAAGGCAGGATGGATCCATGCTTTCATGTTGTTGACGCCAAATTCTGACCCTACCATCCGAATGTCGCAGCAGAAATCGAGACTCATCAGACCAGGCAACGTTTTTCCAATCTTCTATTGTCCAATTTTGGTGAGCCTGTGCGAATTGTAGCCTCAGTTTCCTGTTCTTAGCTGACAGGAGTGGCACCCGGTGTGGTCTTCTGCTGCTGTAGCCCATCTGCCTCAAGGTTCGACGTGTTGTGCGTTCAGAGATGCTCTTCTGCATACCTCGGTTGTAATGAGTGGTTATTTGAGTTACTGTTGCCTTTCTGTCAGCTCGAACCAGTCTGGCCATTCTCCTCTGACCTCTGGCATCAACAAGGCATTTTCGCCCACAGAACTGCCGCTCACTGGATATTTTCTATTTTTCGGACCATTCTCTGTAAACCCTAGAGATGGTTGTGCGTGAAAATCCCGGTAGATAAGCAGTTTCTGAAATACTCAGACCAGCCTGTCTGGCACCAACAACCATGCCACGTTCAAAGTCACTTAAATCACCTTTTCTTCCCCATGCTGATGCTCGGTTTGAACTGCAGCAGATCGTCTTGACCATGTCTACATGCCTAAATGCATTGAGTTGCTGCCATATGATTGGCTGATTAGAAATTTGCATTAACGAGCAGTTGGACAGGTGTGCCTAATAAAGTGGCTGGTGAGTGTGTATATATATATATATATATAGGTACATCCCCTTTTCTCCCCAATTGTATCCGGCCAATTACCCCACTCTTCTGAGCCGTCCTGGTCACCCCCTCTGCCAATCCGGGGAGGGCTGCAGACTACTGCATGCCTCCTCTCCGATACATGTGAAGTCGCCAGCCGCTTCTTTTCACCTGACAGTGAGAAGTTTCACCAGGGGGACGTAGCGCGTAGGAGGATCACGCTATTTCCCCCATTTCCCCCTTCCCCCCGAACAGGCACCCCAACCGACCAGAGGTGGCACTAGTGCAGCGACCAGGACACATACCCACATCTGGCTTCCCACCCGCTGGCACGGCCAATCGTGTCTGTAGGGACGCCCGACCAAGCTGGAGGTAACACGGAGATTCGAACCGGCGAGCCCCGTGTTGGTAGTATCACCCACTGCATGATGGTCAGTTCATGCTATCGCATGCCAGACCGGCACATTTGTTTCTGCTCTTCAAATTGAATCAGCTTTGTTAACCCGGGGAGTCGTGTTGTGTTTCCCCTCTGACTATCGGGGAGAGGTGGCCGGGGTGAGGTTAGATTGCTGTGTGTTTCATGGACCGGCGAACACAAAGGGAGATAATATCACATCATCAGAAAGAAAACTGAGAGGCAGCCTATTCCAAAAAGTCATAGCGTCTGGCCCCGCTGATATGATCTGAGTAGACCGCTTTAATCTCATGCATCTATAGAGCCGTACATTACCGCTGCAGTTTGGCACATGTTGGGTGTAGATTAAACCTGACAGCTTCTCCTGACTTGAACTCAACCTTATCTTTGTTTTGTTCCGCAACACTGAAAACTATTAGTAGTAGTTATTTCCAACGTGCGTGTTTGTTTATCTGTGCGTAGCATTGTATGTATTCTCCCAGCGTTGCATTTCTGTCATCCCATTAGCATATTTGTTCATTCCGCTCTCAGTCCATCTCTTGGCCCAATCTGTTGTTTACGGGAATGATATTTACAAAAATGAGCCCCCAAAGCAGGCACACAGTGCTGATAATAGTGATAGAAATCTAGTTTTCCTTTTGATGCATGAACGCCTTTAGGATTTAATGGCCATATGCTAGAGCTGTTGTCGTGGCGGCTGCTGTTATTGTTGTTGATTATTTTTAATCTTGCCGAATGTTGGACATCAAACGGGCGATCCAAGACTATCCCTGACTGGGTGACGCGGCGGGCGAGAGGGCCGGCTGTGTCGGACCGTGTGTGCATGTACGTATGTGTGTTACATGTGTGCATATGTATGAGCACACGTATATGCACGCACATGTGCAGGAGTGTGTGCACCAGCATGGACACGTGTTAATCTGTGCACGCCAAAATGCAAATGATTGGGGTGTTTGTGTGCGTGAATGAGGATTAGTTGCATTTATGTGTGGAGCGTGTCTTATGCGTTGTCCATAGGCCGGGGGGAGCGGGGGGAGGAGGGGGGGGGCTCTACTAGGCAAGAGATAATGCTTGAGTGAAATGTTTAAGGGGGGAACCCATGGCAGTCATCAACCCCTGATGGTCGCTCAGATAGGAGATGTGCTCTCTCTGCAAGGCAGACCAGCCACTACACCACAGCAGACGGAAGGTAGGATTGATGGGAAAGTGTGTGTGTGTGTGTGTGTGTGTGTGTGTGTGTGTGTGTGTGTGTGTGTGTGTGTGTGTGTGTGTGAGTGAGAAAGAGAGAGAGAGAGAGAGTGGGAGAGAGAGAGAGACAGATTTCATGTCTTTAATGATAGGTTACTTGTTCTGCTGCTATTCAACATCAACAACAGACAGAGTTCATGTCTTTAATGAAGGGTTACGGGCGCCGCCGGATCTCCCATATGGGTAATCTGGGCACGTGCCCAGGGGCCCCTGAGTGCAAAAGGGCCCTCTGTGATGGGAAGGGGGAAAAATGTATTCATTTTTATGTTGCGCTCTACAGAAATATGATGCAAAGCTTGATCTTGATCTTGATGATTATCCAGTCAGAATGACATAAAAATTGTTTCCAAGAAAATTAGGTCTGATGATTGTTTTTTTTATTTTTTATTTTTATTGGTGAGATGGCTGGGCAAGTGGTGACTGGTGAGCAAGCAGCAATACTCTATAGATTGGCTAACGGTCAAGGTGGGTGGGCATGGAGAGCGGGTGGCTTACATTGCACAGATTCAAAATCAGTTTTTCTTAAGTCAAGTCAAGGTTAAAAAATAGTGGAAATAATTTTTTACCTGAACCACTATCAGTTAGGTTGTATCAGCGAGAAGTGTGTGGGAGAAATTGCAAAGCAGCAGAAAATGGACGGCGTTAACCGAAAGCCCAGCGGGGTTAGTACAGGAAAGAAACTAAAAGGAAGTGAAAGAAATGGCCACAAAAAGTAGGTTTTTCAGAAAAGCTAAATAAAATGAAGAAGAGGGCATTCCGACGGAGGGCGCCGAGCTAGCGAGTAGTAACGATAGCCTTGAAGTGTCTACCATCGGCTGCAGCAATGCACAACTGGATTTTGAGGAATTGATCAGAAAGTTTGCAAAGAAAAAGTCAAGAAAGAAGAACTTCTAAAGGTAAGAACCATTTGATTATGCTTTCTGTGCATTGAGCTATTATCTGTCGTGATTGTGTTGCTGTATATTTTGTGGATGAGTTTATTTGATGTGCTGTTTGTGTATTGCATCACTGTGGTGTGATGCTGCTATATTGTATTGGAGTCATTTTGTCAAGGTCATTATATGTTGGCTTTGGCAGTTCTGTGTGACGTTGCCTAGCTCACTTAGTGAGCCTTGTTTTGAAACCTGCATTCAGCTGTGCTGTGTGATTAATATAGGATGGCATTATTGTAAGCCTATTCCTAGCCAGTCACATTATTATATATCAATAATAACTGGTGTGCTGTCTGCTTTTGGTGGTTTTCAGTGAACGCAAATATTGCCATGGTCTAGAGTCATACAATGCCTTGGGATGATTTAATCCATTGTTTCCTTGTCTTGTGATCTGTGAGTAAAATTGCAGTACTTGGTCTATTGAATTGTATAGGCATACCTTAACAAATGTCTGATTGTCTATTTTTAAGTTCAGAACAAAATAAACAAAAAAAACAAAAAAACAACCCGTTTTTGGTTTTTTTTTTATAATGGATTCTGACTATTACTACTGCTAAATTCTTCACTCGTTTTGTAAATAATTTGGAGAATATCAGGTCCCAAATCCAGCCTGACCCTTGCACTCTTTTCATTCCCCATGTTAATTCTGCCTCTTTTACTCAGTTTCAACCCCATTACAATTTCAGTGTTAGAGAGTTCAGTCTCCAATATGGACTCCTCCTACTGCATCTTAGACATCATCCTCACTAAGCTGCTCAGGCAGGTATTTTCCACTGTTAGTCCCGTTATTCTGCAAATTCTTAATAATTCTGCGGCCTCTGTTTTTTCCCCCAGACAGATTTAACCATTGTTTACCCATTGCTAAAGAAACCTGATTTGGATCCCCTGTCCTGAAGTAATTACAGAATAATCTCCAAATGATCTTTTTTTATCTAAGGTTCTGGTGAAAGTAATTTAATCTCAACTGATATCTTTTTATAAACACGAATAGGGTTTTCAACAGTTTCCAGTCTGGTTTTAGAGCAATTTATAATAGTGCTGCACGATTAATCTAATTGCAATCGCGATGTGAGCCTGTGCAATTATATAACCTCAAAAGACTGCGATTTAATTAAATAATAAATTGTGTGTGTATGAACGTCTGTTTGTGTGCAGTTTGCATATCTACGCCCATAATTAAGAGATGACCAATCAGTCTCTGTTTAGGCAGTGAAACGTGTGCAGTCTACAGTCACATGACTATCCGGTGTGCTGTGTGCAGACCAGAAAGAAGGAAAAAATGGATACCGACGACAACGAGCAGGTTAACGCTGTTGATCTGGTGGGGGGGGGGGGATGCAACCTCTGTTTTTTGGTGATACTTTGGATTAAAGCTCAATGATATTGAGCAGAAAGAGGTACTGTGTAAAACATGCAATATGGAAGTCGCTACATGTCATGGCAACATGACAAATTTGTATTATTTGTGTATGTATACATTTGTTTATTATATTGCAATCACAAATCATGATAGTGTCTACAATAATCACAATATGACTTTTTCACCAAATCGTGCAGCACTACTTTATAGTAGTACCAAGACAGTGCTAGTTAAGGTTACTAATGACCTATTGCTGACTGCAGACAGAGGTGAGTGCTCAAGTTTAGTTCTTTTCGACACAAGTGCGCCTTTGACACAGTCGATCACAGTATCCTCTTACATCGCTTGGAGACTTGGGTAGGCATCAAGGGCTCAGCTCTTAGTTTGTTACACTCACTCCTCTTCAACAGACCTTTTTCTGTTGTTCTGGATAACCACTTCCTTTATAGCTTATTTGAGTTGTGGTGTCCCTCAAGGCTCAGTTCTTGGCCCCGTTTTGTTTCCTATATATATGGTGCCTCTTGGCCAGGTTATTCAAAATCATGATGTGTTGTACCATTTTTATGCTGATGACACTCAGTTATACATGCCACTAAAACCCATAGAGCCTAGCGGCCTAGCAAATCTCACAACTTCCCTCTCTTGCATTAAATCCTGGATGTCTCAAAATTTTCTTAAATTTAATAATATTAAGTCTGAGATCATTCTGTTTGGTCCCCCAAATTCCATTAGCCTTTTTGGTACTAATCTTGGTGGTCTGTCAAATAGTCTTAAGCAGGCTGCTGAGAATCTTGGGGTAATATTAATGCTAACCTCATTTTTGATAATCAAATCAAACATGTTGTTCAGTCATGTTTTCTCCAGCTCAAGGTAATCTGTAAAGTTGTACATACTGATATCGATTCTCGGCTTGATTATTGCAACATATTTTACTCGGGTATCAGCCACGACTCCCTCCACCATCTGTAGTTGATAAAAAAAATTCCGGTGCATGAATCGTTACCAGGACAAAGAGGCATGACCACATCACTCCTGTGCTTGCCTCCCAACACTGGCTCCCTGTTAAGAGTTCGAATTGGTTTTAACATTTAATTGCTCACTTTTAAGGCCTTGAACTGTCTTGCTCCTAAATACATTTCTGATTTATTGACCTGGTATATGGCCTCTTGATCACTAAGATCCACAGATGGAGCCCTGCTGGCTATTCCCAGGCCATGTTTTGTCACAAAGGGTGATTGGGTTTTTGCCGTTAGAGCCCCCACACTATCGAACCCGCTTACTATTGAACTCAGACAAACTAAGTCTCTCGCTTGTCTTAAAATGTTTGTCTGTGTGAAAGCTTTTGGAAATGTTCGATAATTGTTTTTATCAGTGATGGCTGGTGGTGATATTGGGTGGGTGGGCTAACAAATACAGTATACCCTTCTATAGTTCACACTGCAGCAACAGCTACATAACATCTGAGATACCAAATTAGAGCAACGACACTATATACCTTTTAATAGCAAGTGCTCTACAACAACACTATAGAGAAGTATAATGGCCTGATGCCAAAAAACTCTCTCTCTCTCTCTCTCACACACACACACACACACACACACACACAGACACACACACACACACACAATTTGACTATTTTTCTCTGTACACATTAGCACATGCTATTTTTAACAAGAACAACATGCAGGAATGATGGAATGATATGCTACATGATAGAACAGAATGCAGAATCATGTAGCCTACAATGTCAGAAAAGGGCTCACCGAAGGATGCACACCAAAACTTGTCCCAACTGAAACGACTGCCAATAAATACTGCGACTGTTTTTATCACAGCTGGTCTCACTACCATCTTGTAAACCTTCCCTTAAACTCTTGCTGGTACCCTTCTGTCACAAATTACTCCTGACACTCTTCTCCACCCACTCCACCGTGCCTGCACTCTCTTCTTCACCTCTCTTCTGCACTCCCCGTTACTTTGAACAGTTGACCCCAAATATTTAAACTCATCCACCTTTGTCACCTCTACTTCTTGCATCCTCACTATTCTGATTTTGGAATTAATTTGGCTTCTACATCAGATAGGAAATGATCAAATGATACTCAGATAATACCTGCTCAGCTAGACTGGTGTGATTATGATCTGGTGGATTTGACATGCCAGCTTGACTGGAAGATCAAAATTATTAAGGTGGGGTTTAATGGCTGCAGTGGGTGGCGCGGGGTGGGGGGGGGGCTGTGAGCTTAGGTGCCCAGGGGCCCCTGGGGGTACAAATCCAAGCCTTGGTTATGGGGAGAACTGGGACGAAAGTAACACGCAATTTTCTCTGAGCCCATACCAGTCTGATATAGAATGGTGAATACTTCATAGTGTCATAGTCATGATTATTTGACAAATTATTTAGTACTGCTTTACTGGAGTTTGTCATGTTAAAGTTTTTCAGAAGCAAGTCAGGTTTTACTGTCAGGAGTTATTGTTGGGACAATTGTAACGTGTTACTTTCATCCCTCTACAGTAACAACTAGCGTTTCTTTAATTTAACCAATTGTAAAATTTAATCTAATTAAATAGTTTCTTTAAATTTGTTAGTAATACAGCAAATGAAATGACCTATGTTCTAAAAATAAAATGCAATATTTTTTTAAGATTAAGGACACATGTTTGCAATTGCATATTAACAAGGACTGACAGACATTTTTAATAAAAACAAGAATAATGTGAGCAACTCGAGTTCATACCGCTGCAATACTTTTGACCCAGCCGCGTGTTACTTCCGCCCCGACTGGCAGTCAAAAGTAACGATACGCAACTTCCGTTCAAAGTCAGATTATACCAGAGTCATTCCACATTTGTGCTAAAGAGCATCTGGTATTGATAGAAACACGTGTGAGTTGTTGGTCATGATGAAAATGAGTTTCTGTCTGTTTTTGAGTGTCGGCCTGTTTTAAAAATGACATTTATCTGAAAAGTTTTACTTTTGTCCCAGTTCGCCCTTGCTTGTTTGGCTGCTATTCAACAACAGAGAACACAGTGTGGAACAATCTGTCTGTTTATTTAGTAGTCTAGACCCAGACACTATTAGGCTAAGATACAATAGGCTGTTTCTTGCAATCAGAGTATTATGCTGGGCAAACAGCCCAAAGATGAAATAGTGCAACTCTGCGCCCTTTGCTGTAGCCTAGGCCAGATTTGGAGGTTTGTGGGTGGCCTCGGGTTCGAGTGTTTAATTAACGCATATTTTAACGAGTCGGGCAGTGTGGATTGGCTCTCATAACGGGTCGGGTGGGCGCGGGTATTAAAGAACCCTGACGCGCGCATCATGATTACATCATCCATACATCAGGGGTTCTCAGACTTTATGGGGCCAGGGACCCCTCACAGGGAGGACATTTTCCAAGGATCCCCTCATAACACCGATTACTACCATTTGTGCTCTCAGAAGCCACCGGGACTGTTTGTAAAAGTTTCAAATGAAACACTTCAGGCGTGTTTCATCGTAATAAACAGAAACACGTTTCAAGCTGGATCGTGTTAATACCACATACTCACACCGGGCGGGAGCAATAGAAACAATATGCCTGTTTTATTCTCGCAAATGGTCCCCATCTGTAGATATGCACTTTTTTTAATGATACAACACAGTTTTATAATTTATAGCAAATTATTTCACGGACCCCATGGCTATGGGTTGCGAACCCCTGGGGGTCCGCGGACCCCCACTTTGGGAACCCCTGGGCTATATGAAACAAACCTTTTCTGGTAAACCAACCAGCCTTTCGCTGTGTCTTAGAGGTTTTAGATTTGTTTGACATCCAGTCATTCACACTGAACCTCTTTAAATCCTCTTTAAGTTCTTAATTTTGTTATGATTATGTGGATGGGGGGGAGGGGGGAGCATTTTATATTTCTATCTGTCTGTGTCGAGAAAGGAAAAACAGCAGCATGCCATCGTATGTGCACAAATGTCAGAATTTTCATCAATCTGTTCAATTATGAAGAAAACAGTTGTTGGCTATTAAACAAAGTGATAAAAACGAGGGTTTCATGAGATGTCAGAGAATGCAGATGTGTGTCTGTGATGATAATCCAATCCACTCCCACTTAATCTCCCATTTTATTTCCAATTTATTGTTCATGTGCATGTACAAATACACTCACACACGCACACACACACACACAGACTCCTATATGTTTCCTGGTTACACAAGTGGTGTAAAGAAGACAGAAATTAGTTTCTGCGCAGATGTTTACCTCGGTGATACACATGTTCTCTGCTCTGATTTACGTCCTTCAAATGTCCCTTGAACTACAATGCAAAGACTGAAGGACCATTGCCTTGCACAGTCCTCCACGGCTGCAAGATTGTATTGTGCTTTCCTTTTCTGCAAGAGGGGATAAACCATCGTGTCAGTTATCCCAGTCTACCCTTTAATATCGAAACAGGGATGAATTTCACCCCATCATCCAATCACCTTTTCATAATTGTATGTTATTTAAATGGTGGTGTGGCTGCCATTTGAAAATCAAGAAGATCTCTGCCAGTGTGTTGATTGTGGGTTTGTACGTATTTTGGGGGGGGGGGGGAATCTACATCTTCATAAATCAGATTACCACTGTTGAGCAGAATCTTATCAAGGCAATGTGCCTCCGCATATTGATGGGGAATTAAAGAACCGCACAAACAAAAGAAGTGCCACAGCTACGTAGGCTTTTCCCATGCCGCGCGGTCAGCCATCTGCACGTAGGAAAATTGAGCAGGGTGGATTCAGTTTTCCATTAACTTCACACAAAACCGTGATCATATCAAATGTATCAACCGATGACGTCTTAAATCGTGGCGTCCACTTTCTTTAGATTTCGAAAGAAACGTGTCGTAGTCAGTAGAGGGGATGCAGGAAAGGAAAAATAGCATCAGTCTTGTCATTATGCCCAGCACTTTCATAGGATGCAGATTGAAACCTGCATCTATCAAGAAATCCTGCAAAAATCCAGATTCTGATTATCCAGACATCAGGTAAAAAGAAACTAGTTAATGAAACTGTCATCCTTATATCCCATGTATCATATTACCCTGTCAGATCTGGTCAGCTTTAACCAAGGATTTGATCCCTAAAGCACCAAGCCTTAAAATAAAGGGATAGAGCTGTCAATTACCTTAAATCCATCTCACAGGCAAAATATTAATCTTAGCACCGAGGGAGTGACTTTGGCCTCCGTTTGGGAGTGGGAATGGGGAGATATAAAGTTTGCTAGATTGAAATTGGAAAGGAGCGTGAGTTATTTTGTCACTCTGTGGACTAGCTTGATTGAGAACATCATGTTCCAGTGGAACGATTTCTCCGAAACTAATCAGTGGTACGGAGAATAATCATGCAGATGGGCCAGGCCGACTGGATTTCCTAGGAAAAAGAGCGAAAACTTCTAAAAGGGGAGGAGAGGAGAGATCTGATGGCAGAGAAGAAATTGAAGTTGGCAGAAGAAAGAGGAGAGGGCAAGAGAAAGACGGGACGAGGCAGCACGCTGCAAACATGCCATGTCAAAATCGAGACAAAATGTAGCATACATAAGTACGAAAATCCCCCAAACGTGCAAAATAGTGCAGTGAAATACTCCAGCTAGTTAAGAATTCTTGAAACAAGATAAAATCACTTGTTTACCTGCGAGACCGAGGAATCCTGAGTTGAATTGCATTTGAAGAAGTTCAATTCTAGTTCCTTTCTTGTCATGATAGTCTTAAATCATGATGAACAATCTGACATAGTTAATTTCCCCACCCCTTTTCTTAGTAATTGTACATGGCCAATTGACCTTTCGCAAAGTACCGCCCCAGAACGGTGCTTGTCCAATCCTACCTTAGCAACGGTCCGTCAAGCTTTCAAACACACAGCAAAGTGCTGAAACGGTGTGCCTATGGGATCTGCAGATGGGATACTAGATATCTGAAAAGTTTGGAGGGGGTGTAATTTTCTTCCCCTTCCCCAAACCCAGAACGCAAGAAGCGCAATGTGGGCAATAGATTTGGCAATATAGCAGAACCCCATGGCCAGCTTAATCCATCCAAAACCACCAAAAATACCTGTCTGCTCCAAGCTAAGCTAGCTACTAGCTATTATTGATAGCTAATACAGCTAACGTATTATTACTGCTACTTTCACCCATACAGCGCGCTGATTTCTCCCTTCATGTTTTGGTGTTTTCCGGCTACTTCCTGGATAGTTCTGAAACGCTTGACGGGGATAGCAACAGTAACTAAGGGGGGCGGGACTTTGCGAAAGGTCAATTACGCCACTCTTCCGAGCCGTCCCGGTCGCTGCTCCACCCCCTCTGCCGACCGGGGAGGGCTGCAGACGACGCTGAGAAAAGGGGAGAGGTGGGGGTTGTACAATTTACAAAAAAAAATGCATTTCGTAAGCGTGACATGATTCGTTTATGTTACTTCTCTGATCATATTTCAGAATTCTTGTAATTCTGATGGACGTAACATTTAAAAGTTCCGGTCACGCTAAGGGCGAATGACGAAGTGGTGTTGAGTTTGGAAGCCCCGCCCCCTTCGAACAGCGGAAACCTCCGCAGCGCAACTGCCCTCCGCCGTCTCCTCACTCGCCTTCCGGTCGACTCGAGACTGATGCCCCCGCTGTGTCTTGTTCCTCCGGGGTTGTTTTGGGGTCTAGACTGGGTCAGTACACACGCCAGAATCGCCGTGTAGTCCAACTCTGCTAACAGGTTGTGGGCCCAGAGTTACCCAGCGATTTGCCGCCGAGAGAAAAGTCGCGTCCTACAGCGTGTGTGACGAGAGTTAGCATGCTATGCTAGCTCCAGTTTTTGACGGAGGTGAAGAGAATTATGAACCGTCAGAGACGAACATTTTGGGCCATCTTCGGCTGCAAGGGCTAAGGGACACCATTTTAATTGGGCCGGCTGACGATGAGGAAACGGAATCGGCAGACCAGAGGAGGCGCTGGTGCAGCGACCAGGGCACATACCCACATCCAGCTTCCCATCCGCAGACAGGGCCAGTTGTGTGTGTGGGGACGCCTGGCCAAGCCGGGGATTCGAACTGGCAATCACGCGGGTTGGTAGGCAGCGGAATAGACCGCTACGCCACCCGGACGCCCCCACGTGGATAATTCTTGATGCGTAAGTGATTCTTGAAACAAGATGATAAAATGTCCCTGTGTGACGTCAAGACTTGCAGACCTGTTTAGATACACCATTTTTTTGCAGTGTGGGGACTAAAAGGAGACGAGGGAACGAAAGAGGAGAGGGGATGTGCAAGCCATGAGAAGGTATGGGAGAGAGCAGAGGAGGAGGAGGGACGATGAGGGAAAGATAGAAAGAAAACGTTAAAGCAGTGCAGAGGAGGTGAAAAGGGACAGGAGAGGAGAGGGAAGAGCTCTTGAGGAGATGAAATTACAGGAGAGGAGAAGAGAAGGATATAAACACAACTGTAAAGCACGGCAAAAAAAAAAGAAAACCAGAGGAAAAACATACATGGGAGAGAAAATGAAAATGAGGTATAGAGGGGGAGAAGAGAGGTAAAACAAGGGTGAATTGCGTAGCAGCGCTGAAGAGACATCTTGCATCTGGACTCTGGATGGGGGAGATAAGCGTGTCTGCATATCCTCGCCAGGTAGGACAGCATAAGATGGATGAGGTGGGCAAATATGCTTTTGCTTATCCTATACACATAATGGACCCTCGCGGGACAACACAATGATTGCGTGCACACGTGTGTATGTACGCATGTGTACGTGGGCGCATTTGTGTGTATCCGTGTGACAAAGCGGGAAAGAATACAGTTGTTTACGATTATACAGATAAAGCCAGACAGTATCTGTTGCTCATCTAAATGGTTTATATTACACACAAACATCTTCTCCAAGTATGCTGGAAACATTTCTGCTGACCAGTTTTTTTCCCCAAACATTTCTTCTTTTTTTGGGGGGGGGGTCCTCTCCTTTTCATCCCACATTTGCATGTTCTCCCAAGCCCCCATCCTTGCACCACTCCTCTTGCAGACTGGGAGGGCACAGACTCCCACTTGCGCCCTCTGATACACGTGTTGTCAGCCGACTGCTTCCCCTCGCCTGCCAGCTGCAGGTCTCTCTGGGGACTTGTAAGGTGCGCGGAGGCTTACGCTATTTACTCCTGCTCCACCTGCAGCCGTAGTGGCGCCCTGCTACCTGTAGGCATCATTAACTGCTATGGTGGGACGCGTTATACCCCCAACCAGCTCCCTATCCTGTGACGTCCGACTGAGCCACGGGCAACCTTGGGCATCGCACCATGAATACCTTGGCATGGGGAAGCTGGCGTATTAGTCCGCTGCTCCACCCGAGAACCCCCTTCCATTTGACGAAGGGTGTCGTGCTGCTCCACTTCCCCCCCCCCCCATTTACAGCTGTAGAGATACTGACTCAAGTGTGTGTTGATGAATATAGCAAGTGTGTATGCTGATGACTAACTTAAATATATTGCAGCGAATTCGGGGGGCATCCACAGGAACTGCCGCAGCCGGGACACGAACCCGTCTCTCCCGCACCGCGGGGGACATCGCTGACCGCTCGACTAAGGCCTCCGACCCTTTCGCCAAGGGCTAACGTGTCTACTTATCCATGCACGTTCCAATATAACTAAGGCCCAACACTACTGGTAGAATAAAGGAGAGAGCACTTCCTGGTATACCTCCCGTCCATCGTTGGCGTGGGAGTAAATGATGAAATAACGCGATTAAGTTGTGAAAGACGCGAGGAAATAAACATTCTGGCTTTTTTCGCCGTACTTAGATGTTGATGACAGCAAACCTTGTTTGTAATTACTAGCAGTTGAAAGTGGACGAAAATATGCAAAAGTGATTTAAAATGGCAAATTAGGTTTATGCGACTGGCTTCAGTGCTTCTTTCAGCGTGTTTCTGTGTATTTGAGTGTAACGGAGCGCTTATCCAGCATGTAATATCTTAACCTCATTAGCATTTAAGCAGAATTGCATGTAGTGTTATTAAAATAAGGAAACGTAGAAAATGGCCTCATGCACCAAGAGGGCCTCATATTACACGCACGCGCGCGCACACACACACACACACACACACACACACACAAATATGTAGGAAATAGATGATCAGGGTTAGAAAACCGCCTGTGTGTATTTTTGTGGTTAGAAAAGGGAAATGTTGGGCAGAAGCTGAGTTACAGTATTTTACACCCCAACAGTTCACGGTAGTGCCAAAAACAGCTAGAATTCAACCTGCTTCACTTGAAGCAATTTTTTTGGGGGTCCCTGCTGGAAATGTAATTTTTACTGCAAAGCAGGCGGATATTGTTGCTTTCTCCTCGTTGTTGGCCTGTCACTGAATCCTATTGCTCTGGAAATCTGCCCCGGCCCCCTCCTTCTCCTCCCGGCTTAGTGATGTTATGGTTTCCCCTTACGCTTGGGAAAAAAAAAATCAAATACACAATTAGGGGGGGGGGTCTAGGGATAAATTCTTCTCTATCCGGCAACCCTTCATAACTTATTCTGACAAGTTTGCAAGTTTGTTTCCAGCCCAAGCCACATAATTGCATTATCTCCTTGTCAGAATCAGAGTCAGAATCAACTTTACTGGCCAGGTGGGCCTGTACACATGAGGGGTTTGACTCCGGTACACAGCAGCTTCTAGCACTTGCACACATCACTCACGCACACACACACACACACACACACACAAAAACAAGAAATAAATGGAAGAGCAACAGGACATTGGAGGCATGCACAACAGGTACTATGTTGCTACTATACGGAGTGCTGTCATGGCTGAATGATAAACAACCTGCGCCCTATAGGAGAAAAAACCTCTCCACACTTCGCGCTGCAAGAGCACGGGACGAGCTTCCGGAGGATGTGGCGCGGGCTGCTTCAGCTAACTCTTCTAAAAATAGATTAGATACATTTTGGCCAACAAATAATACAATTACAAAGCCGAGTTGTGAGTATTGTGTGACTTGTGATTATTTGTGAGACTAATGTATTGGAGGGACTATTGTAGTTATGTGATTATTTGTGGGATTATTGTGATTTTAATAACTATATTGTGGTTCTTTTTTGTTTTTGTATGGTGGTTTTTTTTGATTTGTCGAGTCTGGTGTCGAGGATTTGTATCCTGTGCCAGAAATGTTTTCATTAAATTTCATTAAATATGTTATACCATATTGCTTATATACTATACTGCCTATACACTGTACCATATACCATACCACAACAACACAACCCCTCATGACCATATACAATCCTATATACTCCCACTATATTGCGCCATATTATCTTATGTACCAGATGTATACACTATATATCCACCTCACAACTACATACTGAATTATATACCCATGCTAACCAGTATACCGCAGTTGAACGTGTATTTACAATTGTACATTTGTATTGCACAGACATCTGTATTGCACATCTGGTTTAAAGAGGTGGTGCACATGGTGGACAGGTAGATGAGACACCTTGATCAGAGGGGTTGTTTACAGAGTGTCATACTGACATAACATACCTGCAACCAACTCATCAGTTTGGCTGCCTTCATTTGAGGACTTTAATAATGCGGCTACGGCTGACATTTCAGCCCACCACACTGTTGTGACCTTTTCTTTCTTTTTTAACTTTCCAAGGCAGGGATCGGTTGGGGGGAGGGGGCTTAAAAAATAAAAACAAGAATCATGGTACAACCCTTTTTCTATGTATCTGAACCCTTTGCTTCAATAAAAAGACGTTTAAAAACTGTATTGAAATCTGCTCGGTGGATCAAAGTGTGAAGGTGTGGAGAAGCGGTCCAGCCGCGGTTATCCGCGGGTGGAGGAGGGCCGTGGGTGCTGCTGATGTGATCGCTGGTCCGGGGCTTGATGGACAACTCCTGCGTCCCAGAGGGGAGCTTTAATGAAAGCCATCTGCCTCCGTAAACAGCGTTTGATAACTGTGATATTCAAACACGTGTTTCATGTTGTTCGACGCTGGGTGGATGCTCAAACAGGAAATGATGTAGGCGCTCTGGTGGCCGAGCGGGATAAACCGCCGCTCTTGCAACCCGCTCGTCGTGTGGCTGGGAGGTTCGTATCCCAGACTCGCCGTAGCCGCTCACGGCCACAGCGTCCACGGGGTAAGGCCTTCCTTAGGCCACCCTTACCCGAGGGATAGCGGGTGTAGATCGGTGTAGTGTTGGGGGACTCGCCGTGCTCCAGCGACCCCTCTGGCCCATCCGGGCGCCTGCAGCCAAGCAACCGAAAGCATTCTCCCTACGCCTCCTTCGCGGCCTGAAGGTGACGCGATCCATGCGAGGCTTCAGCGTGTAAACTAGCGAGAGCAGCCGACACGCGTTTGAAGGAAGCTGGTGTTACGGCTATCTCCTTCCTGTGGAAACGTGAGCCAGGGGAGTTATTTGACAAGGGTTCCGGCCATATGCCATTGGGTTAATCGGGTGGGATAAGGGGGAAAACGATGTAACCGGTTATTTTCTTGCCCGGTGCGGGATTCGATACGGGTGTACTGCACCACAAGGCGGCATCACTAACCGCTCGGCTAAAGGGTTAGCCCGTTAGCTAGGGGCTAATGTGTCTTATTAGTAGTTTACAGTCGTCACCCTCCCCGGAAGGGCGCCCTCGCGCTGTTATTCCCGCGCTCCGAAGAGACTTCTGAGGATCTGCACACTTCCGGGTCCCACCGCTGCCACCAATGTAACCGAGGGTTTGTAGATGTCGCCTATCCTGTATGAAACTATAAAATAACAAATACGGAGGGTCCACTTTCACACGAGGACCACTTTATTTGGATTCTTCCCCCAACAGAACGCCACAGCAACAACACTGCGTACAGCACTTCCGCTCTCTCTCGTCAGCCTTCAAAATAAGAGCTCAAGGCATATACTGTGGCAACAGCTTATAACAGGAACTTTAACAACGAGAAGAAAAAAAAGTAAATTGTAGATTCTTCGTCTTCTTCCGCTTCTTCATCTTCGTCTTATGCT
Organism: Lampris incognitus; assembly: GCF_029633865.1. Classification (NCBI taxonomy): domain Eukaryota; kingdom Metazoa; phylum Chordata; class Actinopteri; order Lampriformes; family Lampridae; genus Lampris; species Lampris incognitus. The sequence continues at coordinate 40,313,880 of NC_079224.1, read as the reverse complement.
TTAAAAAAAAAGACTTCAAATATACACACACATCAAGCAAAGCCAGTACACTCTGAAGCAACAGAGTGGGCTAAGAACAGTACACCAAAACATGTCAAAGACGATGAGAACAAAACAAGGAAACAGAAATAGTAAGTTAAAAAGAGAAAAAAATAAATAGAAATAAATCTTCCTCGTCTTCTGCTTCTTCTTCTGTTTTTTCTTCTGCTTCTGCTTCTTCTTCTTCTTCTGCTGCTGCTGCTGCTGCTTCCGGCTAGTTCCCGGTTTTATTTTCGTGGCGTGTTTCCGGGCTTGTTCCCTGTTTCTCAGGGGGGGTCGCCACAGCGGACTTTACCGTTTCCATCGGTACCCTGTTAGGGCACAGCACAAATGGCGGTCGTTGTCAACCCGGACCTCGACAGATCCGGTACGGGCTTGTCAATTCGCATACTGATTATGCAAAATTTGACGTCGGATGCCCTTCCTGACACGGCCACTACTAACCCTATGGACGGGGGAACAGGTACAGCGCCGGATGCCATGGCCAGTATTCATGGACTTGCACCCACGTCTGTCACAAAACGAAATGTGGCTGATGATGCTGGTGGGGGCTAGTCAGCATTTCCAAAATGTGCAGATTTATTTGGGTACGTGTTCTGCTGCATAACAACAAACAGATTATGCACGGAGTGCTTTTTGAACACGAGCAAAACAATATGCATATTGACTGATTTTATTGCACAAACAACCTTTCAGTGGTAAGTCTATGCAAAGCTGTGTACACAGCTCTTTCCCCATCAAAATACATGAATTTTAACACACCTCTTGGGTTTATAAGTGTTGATTTCCCAGGCTTTGTGATGGCTATCTTCATTTTGAGTTCACTTTGTCAACAAGTTGTGTTTATGTGACTTTTGACAAATAAATAAATAAGCGCCATCAAAGTTAGCCTTTGCTATTTGCTTCGTTTCTATGTATAGATCACAGGCAGCCGGGGAGGATGTTTGTAGCACACAACTGAGCAGCACAGGTACTCAGCGGGGGGGCAGGAACTCATGTCTGCGCAACTCTATAAAAGGTGTTTTTGTGAATAAAAATGTGTTGTTTACTTCTATATCAGTCGCACTCCAGAGTAAAGGGGATGTACACAATAACTAGGAATGAGCGATGAATGTTTGTTATGTATGAGTTGCGACTGTATTTTCTGAAAAGGATTCTGGGAAAGTCACTTAAATGCTGCAAAATGCACCTTAATGTCCGTCCATCCATCCGTCCACCTGTCTTGTCTATTTATCTGTCCATATGTCTATTGGCTGCATGGTGGCACAGTGGTTAGTGTGGCCGCCTCACAGCAAGGAGGTCCTGGGTTTGAGCCCCGGGGTAGTCCAGCCTTGGTGGGTCATCCCGGGTCGTCCTCTGTGTGGAGTTTGCATGTTCTCCGCGTGTCTGCGTGGGTTTCCTCCGGGGGCTCTGGTTTCCTCCCACAGTCCAAAGACATGTAGGTCAGGTGAATCAGCCATACTAAGTTGTCCCTAGGAATGAATGCGTGTGTGTGTCGGCCCTGTGATGGCCTGGCGGCCTGTCCAGGGTGTCTCCTCACCTGCCGCCCAATGACTGCTGGGATAGGCTCCAGCATCCCCGCGACTCTGAGAGCGGGAAAAGCGGTCCAGGTAATGGATGGATGGATAGATGGATGTCTATTGGCCATCCATCTGTCTGTCTGGGAATTCATCCATCCATGAATCCATCCATCTATCCCTCCACCCATCTTGAATCGAGGCTGCCAGTGTTGTTATGAGGCCTATTGCCCAATATTTGACCTGAGCCCCCCATTAGCGGCCTGTCTTAGTATTAGTCTGTGTACCTGAATGGACAGCTGCAGAGAGGATTATTTCGACCCGTAGTGTGGGTCTTTTGGCTCCAGAGATCTGAAGTGAAATACTGTTTTTTCATTGCCGCGATCTCTCTTCTGAGTTTATCCCCAGGTGACTTAGACTCGCATCAAACATCTTGCCTGGCTTGTGGAATCCTGAGCTGACCAGCCAGATGCCGGTCTCCTCAAGGATCTCTCCGCAGGACGTCCACCTTCTCCTCACAACTAGTCTTTTGATGTTTAGACTTCAAGGTACAACAAGATCCGAGCAAATTACTCCCCCCTGCCTTCCGTCTTTACCTGTTAAACTACTTCTGCATGCCAAAAAAGAAAAAAAAAGAGGATAAAAGAAGTGCACAGATGTCCCTTTGTCCCTTTTGGGTTTTCATGCAGATTTCCTGGATGAAAACTTTTTACATATATATTTTTTTTCTTTCTGATAGTAACTACCTCCCCGCTCCTGAGTACAAGACAACATTCAAATTGCCGGGCATGCTGGGAATATTGCAAGATAAGGGTTCAACTGGTTAAGCGCCACATAAGTACTGCGAATATCCATCTTAAGAAGTTATTTAGCGCAGCATTACTTTTTACAGTCTTGTTTTCCTTGAAGCAAGGGGAAGTCTGCCTCTGGAATGAGACAATTTCACTTGCACACATTGCAGTTTGATCATTTTTTCCCAAACAAGTTACAACACGAGGAAATCGAGCTCCTCGTCCCCTTCACATCAAGATGATTAAAAAAGCAATAACTTGAAACAAGTGAATTTTTGCGCCTAGTTCAATAGAGGAACAGCATTTTAAGAATCAATATGAGACAAAGTGACTTATTAAAGGTTGCTGTGGACAATTCTGACTGGGTCGACTTTGGCCTCGTCACAATTCTCAGCCGTGTATTGTTTCGATGAGCCCATTTCTGCCCGGTGTTTGTGAACAGGAGGGCGGTGTGAAATAACGAATCACAAATTACCTGAGAGGCATTTGATACGGAGAGAAAATAAAACGGGGAACAAGGCAATGGTGGGTGTTTCAAAAAAACAAAAAAAAGGCTCTTCAGACTACTAAGTTTAATTGGATTTTAAATCCGCAGAGTGCAGGTTGTAGATGTTTATTTTCATTCTATTGTCAAGTGCTGCTGATGACAAGTTAACAGCCCTGCCAAAGAATGCAAATCATGTGAGCGTTCCCATTTCGCTGCCAGGAGTTCTCAATATGTCATTCCACCCTGGTTTGCCTCTGGTGCGGGGCTTAAATAATGTATAATTGATTCTTTTTCTTCTTCTTTTGAAATGGTTCCATTGTTGTTATGTCTCAGCTTCAAAGGGTTTAAGGCCAATCATGGTGAAAAGCAGTCAAATAACCATTTTTTTTATTACCTCTGGCATTTTTACAAGTGAAACACATTGTTTCTGTTTGAAAATGGCGAGATGAAAGGAAACTTCGTATCATACAGAACGATTCTGTGGCGATTTGACCCACGTGACGCATAACTAGAAATGCGCCATGCAAATTGATTTACCGGACTGTTTGATTTGTTATTTTATTTGTAACACTTTAAACAAAATAGCACCACACAACCCCTGTACAATAGATGACACTGTTGGGTAGAAGCACAGAATACTGCATTTACTCCTAGTGAGAGGGTGTGTGTGTGTGTGTGTGTATATATATATATATATATATATATATATATATATATATATATATATATATCCAGAAATAACCGTCTAAGGAATGTAACATCTTTAAGCCATTGTATTTGGTCATTGGCACAGAAATATTAATTATTCATCATCATCATCATCAGTTCCATAATCTATGGAGGTCGTAGGAGCACAGCTGATACCTCAACAGGTTGAGTCATCATTGTGTGTCAGTAGGGGGAGTACCTGGTGGTCCCTATCTCCTCTCCAGGTATGCATGGCCACTGGTTCACTGAGGAACTCATCCGCCCCTTGACGGGTTTTGTTTTTAGTCCTGCTGGGTGTCCACACACCCTCCTCACAACAACTCAAGGGTTGAAGTGGGGGGTGCCGGTTTAGTCGTTGACGACCCGACGGTTGCAGTTTGACGTTGTAGCCAGGACAGAATTATTCAGCCATCTGGATAAGCCTCTCAAAAAACAAAGCATATTCAACCAGTAGCAAAATATGCAACCTATGTGTAACTGGAAAGTATCATTTGCCAGAAATGTCAACACTGAATAACAGGAATGAATTGGCCAGCAATTGCAGACACATATATAAGCATCTATTTTGTAATTAATAGATAGTGCCAATAGACAAATGCCATTATCTTTGTATGCAACCTCCCCCTTCCCCATTGGACGTTGTGCACATGATGTGCACAGCAAGACAGTTACATATATGTTATGTTCTTTGCTGTTTAGCTCTAGTGATAACTGATGATTGCTTATTGCATGAAACAGGCTTGTACGGTCTAATTAAAAAAAATACTTGAATCACTGGACTACACACACACACACACACACACACACACACACATATATATATATATATATAGCTTCCTCTCACCCTTTTCTGGGTGGTGTGTGTCTTCCTCAAGCTCTGGTCCTCTACCAGAGGCCTGGGAGTTTGAGGGTTCTGTGCAGTATCTTAGCTGTTCCTAGGACCCCACTCTTCTGGACAGAGACCTCAGATGTTGTTCCTGGGATCTGCTGGAGCCCCTCTCCCAATCTGGGGGTCACAGCCCCTAGTGCTCCTATTACCACTGGGACTGCTGTGGATTTCACCTTCCACATCTGATCTGGTTCTTCCCTCAGACCCTTGGTGTTTCTCTAGCTTCTCATGCTCTGTCTTCCTGATGTTGCCGTCGCTCGGGATCACTACATCGATCACTACTGCTGTCTTCTGTTCCTTGTCGACCACCACGATGTCTGGTTGGTTAGCCAGCACCTGCTTGTCAGTCTGGAACTTGAAGTCCCACAGGATCTTAGCTCTGCCATTCTCAGCCACCTTTGGTGGTGTCTCCCATTTGGACTTGGGGATTTCCAGTCTCCAGTTTATATACACTCACCGGCCACTTTATTAGGCACACCTGTCCAACTGCTCGTTAATGCAAATTTCTAATCAGCCAATCACATGGCAGCAACTCAATGCATTTAGGCATGTAGACATGGTCAAGACGATCTGCTGCAGTTCAAACCGAGCATCAGAAAGGGGAAGAAAGGTGATTTAAGTGACTTTGAACGTGGCATGGTTGTTGGTGCCAGACGGGCTGGTCTGAGTATTTCAGAAACTGCTGATCTACTGGGATTTTCACGCACAACCATCTCTAGGGTTTACAGAGAATGGTCCGAAAAAGAGAAAATATCCAGTGAGCGGCAGTTCTGTGGGCGAAAATGCCTTGTTGATGCCAGAGGTCAGAGGAGAATGGCCAGACTGGTTCGAGCTGATAGAAAGGCAACAGTAACTCAAATAACCACTCATTACAACCGAGGTATGCAGAAGAGCATCCCTGAACGCACAACACGTCGAACCTTGAGGCAGATGGGCTACAGCAGCAGAAGACCACACCTGGTGCCACTCCTGTCAGCTAAGAACAGGAAACTGAGGCTACAATTTGCACAGGCTCACCCAAATTGGACAATAGAAGATTGGAAAAACGTTGCCTGGTCTGATGAGTCTCGATTTCTGCTGCGACATTCGGATGGTAGGGTCAGAATTTGGCGTCAACAACATGAAAGCATGGATCCATCCTGCCTTGTATCAACGGTTCAGGCTGGTGGTGGTGGTGTAATGGTGTGGGGGATATTTTCTTGGCACACTTTGGGCCCCTTAGTACCGATGGAGCATCGTGTCAACGCCACAGCCTGCCTGAGTATTGTTGCTGACCATGTCCATCCCTTTATGACCACAGTGTTCCCATCTTCTGATGGCTACTTCCAGCAGGATAACGCGCCATGTCATAAAGCTCGAATCATCTCAGACTGGTTTCTTGAACATGACAATGAGTTCACTGTACTCAAATGGCCTCCACAGTCACCAGATCTCAATCCAATAGAGCACCTTTGGGATGTGGTGGACCGGGAGATTCGCATCATGGATGTGCAGCCGACAAACCTGCAGCAACTGCGTGATGCTATCATGTCAATATGGACCAAACTCTCTGAGGAATGTTTCCAGTACCTTGTTGAATCTATGCCACGAAGGATTAAGGCAGTTCTGAAGGCAAAAGGGGGTTCAACCCGGTACTAGCAAGGTGTACCTAATAAAGTGGCCAGTGAGTGTATATGAATATATCAGGGCTGCAGGCAAAAAGAAAAAAGAAAAGAAAGACAAAACCTAGGAGCTATAGGCTCCTAAACTCAAAATATTAAAATAAAGGAGCCAAATCAGCATTTCAGGAGCCAAAATATAGTGATGTCATATGCTACATTGTTAAAGGGCCGCTTCACACTGCCTTTTCTCTCCCCTCTGTACTGTCTGCCTTGGTTTGCTCTGCCTTCCATAATCTACACCAGCGTTTTCCAAACTTCTCCTGGAGGACCACTTGTCCTGCATGTTTTAGATCTCTCCCTGCTCCAACACGGCTGATTTGAACGGTCAGTTTGTTATTAAGCAGCTTCAGAAGTTCATGACGGGTTGATCCTTTGAGTCAGCTGTGTTGGAGCAGATCGAGCAATGGCACAATCCCTGGCATTCTTACGGTTTTTACTGTCACCATTGCTTCTTCACGGTTCCTTTTTTAAAATGAACCGGTAATGAACTCTTGTTTTACCAGCAATCTCTTGTCCTACTTGAACACAAAATGTGCAGTACATTTTCTCCTTGTCATCACCTAACCAGGTGAACTCCTGTACCCAAGCTGATCTGTAGGGATGGGAGAGGCAGGGACGGGGGAGGAAGACTCCACCCGCTGCGCTTGGTTATCATCATCTGCAAAGGACTGCATGCTGATTGAGTCGGGCTGGGATGACTCAAATGTCGCTTGAGAACTTTCACTGATGGAGTTGGTCTCGACCTCGTCGGCATCCGATAATAAGCAAGCACAGCTGATGATGCTTATGGCATGAAAAAGGCTTGTACTGTCCATTTAAAAATTTACTTGACTCACTGGATTATTTTGCTCATTTGTTTCCCTTAACAAAGTTTATATATATATATATATATATATATATATATGTGGTGTGTGTCTTCCTCAAGCTGTGTGTGTGTGTGTGTGTGTGTGTGTGTGTGTGTGTATAAGCCCTGCCACATAAACTGCCAGAGCATAAGAACAACACACGAGGTATTATGATGACAGAATTGGGTATTAAAATCCTTGCTGTCTTGTAAATCTTCTCTGCAAGAGCAGGCACATAAATTCGCCAGAGCTTAGGACAAGGTGTAATTCTTTCCGAGGGGTGAAAGGAGGATTTTTTTTTTTTTTGCGTGGCCTTGACAGTTCTGAATGTCCTCTTTATGTACACACTTGTGCACCAGCCACCTGCTCCACTCCGCTTCTAGTGATAACAGAATGATAATGAATAAGCACAGACACATCTCCATAAATGGTGAAATACACCAAGGCCTGCACCAATTTGTTAACGCCTTCTGAACTTGCGATTTTTATCGGCCAGTTTACCAGAAGGCATGGCGGTGTTAGTGGGCCCCTCGCTCACTCATCTTAGACGCACTTTCATTTGTAATGGCTGGCAGTGGCACATGTTTTGGAAATTGTGTAAGTGTGTGTACGCGGATGTGTGTGTGTGTGTTTGTGTGTCTGCATTTCACTTGAGTGTGGTTTTATCTCCATACATGCTTGTACTCATCCATGTGTTTGTTTTAGGGTAGGGTAGGCTGCTCTGTAGAAGACAGTAATAAAAAAATTGTTTTGTCTGTGCTTACAGACAGCTCCGCAAAGGTCGTTTGGATCTGTTGACATATCACATGGATGTGTGCCATGTAAAACAAGACACACAGAGGCACAGCTGAACTTTGACTGAATCTACCTCCAGGGAAAAGTTAGTTTATTTTTTCTCTAGTCGATTGAAAAAACAAACCATGGGGGAGGGGAGGGTGGGGTGGGGGTGAATGGCACGTGTCCCGTCCGACTTCTGAAAAACATGAAGTCCCACCCCCCTCCCCCATGAATTCCATTCCATTATCCAAACCACTTGTCCTGCTCTCAGGGTCGCGGGGATGCTGGAGCCTATCCCAGCAGTCATTGGACGGCAGGCGGGGAGACACCCTGGACAGGCCGCCAGTCCATCACAGGGCTGACACACACATTCACACCTCGGGACAATTTAGTATGGCCAGGGGTGTAGCACAAAATTCTGGGCGCTATACATAAGCAGTCTCTGTGTGCCCCTTTCCTCTTTAGCTAGTTAGCTATCATAGCTTTCCTCTTTTGCTAGTTAGCTATCATAGCTTTCCTCTTTAGCTAGTTAGCTATCATAGCTTTCCTCTTTAGCTAGTTAGCTATCATAGCTTTTCTCTTTTGCTAGTTAGCTATCATAGCTTTCCTCTTTAGCTAGTTAGCTGTCATAGCTTTCCTCTTTAGCTAGTTAGCTATCATAGCTTTCCTGTTTTGCTAGTTAGCTATCATAGCTTTCCTCTTTAGCTAGTTAGCTGTCATAGCTTTCCTCTTTAGCTAGTTAGCTATCATAGCTTTCCTCTTTAGCTAGTTAGCTAGCTGCCTTTCTTTTAAAAGCTCCTAGCTCACCTTTCCTTTGGAACAAATTACTCAACATTTGTTTTCCCTCATTTTGCCTTCACTTCCTCTCCTTTTTTTCTTTCTTTTCTGGAACCCAGATTTTGCTTTCTGTGGGAAAGACATAACTCTGTGCTTGTGCTTGTATCAGCAGTCACTTGCAACAGGACTAGATGAGCTGCATTGACAGATGCTCGTGAGGGGTGGACTAAACCATTTTGCAGCTTTTGTGGGGGGGGGACAGGGGCCCCAGAGAGGGGTGGGAGGGGCCTCAGAGAGCCTCCACTATTTTCTTTAAGTCCCTCAACCGATGTATTGAGCCAATTTTAACGAAGTTATGACACTAATTAGTTAGAAAGAAATGTGCAAACCAAAACAAACTTTTCATTCCAGCCCCCTCCCCTTCCTGGGCCCTGGTAGGTCTTTCCCCTTTCCCCCCCTACTACGACGCCACTGAGTATGGCTGATCCACCTGATCATGACTGACCATGCCCTTGTATCCTTAGAACTATGATATTATCCTGGCTTTTTGTAGTGAACTTAAGTTAGAAGATGTTTGGAGAGAAAAAATGGAAACACACAACAATTTTCTTTGTTTAAACCAAATGGTCGTTCAAAACCTAGAATTGATTTCTGGCTAGTTAGCAACAGCATTTCTACCAATGTATCAAAAGTGTCCATGGATAAGGCCCCTTTGACTGACCTTGCCCTTATATCCTTAGAACTACAAACCCCAGATGTTTTCAAGAGAAATAAGGGATATTGGAAATTCAAAGCAAATATTTTACTACACGATGATTAGTCATACAGTTAAATCTATATTAGATCAAATAAAAAAGGACAATAATCTCCCTTTGTTTTCATCCAAATGAGAATTTTTCAAATATAAACTAAGACAACACTCAATTACATTCAGCAATAAAATTGGCTAATGAAAAAGAAAGAAGAAAAAAAACTAATTAAAGAGTTAAATATATATTGTAACAAAACAAACCCATCAAATGAAGAAAAGCAGAAAATAATAGAGTTACATAATAAATTAGACTGCCTCTTCAAGGCTAAAGCAAAAGGAGCCTTTATTAGGTCAAAACCAAATGGATAGAAGAAGGGGGGGAAACTCCTCTTAATTCTGCAAATTAGAAAAAAGAAGACAAGAAAAGAATGAAATTAGAGCATTGCTAATCAACAACACAGAATGCTCAGAACCTGCTTTGATAACCAAGGACATTTTTTTCCTTTTATAAGTGTTTGTATATATCCTGTTTTTCATCAGCTGAGTGTTCAGAATTCTTTAATATAGTAGAAAGAAGCATTGCAAAGGCTGATAATGAATCAAAAGAACTATGTGAGTCTGACATATTGATCGAAGAATTGGATGGACAAGGCTATAAGTAAATTAAAATTGAACAAGTCTCCAGGCTCAGATGGGCTAACTGCCAATTTTTACAAACATTTTTGGAATGATTAAAGAGAACTTTTATTACAGGTGCTCCTAGAAGCTGTTGAAAACCGTAATCTCCCATCATCCATGAAACAAGGAGTTATTGTCCTTATTCCAAAACCAGGAAAAGATGCAAGACTACTTGACAACCTTGAGCCTATTACCCTCCTGAATAATGTCTATAAAATCTTTGTTGTGTATTGATAAATGTTCTATCATTCACTGTTGGTTTCTTATTGTTTACATGTTGTTGACCGGATGTAACCCCGCCCAGAAAGGAGATAAATATTAGGTGCAAAAGCGCCAAAACCCAGAACTGCACTCTCCAATGCCTTGACAGTCAGGTGGACATGTACAGCCGAGAGATATGGATAAAAGCTCCTTTACATAAAGTCATATCCGGGTACTTTGTCCATAAGAACGCAGCAATCTTGGCTAATATTTTTGCTAGGAGATTAAAAACAACTCGGTCTGGGTTTATGAATGAGAGATCAATACGTGACAACATACATCTTATGCAAAATATTCTAGATTATGAAGATTTTATAGAAGATAATGGTTACATTTTATTTCTTGACTTCAAGAAAGCATTTGATGTGATAGAACATCCATTCATGACCCAAGCACTCCAGCATTATGGGTATGGGCCAACATTTATAGATATGTAAACTACTAAGACAGGTTAGCCCGTAGCTAACGCTAACGGGTCTGACCTTTTAGCCGAGCGGTTAGTGACGTCGCCTTGTGGTGCAGTACACCCCGTATCGAATCCCGCACCGGGCAAGAAAATAACCGGTTACATTGGTGGCAGCGGTGGGATCCGGAAGTGTGCAGATTCTCAGAAGTCTCTTCGGAGCGCGGGAAGAACAAAGCGCGAGGGCGCGCTTCCGGGGAGGGTGCCGACTGTAAACTACTAATAAGACACGTTAGTCCCTAGCTAACGGATCTGACTCTTTAGCCGAGCGGTTAGTGACGTCGCCTTGTGGTGCAGTACACCCGTATCGAATCCCGCACCAGGCAAGAAATTAACCGGTTGCAGATATAATTCACACTTTTTATAATAATAGAACTTGTTCAGTTGTCTTGCTTTTCGGCACTACACACCGTTTTGATTTAAGAAGAGGCATAATTCAAGGCTGTCCAGTTCGTCCTGGTCCATTCATCTTGGCAGCAGAAATGCTAGCTATTTTAATTAAAAAAAATCTTCAGAATCTTCATGGCATCAAGATCTTTGAAAAAGAATTGATCATTAGCCAGTACACGGATGACACAACAGTTTTTCTAAAAAAAAAAAAAAAGAAGTTCAAATCCCTACCACTATACAAACCGCCTCAAGTGAATTAACTTATCCCCGGCCAGATCCATATTTGAGCTAGCTTACTAGCTAATGTTACACTGATCTTACCTATGCGCGTATTGGTTTGAACAGCGTAGCGCATCCGTCCTAGACAGGCCGTTGAGACATGCGTTTATATTGTAGCGAATTCGGGGGACAACGCAACCACAGGAAGTGCCGCGGCCGGGAAGCGAACCCGTTTCGCCCGCACCGCAGGAGACATCGCTAACCGCTCGACTAAAAGATCAGATGCGCCAGCCAGCGGCCAGCGTGTCTTCTTACCCATGCACGTTACAATATTGTAGCTATAATCATCTAAAAACTCGGAGATTCCTTCCCTTTTCTAGTGGTGAGTGTTTAAAGTGGACGTGGAGGAACTACATATATTGCTTGGCAATGAACAAACGTTTACTCAGTTTGTTTTGTGTTGGACCGTTTTCTGTCGACATTTTAATTTCTTTTTCATCCAGTGGCTGTTTCTGGTATTGCAGGTAGTTTCGTAATTGTACCTCCCGTGTAGCGTAGAATAAGAGCGTCAGACAGGAAGTTACTCGTCACCAGACCGGAAACCGGGAAGATATCGTCTTGTTAGCTGACCTTTGAGTGGCATTATCAGTAAGTTTATAGTTAATTATTACCTTCTTAATGTTTTTGATTGATCTTTTCGGGCAATTTGTTCCAATGTGTTTATACCGTGTTACCGTTAGCTCACGCGTCTACCTATGTATTTGTCTTATATTTGCCTTTTGCGCTTACCTGCTTTCCTGCCAGTAGCGTATTGCCATGCTTTTACTTGCCTTTATTTTTGCTGTACCTTTTTTTAAGTTTCACGCTTCTTCATATTGAATCTGTCCAAAACAACTATCGCCTGTTACCTGGAGAGGTAGTATGAAGAGGAGTTTAGCTGGCTGCGAAAATTCAGTATAGGCTTAGGACACTAGGGAATAACAGTACATAGTTTAAGTAGCTATGTACTAATGTGTACCAGCTCACTTTAGCTAGCTACTGTGAAGTTATGCTAACGTTATAGCCTCCAGTAGCCCATATTAACACCCATTGCTCATTATGGCATATATTAGCATTATATCCGAGTTGAGTTAGTATATTAATTCCAAAATATCGTTTGTGTGTGTGTGTGTGTGTGTGTGTGTGTGTGTGTGTGTGTGTGTGTGTGTGTGTGAGCCAGGTCAAGGTTTACCAAAACATAGCAGAGAAAGGAAAAAAGGTGGACATCAGGACTTTTTTTGTAGGCTCAAAACACCACTGTGTAAGTAGAAAGACCCCTGTAATATTACAAATACTAGTTGATAGAGTCTTTGAAGAAAATTAAGGCCTGATACAAATGTTCAATAATTGTGTGCCATTAGACAACAACAGTAAAACAATCTGGCGGGCAGCAGCAACACACAGAGGTTACAGAGGGCAGCAGCAGCAACACACAGAGGGCAGCAGCAGCAACACACAGAGGGACAGAGATGGGGAGTCTCAGGTAAGGTTTCACAGTTGTAGTCCTGAGACAATTCCATGTTTGTGTTCCCCCCTAAGCTGTAATGAGATCTGCGCCCTTGAAAACAAACCTGTTATTTCAATGCACTCAGCAGAGTCGGAGAGGAAAAAGGTAAATAACTGACCGAGAAGAAAGAAAAAAAAATGGACAGACATCAGGGTGGAAGAGGAGGCTAAAGAATTAGTGAAACAGAGCAAAGAAATAGAGTATGATAACCGTGCATTGGTGTTTGCAGTACTAAGAGTGGCCCTGTGATGTTCAAATCCCTCCCTGCACTATTAGCAGTGATCAGTGCCTGTTATGTGTGTTTCCATGGTGTAGTAGTGGTTATCATGTTCGCCTTAGATGCAAAAGGTCCCAGGTTCGAAACCTGCCGGGAACAATAACGAGTAACTTCAAGAGAACAAGTTACATATTAGAAAACATAATCAAAAGTTAAATCAGTGCTTGTTGCTCCCTTGCTGCAGCCCCAGCTTGTAAAATCACCTTCTCCTACAATGTCTTTGTGTGTGTGTGTGTGTGTGTGTGTGTGTGTGTGTGTGTGTGTGTGTGTGTGTGTGTGTGTGGAGCCCCTGTGTATGTAACTGCTTATTTCATAGGTAGCATCAAAGTCGCCATGGCGAGAGTGGGCTCAGCCGTTTGTGCTTCATGTGGCCTTGTCAATTGTGTCCGAACATTTTCCCTACTATTCAGTAACCTTGAATAGAAAGCCTGATTGGAGAGGTAGACTGAGGATCCTGTGTCATTTCTGTGTGAGAGAGTCAGAATACAGGGTGGGGGTGGTGAGCAAGAACAATAGACATCTCAAAGGACTGAGCTACCTGTATGGGGGGGAAGATGGAGGAAGGGAAAGATGGACGTTCATGAGCATAGAAGAATCACAGGGTGCTATGCCGACAAGGACGCTGATATGATCACACATACTATAATGGTCAGTCTGTTTGCCCTCGCGTTCTGGATTTTAATGAGCGATGTGTGTCGCTACCACCGATAGTCTCTCAGCAGTAATCACAGAGCATCTCTCAACTAATCCCACTACAGAGAGAAAGGAAGAAAAGTAGCCAGGGAAAATGAATGATTCTTTTTGCTGTGTGAGAGAGTGGGCGTGCAGCTAAAAGTTAACCAACATCAGGAGCAGGTATCAGTAACGCAATCTGCTCTGCTGTCCTCTACTCGATTCTCCCCTCTTCATTTTCTCCTTTGTTTGAATTGCACTTTTTTTGCATTTCCTTTCTCTCTTCAGCAAAGCCCTGTCAGCACCTGCCATATTTTGCTGACAAGTCATCATTAAATGCAAAGACAAATTTGTTTTTAATTGATAACTGAGAGCTCTCTGTTTGTGCAGTGCTGTTACACTTTTAATTATGGTGGCTACACAAACATGTTTTGCAGAAGAACAGGACAATACAGTTCTGTTTAAACGGTCTATCTATGGACTGCTGATGATACTAGTGTTGTACTGCTTGACAATCTCATTGGACATCCAAGACATGAAAGGGATACAGGAAGACAAACAAGCTTAATTGAATCAATGACCATGGGTTAATGTGATGCAGATTTCATGCATGGGCTTAAATGTACGGACAAGCTGAGCCAATGTCTTCAACAACAATTCCTTTAAAAAGCATTGCAAAAACACACTTAATGTTAAATTAATAAATAATATATGCTTTTACTGGTGTTTCATCTGAACAGCTTTGGCTAATGCACTGATTTCACCGCATCTAGCAATGCTTTCGGGGAGTATAGGAGGGTATTTTTTTCACAACAAGTTGACTGCATGTCAAACTGGAGGTGAGTGCATGTTAACTCTAAAAGTGCATCTTATATAAACTGTATAGCAAGAGTACATTTATCAAAATATGGATCTTGATGCAGAGTCCTTGTAAGGCAAAGCAAATATCAATTTGACAATGAACAGACTTGTCATGCAAATGCAGCTTCAGTGTGGGCGGCATGGTCTTGCCACTAGGTGGGCTAAATTTAACCAGTGTCTGATAGACTGAACTGTGCATTGCGTTACCTTATTCAGGGAAAGGTAGTAACTGAAAAAAACGTGTATTTATTTTTTTATTAGCTTGGCTGCTGATGACTTGTCGTCATTATTGTCTAGTTTGCCATTTATTGGTGTTAAATAAAACTATAGACAATGCACTGAGATTTAATCACAAAGATGAATTGAGCATTTTTAGAAAATGTCTTATCTCTAAAGAAATGTCCACCAGCTGCAGTGCATAGGCGTCCTGTCCGGGATGCAGTCGCGTCACATCTGGCCTGTGCTTCAGGCATCACAGACACAGCAGATCAGCAAAGTCTGGGGTTATATGTGGTGTTTTTGTGTCCCCAAGTCATGGCAGAGTCAGATAGGCATATACTGAAATAAATGTAAAACTATATCTCGTTATTTTTCTGTGGTTTCTTGCCTGCCAGTCAGTCAGGTTGCCATGAGATAGGAGATCACATCCCAAACCTATAAAAGAAAAGTAAACCCATGAAAAAAAATACAGTGGGAAAGATTCATGCCAACATCTAAAAATATAGCGCTCAAATGATATCCACCTCTAAAAGGCAGTTGGGTGCTGCCATTGAAACTGCTTTAACCACTCAGAGAAATCCCATTGGCTTACATGCTTAAATGCTCTGACATCTCGCAGGCGCCGCACATGGTCAGGAGACGTGAAGCAACAGGATCAGCAGGCCGTTACGTTACAGGTGGGGGACACGTCTGTGAAATGTTTTTTCACCAAAGGTTGTTTGGTTTCCAGTGCTCCTTACCCACACTTAAAGAAACAGGCTTGTGGTTTGGCCATTAACATCATAATAGCATTATTCATGAGCCACTGTACTCTGGTTGGCTGGCGGTATTTCTGGCCATGCCCCTTTGGCTGACAACCAATGGCAGCTCAATTAGAGGCTACCCTGCTCTCGGCATGAGCGGCCTAATGCAAGTTTTGAGTTGATTGGCTAGTGGAAATTATGCTATTTGAGCAAGTAAAAAGTGATGAGATGTTATTGAAATGCTGTGAAAGTATGAAAGTGTAGTCTTCACTGAAAGCAAAATGTCCCTGAAGATGAGACAAATTTATGGATTTATGGAGTTCTCCATAATACTGAGCTTTAACTATTTCTTACACCATTTTGCTGCACTATTGGACATTTTTAGTCTCATTACCTAATCTTAAAGGATAATTTCCTTTTTTCCCCCTAAATCCTGGGTCTTATTTTTGCAGTTTTTACGATTTTTATACATATATATATTCTGCAGGGATAACACACTCCATTAGCAGCCACAATACCGAGCAGTCTAATGCTACATACAGCTGTAAATATTGTTGTTCACATTTTCTTGTACAGTGCACTCTAATATACACATCAAATGCCCTCTAATGGTCCACATAGCTGGAATTGTTTTTTCTGGAAAAGGCCTTTATGCCATTTAACCACCATTGTCATCCTTAAACCAAAATTCCACGATCATATTATTCTAGGGAAGCCTAATTGTATGTTCCAGAGCCACATACCATGATGAAATGTTTAACTTGCAGGCTAACCACAGAGCTCTCCCTCATTCCCATTAAAGATTAGCATTAAAAAAAAGAAAAGTTGTTTTACCGCTCCGGAGTCACAGACGAAATGAACACGGTCTCATGCTGCTGCTTCATATTCAAAAGCGATCAGCTCCTTAGACATTAAGAAGACGAGAGAAAAGTATCATGAAACATTCGCGGTTATGCAATTAACTTGTTAATAATTGCAATGCTCCCTGTCGTTTCTCCCGTGTTTTGACATTTGACTGAGGACCGAGCAAGAGGATGCTATCTCAAAAAAGTCACACTTCACGCCGTACCTTGAAGCTGAAAAATGTGATGCAAAAAAGCATCAGTCTTTAAAATCTTTATCACAAATTATCATTAGCATGCGTTGCACTCAGCAAGCTTTCATGAATTCTTCATTCAGCAGGAGATGTAATGAAGTCTTTCTTGTAATTTGGCCTATCAATAATTAGGAGACCTCGCTGACTGGCTCTTTGGGTCTTGGGAAATGATGGCTGTGAGAAATCCTATACCATTAATATTGTATTGAACTCTTTTAGGCTTATTAACAAGACCAGGTTCCTAATGAGCCGATAGTCCTCGGTATTGTCAATATTTTATCCATTATGTACCGCTGTTGATTAAGGGCGGTTTCAAGTGTTTAGGTAAATGACCCCTATGATGAAGGTCAGAAATGAAGAGAAGTTTCCAGTGAACAGAATAATTGCGTTAATTATGGACATCTAAATGGGTATTGCGTAGCGTTGTTTCCCGTTAACGTCACAAGAAAGGCGCAGAGCTTTTCGGTTTTGCCTGGCACTCCATGCATTTGTACACGCGGTCCTTTTAACTGCATCAGTGTACATCACAGAGGTTTTTTTTTTTTTTTTTTGTGATAGAAAACTAGTGGAGCGCTGCTAAAGCAGTTTTATTTCTGATCAACTGTGTTGAAGTCAGGTCACGTTCTATATAGTAAGTGGTTCTCTACAGCACATAGATGGACTCCTCTGTCTTCCCTCAGCATTCTAATCAAGCCCGTCCTAGTAATTACTGCTGGTGAGGAGAGTCCAGTTACTGAGAACTCCAAGTCAGGGGCATTCGTACTCTTTAATGGCACTGCTTGTTTATAAGCCCGAGTCCACCTACACACACCGCTAATGGGGCTGCACAAAGCCAATTCATGATTATGCATTCTCACCTCATCAGATAGTTGCAAAAAGCTAGACTACAAAGTGAAAAGGAACAACAAATTGTGTGTCACTGTAATTGGCTGTCTGCAAAGGTAACATGCAAATTTTCCGCATTCTGCTCACAGTTTTGCAGTGTGTGGAGAGATTTGGGGTAATATGGGAGTATATAGGCTTTGATCAGAGAGTAGCCATTAAAGTGGGCTGGTGGATTTAGAGAAACTGTCTCACAGGCTGATTGTGCCTAATTTGCTTTGGTAAACTCTGCTGAAATAAAAGTTTTATTCCTGCACGGGTTCTCTGACCGGTAATGCCTTCTCCGTGCCGGGTCACAGTCCAAAATCAGTTTCGTAACCTATGGAGGTCGTAGGAAGGGACCTGATGCCTCAACAAGAGGTTGAGTCATCATTGTGTGTCAGTAGGGGGAGTACCTGGTGGTCCCTATCTCCTCTCCAGGTATGGATGGCTGCTGGTTCACAGAGGAACTCATCCGCCCTTTGACAGGTTTTGTTTTTAGTCCTGCTGGGGGTCCACACACCCTCCTCAGGTTGTTGTGGGGGGGTGCTGGTTTAGTCGCCGACGACCCGACAGTTGCGGTTTAACGTCGTACCCCAGGCGACTATCAACTGGAATTAAATAGACCACTTGCAAGAAAATCACATTAAAGTGTGTGTGTGATACCAAAAACAAGTTGCCGTCCGACGGAAACGGCAATTTGAAACGTCGCAAACCCTGACGGCATACATCAGCAACCCTAGAATGAATCTTCTTCCACTGTAAGCCAGAACGCTACTGTCAACCCTACTGATGGAAAACAATAAAGATGCTATCCCAAAAACAATAACTTGACAGTTGCTGAGCTGTCATTATAAATCGGGGGGGGGGGTAATTTCCAAGCCTTATTTGAGGAGGCATCATTATTATGAGAAACAAAACGGCAGTGAAATGTCAGTCAGTGGACTGTCATCATTACCTCTGTCTCCATAGAGTCCCACACACCATGGTGTATGTTGAGTTTCGATTATGATTCTGTTTCTCTATCTCTGTGTGTGACATTTAATTTCCACAGTCCCTTTAGAATTGGAGAAAAGTCATAAGTAATGTTTTAAGAAACCAATGAAAATATGGGTTACCACAGGTGAACCTTTTCACATACAGCAAATGTTCTAGACGTTGCTTGTGAGGGCAAAATAGAAAAGGTCATGACTTGTGTGGTGCACTTTGTTTATCCTTGGGGGTTTTTCCGTCACTAAATAACAATGGTGCCGTAATGACAATGTAATGCCCTCCTGTTCCCAGCGAGATAGATTCTTATTTTGCTTGTCAATCTCCACAGCGCTGATGGCAACGGGGTTCAATCCCAGTCCTGCATGGAGTTTACATGTTGTCCCATGTTTGCTTGGCTTTCCTTATGCAAATCTGAGTGAGTATGTTTAGGAATGTGTGTAGGTGCGTATGTTTTCTTTTTTTGGGGGGGGGTTCCCCCCTTTTTCTCCCCAGTTGTATCCATCCAATTACCCCACTCTTCTGAGCCATCCCGGTTGCTGCTCCACCCCCTCTGCCGAGCCAGGGAGGGCTGCAGGCTACCACACGCCTCTTCCGATACATGTGGAGTCGCCAGCTGCTTCTTTTCACCTGACCGTGAGGAGTTTCGCCAGGGGGGACGTAGCGCGTGGGAGGATCACACTATTCCCCCTAGTTCCCCCTCCCCCCCTGAACAGGCGCCCTGACCGACCAGAGGAGGCACTAGTGCAGCGACCAGGACCCACATCCGGCTTCCCACCCGCAGACACGGCCAATTGTGTCTGTAGGGATGCCCGACCAAGCCGGAGGTAACACGGGGATTCGAACCGGCGATCCCCGTGTTGGTAGGCAACGGAATAGACCACCACACCACCCAGACGCCCCCCCAGTGTGTTTTCTGTCTTTGGGATTGGCACCTAGTCTAGGTTACCTCGCCACCTGGTGTCCAATGTCTATGAGGAGAGGCTCCAGTTCCTTAGATTTGAAAATGCTTCACTGTTTATCTGATGAACAGCAAAATGTTCTCAAAACAGTGGCAGTTCAGTGTATGTTCCTACTTGCTTTTGACATTGTATAGTCCTGGATGACTGATATGAATCTGCAGACATGTTGCTCCTGTCCCCTGCAACACCAAATTGTTTAAGCAGATATAGAGGAAAAAATGGGGGGGGGGGGACACACCTCGGAAAGTAGCAACGTGTTTAACTGGAAATAAGCTATAATGTGACAGTGCAAAGGCTTTGACTCAAACCCAGAGTAGGTAAAGCATCCCAGGGTGCATCTCTCATCTACATATTCACTGCTTGCATTTCTCCTGCTTTTCCATATAAAAGTACAGGAGCTGACTAATTAGACTTCCTGAGTCAAAGGTCATAGAGCTGGAGGAGACTTCCACCCTCTTGGGAAGGAGACTTCCAGATGTGACCTTCTATCGCCGCACAGTCTTTTTTGTTAGATCTGCTTGTGGTTGTGCAGCATGCGCTGATTTAGAGCTAACGAGAAGACTGCTCCTGTCTTTACCTCCCCGACTCAAGTTAATTCATGCTAGTGTATACCATAAAACGAGGAGCACCTCTGCATGCAGATGGCTGAATACCCTAAAACACACCATCAATTTCTTTGCCTCGTCACTTTGATTCATAAGTGTTCCTTGAGCAATATCCTCACACATGGGCAGCCTCTTCATCATCTTCAATTACAGCAAAGCGACATCTGTATCTGAAAACACAAACTAAGCTTGCCTGCTTCAAAACCTCAGTGAACAGGCAAACAGCAGAGCATGCACTTTATATTTGTGCAACACATATGGCAGTTGTGCACAGACATTTGTGTATTTCTATGAATGTGTGTGTGTGGTCTGTAAAATATAACAATGCTGATATTGATGCTTCAGGTTGGACTGCAACTTAAACATCATAATTTTAACAGTTCAGGTCTTCGAGGCACACAGGCAGTTTCCAGCTAAAGGAGACCTAAGGCAGAGCCTCACACACAATGCACAGTCTGAATATAACATCCGCTGCTTGTAGTAATTCCATTATCCAATTTACATCCATTGAACAACAAGACAATAAGGTAAATGTGAAAGTAAATGCTCAAGCACACGATGCCTAAATGTCCTATTAATTGCTTGTTTGTTGCACAGCTGTGATTGCTCTTCGCTAGAACACTGAAGCCCTTTTTTTCTCCCCCCAGTGGGGTGATGCTATCTCTCTCACCCTTTAGCTCTCCTCTGTTCTCAGTTTCACCCATCCTAGCCGGTGTTTATGTACTGATAGTAACGGTCTCATCACCATCATCTGGATGAGAGATTGAGTCATCATCGGCTGAATCCCATCACTGTGGCCCGACTGAAATTGGCAGAAGGGGGAGCTGTGTTACCATGACAACCACATCCATTGGTCAATCTGAGACCAGTCAAGCCAAAAACTTTTTTATTTTTTTTGGTGGGAGATGGGTTGTTGCACTGATATGCTAATCCATGAGTAGAAGAGGTGGCGAGGGTTTTGTGGTGGTGGTGGTGGCGGCGGGAGAGTGGGGGGCTGTAATCAGGCAGTGGTGAGCAGAAATCCAATTTAAGAGATTGGCTTAGCGAGTGAGTCATTCAAGGTAAATCCAGTGGTAATTATAGGTAAATCAAAGGTGAAAGCTTGCAAAAGAGTTGCATAAACAACACTCCCACTCTCACTTATTCTCCCTCTCACTCTCTCGCTCTTCAGCCCTGTTGTCCCCCTCTCTTTCGCTCTGTGCCATTCTCATTACCGCATATCGCCATGCTGCCACCAAAAGACAAAAGGGAGAGCGCATGGTCTGGGAATTTAAATATGACACGTCTCTCCCTCTCCTTTTTACTCATTTGCAGGATCCACAGTATTTAAACAAGATCAAGGTCGGTGTGTTCATAAAAATCCAGGTGTCAGCCCAAGTGCTGCAATAGTAATATATAGTAAATAGCATATAAAGACAGAATAGCGATAATGATAAAGTAAAATAGTATAAAAGTAATATAGTATTAGTGATAGTGATGAAGTAAAATTAATAAAGATAGAAAATCACAATAATAAAAGCAATGAAGCAATGCACAATTTTAGTAAACCACTATAAAATCTGCCTAATCACACAAAGGAATGCTTTCTGAGCAGCGATTTAAATGAGTCTACTTAACGGGGCAGATCTAATGGAATGGGGGAGTTTGATTGACAGTCAGGAGGCAGCAACTGCGAAAGTGCAGTCACCCCTCAGCTTCAGTCCAGACAAGTGGACAGACAGAAGTCCTGAGTCAGAGAATCTAATGGTCCTGGGGGTTGTGTGGGGGAGTAACACCTCTGTAATATAAGGGGAGGGGGGGCATTTAGGGCTTCATAAACAAAAACAGGACCTTAAAATCATTTCTATACTGGGAACAAGATCAGGGATGCAATAACAGGGCCAATGTGGTCGGTCGATCCATTTTCCTGAGACCTTTAAGGAGCCTTGGTGCATTATTCTGCATTAGTAGTGAGCAATTGTCTATCCCCCCGAGCTGGCATGGCCATTAATTGGCATGGTAGTCATTTTGTTAAAGAGCAAATGATAGCTCTCACATTTAAAAAAAAAAAAAAGCTTTGAAAAAGGGGTAATCTAGAGAACTGTGACAGCTATTCACCGGTTGGAAATTTTACTTTTAACGATTACTGCAATAATACTCAACACAAAGCAGTCTCCTGGATGATTAAGTGAAACTGTAGGATTACATGGCCATCAGTTACAAACAAAGTTGTTTCTGAGAAATCATGTTTTTAGTCAGTTTGGTATGTCAAAAACTACAGCACCCATGAGCCTCAAAGGCAGAAACCACCGCTCCTTCACAGAATAAGTTGAAGGGATGTGGTACACCGCATTTCAGTGCATTTCAGATGGGTGGCAGCAGCCAGGAACAAAATAATACACCATAGTTCTTGTTGCTGATTAAAATCACTGCTGAATTATCTTATCCTAAGAGTTTACCTAGCTTCACCAGTACGGTTGATAGAATTTCAAGTTCTGTGATTGGATGTTTGTTAAACGCAATGCACACTGGGACTCGTAGTGAAGTTATCTCCTAAAGTCATTATGTACACAGTCTTGTTCCTTTGACCCCCCCCCCCCCAGTATCCATAATGTTTTTCACAAAGTTGTAAATTGTTTATACTGATGATTCAAGTGTTAGAAATGTTTGTGCGGACAGTCACTATAGGATAAATGAATGGGATTTTTTCTTTGGGGAGCCAAGGCCCGATATAACTCTGCCCACTCCTTCACTGGGTTGGCAGTTTGATGCAGTCTCGTTTTTGGTTGAATTTTGGTTAAATGTTTTCCCATCTCTAGGAAATTACCAAAATCTTATCAACCCAAGAAGTGGGGAAAGACAAAACCAAAAACGTGTAGTCTTCATCTTTTGACGTCATCAGTTCATTACAAGTGCACATAAATCTGCATAGTTTTCTTAGATTTGGCCAAGATATCCCCGAAGCAACAATGGTGCCTTTTCTTGAAGCTGACAAACAGTATCAAATAGCTACAGCTGCAACCCTGATGAGAACGATTGTGAAACAGTTCAAATTTCCATACTTAACAGTGGTTAATGGGTAGCCTCCCTTTTTAAAAACCAGATGTTGTCAGACACCACTATAGGAATTGCAGACAAAAATTTGACTGATCGCTTCGTTATTGAGAAACATACCACTCTGTTGAAATTTCTCACTGTTTTAACACAGTCCAATGGGGGCAAGCCTTCAAAAACCATGATATATCTCCTTTTCAAAACACAGGGCGTTCACAGTACAGTCCCACATATCTTCATTTATTTTGTGGTTTCTCAGAGTATGTCTTGAATAGGAGAAAAGTCAGATTTGATTTAGAATAACTTTTTACAGATAACACAGTACGTCCCAGCCATCTGTAAACTTCCGCAGTTGAGAAACAATTCCTGTATCAATTCACAGCTGCGTAGTACTTCCAAAGACTGTCACAGATTTAACCATAAAATATTATTTGTGGAGGTGCAAAATAAAATCATTTGATAGAAGGCATGGCTCGAAAATATTTATTTATTTATTTATGTTGTTTTTTGGGTTTTTTTTCCCCCTCCCCTTTATTTCCCCAATTGTATCCGGCGAATTACTCCACTCTTCCGAGCCTTCCTGGTCGCTGCTCCACCCCCCCATCTGGGGGAGGGCTGCAGACTACCACATCCCTCCTCTGATACTTGTGGAGTCGCCAGCTGCTTCTTTTCACCAGACAGTGAGGAGTTTCACCAGGGGGACGTAGTGCATGGGAGGATCACGCTACCCCCCCCTCCCCGAACAAGAGCCCCAACCAACCAGAGGAGGTGCTAGTTAAGTGACCAGGACACATACTCACATCCGGCTTCCCACCCGCAGACACGGTCCAATTGCGTCTGTAGGGACGCCCAACCAAGCCAGAGGTAACGCGGAGATTCGAACCGGGATCCCCGTGTTGGTAGGCAATGGAATAGACCCCATGCTACTCAGACGCTACGTCAACATTATTTTTTGACATCACACATCAATGCACGTGAGCATCACGTTTTCAAAAAGGAGATGTATTGTGGTTTTTGAAAGTTTAAACCGGTGGTTCTCCTTCAGGTCCTTGGGCACAACCAGTGGTTTTTAATTCTGCCAGATTAATTACATTCACCCGTTGTTCCGATTATTCCAGCCTCCAATCAGGGAGGTTCTAGACCTGAAACAAAAGGTTAATGTTATTGACAAACCCGGTGGAAAAGGGTCCGTCAGCTTGTTAATTGAGTGAAAAAGTGTCCGCCAGTGACGCCATTGGTGGACCATATTTGAACTTCTGTCTTTGCATGCCATTTGATTGCATTCACTACAACTGTAGAAAGGGCTGTTATTCTCATTTTCTCATACGTATAGCCTATTTCAGTGTAGCCCTACAAGGGTAGGTGAGGGTTGTAGATGTCACATTCATGGATTGTCCACCAGTGACATCTCTGGCAGATGCTTTTCTGCACAATTTCTGTGGGGTTTTAGAGACACACGGAAGACTGCTCAGTACCATGGCTGCTAATGGGTAGTTAGCGCTGCAACATATGTATAGAGATCATGTTGAAATTCGTGATTGTAGAGAACGATAGTCAGTGGTACCTATGAAGACCACTGAAATCCATAGCCGGTGAAGCCAGTTCAGCAGGCAATGTCAAACAAATATTCAGAAAACAAGACTGTTATTCTGGAGACTTCACACACAAACCATAGTTTGACATTATGAAATGACATTTCAATGGTAACTTCTCAACTTCGCTATTTGTTCTGGTCTGAGAGAGAACGGTAATTTGTTAGATTGTAGATGGAGGACTAATAAATAGCCGAGCTTGTGGCTCACAAGTCATTTATCTTGACCTTTATTTCAGGCAAAATCAATTTGCTGTTAATATGGCTCTAACAAGGAGACACCTTTTATTTGTTTGGCTCTCAAACTGCATTGATGCTTTTTCATACACCTGTGGCCGGCCTTGCTGCCATTGCATTTTAATTTTGTTGACTGAATCCAGATGCTTTGAAATGCTTTAGTCAAAGCAGTAAAGGTGACTGTTGATGCAACCACCACAACAGCATTGGCACATAGTGGTGGTGCACGCTAACAAGGGAACAAACGAAAAGAGTTGCACACCGAATAAGAAAGTTCTTAAGTTTCTCTGGAAGTAGTTTTGCGTGGTCTTTGCAAACTGTTGGAAACAACCCTGTGGTCGTTGCATGAATACAGAAGATGATGCCAAATTTTGCCATCTTAACCGCTAAACTCGGCTTACATGTGGCACACACATGCTTTTCTGTGCTGCGATATAAACTGTTTATGTTGATCCAATTTGAAACTTTTTTTTGTGTTGTCTGGCACACTGACTGATTCCTCAGACACACAGTGGTGCGTGCCCATGTTTTGTTTCGAAAGAAGTTCAAAGACCGAAACTTTGGTCCTGCGAGGAAATTTCCACTGGAGTCAGCGTTCATTCCAAATGTGTGGGCAGGGAAAACCCGTCGAGAGGATTTTCTTTGTTAGTTTGTTTGTTTTCTGTGTCACCGGTGTCTCTCTTCTTTTCCTCCTAGTCTATTTTAAGCCCTTTAAATACATTGATAATTGCGCGGGCGCATACAAAAGTCGATTTGATTGCAGATCGGATCACGACTGACATTTGGCCAAACTTCCATAAGCCTGTCGACCCCGAGAGAAACTCGTGTGCGTGTGTGTGTGTGTGTCTGTGCATGTGTGGGTTGGTGTTAGACTGATTGAAATTTATACTGCTTAGAGAATACTTGAGGAGCAGCAGGCATGGAGGTTTGAATGGCGAGATAAGAGACTGCTGTGATCAACCCCTGGGGTAGACCGAAATGGATAAAACTGGGTCTTGAGACTAAGTTACCGAGACAGAACAATCAAGGTGAGCCCAAGCGACAACATGGACCTACATGTGTATGCGTTACAGGCCTATGATTTGGTTTTAAGGCTACCTGGTTAATCTCCCGTGGGTGAAGGCTCGTATTAGTTAGGGTCATTGCTACCCATTGTCTCCCAAGTGATTGATTCCCTGCCTCCTCCCCAAAGGGAGACGAAGAGACCGCAAAAGCGATTCAGGGGCCCTGCCAGCTGTATTATGGAGATTCAAACCACCGAAACATTTCTGAAAACATGCGTCAAGATCACAAATGCCAGCTTTGCACATATAGCGCGACAGCCTTGTATTGTCAGTGCCTCCCTACTTGCCTGCTATTCTTCTTCCTGCTTACCCCTGCTTCCCAATTTATATGTAAATACCCTATTCCCTACTCACATCTATCCTTTTGTGGCAGGGACCCCAAAACCTACACATAAACAAACTGAGCCTTTACTTGGAGGCCCACAAATCATTGTAATTCTGTTTTTCTTTTTTTTTTTAACGGTGACCTTGTAAAAACACCTGATGATGCATGTAATGATGCATTTTCCCCCACTTACAGCGGGCATATGCAGGGCTACCGTAATCAGACTGTGCATGTTGGGACAACACAGATTCACATAGAAAAAAATAAATAAACCACATATTTTTTTATTTAAGTGTGTACAGCATATAGAGTTCTGCTTTATTTTTAAAAATTCAGATTGTTGCCTTTTCTCACTAATTTTTACAGCACACGAAAAAATACTGAATCGGGGTTAGCCTTAGCAATCAAAGCTAGTCCCATCTCCTATCTTTCAGATTTGACCACCCTAGTAAAAGTAGACCCTTCTCAATGACGGTGCTGGATCTTAAAACCGAGGAAACGTCCCCCCCCCACCCACCCCAAATGTATCCGGCCAATTACCCCATTCTTCCGAGCCATCCTGGTCGATGCTCCACCCCCTCTGCCGAACCAGACTACCACATGCTTCCTCCGATACATGTAGAGTCACCAGCTGCTTCTTTTCACCTGACAGTGAGGAGTTTCGCCAAGGGGACGTAGCGTGTGGGAGGACCACACTATCCCCCCCCCCCCCAGTTCCCCCTCCCTCCTGAACAGGTGCCCCGACCGACCAGAGAAGGCGCTAATGCAGTGATCAGGATGCATACCCGCATCCGGCTTCCCACCCACAGACACGGCCAGGTGTGTCTGTAGGGATGCCCGACCAAGCTGGAGGTAACACGGGGATTCGAACCGGCGATCTCTTGTTGGTAAGCAGCAGAATAGACCACCACGCCACCTGGGAAATTGATGTTTTTTTGAAATGTTGGAGCATTGACAAGGGTGATGATCACAGTTCAGAGCTAACCAAAGTCCTGTATGGAACATTAGCATAGCCAGTCCTGACCCTGACATGTAGTATATCATTGAGTTCAGCACTAGTATGAGTATTAGAGGAGCATTGGACAGCATGGTGGCCCAGTGGTTAGCACTGTTGCCTCACAGCAAGAAGGTCCTGGGTTCGAACCCCAGGCCGTCCCAGGTCCTTTCTGTGTGGAGTTCGCATGTTCTCCCCTTGTCTGCGTGGGTTTCCTCCGGGTGCTCCGGTTTCTTCCCACCATCAAAAAGACATGCATGTGAGGGTTAATACTCCTGTCCATGCCCCTGAGCAAGGCAATGGGAAGAAATCACTGGAGTTGGTCCCCGGGCACTGCAGCTGCCCACTGCTCCTATACAATAGGATGGGTTAAACGCAGAAGACAAATTTGTTGTAACTGTACAATGACAAAATAAAGTGGCTTTCTTCCTCTAATGACAGTGTCTAGGTGCTGGGTCAACCCCCCCCCCCCTCAAAAAAAATGTTTTGCAGGGAGAAGATAACATTACCAGTACAGGAGGATGCATCTTCCCTAAAACACTCTTGTGGAAGCTTTCCTCTTCTGTATATTCAGTAGAACATAACAGAAAACACACTTCTGTGCCATAGAAACACATACTACCGACCATCATGTGCAGATACACAAGCACACAATAACAACCATAGGGCACAAAGCATGGATAAACACACACATTCTGAGGAAGTGTAAGCACACAGAAACACACAACACGCACACACGTATGCAAGCATGTTCACACACGCAGAAAAGCATACGCACAACCACTGAAATGCCAATTCCAAGGAATCCATTATTTTGCCCTCCAAGGAGTACTCCACCTTAATGATCATTTATTGATACATTCATTAAACATTTATCAGCATTAACTAATTGCCATTTGCAAGCTTTTAATGATTAATGACCCCAAATTAAAGCGGCTCCCTTTTGTTTTTACACACAGCGTTGGAGGCAGTGTAAATAGCAGCGGTTAACGTGTGAAAGTCTTGTCCGTCTCCCAGAAGGAGCAATTGTCATCAAAACGTTTCGCTTAAATTGTTTGTTTTTTCTCGCTCTCTCGTCAAACACCGAAGCGGCGGAGGCCTTTTGAATATAGGTTTCCATAAACAAGACGTTATATGTTTTAAGATTACCTTCAGAGAAAAAGGGTTGATAGAGAGAAATTTGAAGAGCGCCCCGACACGCGTTTGTGCCAAACTGCTGCAAGGTGAATAGCCAGACAATATTTTTATAAGTATGTTTTTAAACTTTTCACCTCGATCCCTTGGCAGGAGGTGGTCAGGGTTGAGAGATGAATTCATAAAACATTCATATTTTTCCGCCTGCAGAAAAGACTCTCGCCATTGAAGGAGGGGATTAATGAGGGCAGATTAATACAGTGAGGATGATTTAAGGGTACGTTCACATCCACTTAAGTCGAACCTCGGTGGCTGGGAGTGATGTTGGCTGTGCTGATAACCACACTCCCATTGTTTAATGGTAAAAATTACCTTGGCCATCAAACTCCCAACAGAAATGTATACTCGTGTGGAAGTAAATCACGTAACACGAGTGAAACCGGCGTTCAGATTTACACAGATTATCTTTGCAGATGTTGCAGAAATAATAACAATAAGAAAAGTAGACGTGACAAGCGTTTGCTATGCAGAGCATTCCTAGGCTATGTAGAGGTGCCGTGCGGTGGTGTTGTGGTAATATCATTTGTTGCCTGGGCCCTTGCTGCTCGGCTATGCTGGATTAGTTTTCTTCTTTCACTCCTCTCTATCCATTTGAGAAAGGGCAACCCAAACAACAACCAGTGCAACTACGAAAAACAGCGTAGGGCTGGGCTCCGGACACGCACTTCCACATGTGCATGCAGCATGTGCATGCACACACACACATACTGAAAACACATGCACATGCACGCTTGCACACACACACACACATGCACACACACACTGAAAACACATGCACATGCACGCTTGCACACACACACACATGCACACACACACACATCTCCGCCCTGCGTATGGTGGCTGGCTTGCCAAACGGTTCGTTGCCCAAGCTCAGAAAGGGGATTAATCCGCTGGCAGCAAGCCCTCCAGATCCCAGTTCAGAACGCCCACCTACCACGCTCTCCCACCGACACAAACACACACCCCCTCCGCGTTATCTCATCTACATTTTCCACTCTCTCTGTCACTAGCGATTCTGAAAGACGAGTCATTTTAAATGACGAGAGGACAACAGCAGAAGCCTGAGAGCAGAAGGGAGTGCTCGGGAGTGGGTGGGGCACGTCGGGGACAAAACTGAGAGTTGAGTGGCAGTGGAGGGATTTAGCCGGGGAGGAAGCAAAGAAGAAAAAAGGCACAAGTGTGTGAAGCGGGGAGGGACCGGTGAAAGAGAGATAGGATGGAGGACGTGGAGGGGGAAAAAAGCAGGCAAAATAGAGGAGAAAGAGGGAAATGGCAGAGGCTCACAGAGGACAGTGGGTTGCTAATATACCCACCTGGGGCACAAAGTAGGTGTGGCACAGACTGACGCTGAGGGTCACCACATCTTATTTACATCTGTTTGTCTGTCACCAGCAAATCAGCCAAGTGGATCCCAAACAGTATTTTGTCTGCGAGTGTGTGTCTATGTATGTGAGTTAGTGTGTGTGTGTGTGCGTGCGCTTGTGACTGACTGAGCACTGCACATTAATAACTTGGGTCTTAACTAAGAGGTTGAATGCCAGCGTAACCAAGGAACAGTGCAGTGGAGAAAGAAAAAATCACAAAGCCTATCTTCACTGTGAGTGTGGTGGATTAGCTGATACACAACACCCACTGTCACAGGACCACAGGTACCTACATAAACAGCCCTGACTAGGGCTCTGTGCAACAGTGTTGTGTGTGTGTGTGCATGCATGCCTGCATACCTGTGTGTTGTGCCACAGGGAGGTGATTGTATGGGCAGTATGTGTAGGGGCAAACTTTTGCTTAGATTACATTTCTTCAATAATGCATAGAATACTGTTTCCACCACTGGCGTCCCTGCTGACCATATGGAAGACTGGTGACACGTATCAAAAGACTAACAGATTGACTTTCTATTTTTTTTTTACATTTATTTTGTGGATCCCCCTGCCCCCCCCCCCTTTCTCCCCAACCGTATTCGGCCAATTACCCCATTTTTCCGAGCCGTCCTGGTCGCTGCTCCACCCCCTTCTGCCGATCCGGGGAGGGCTGCAGACTACCACATGCCTCCTCCGATACACGTGGAGTCGCCAGCCGCTTCTTTTCACCTGACAGTGAGGAGTTTCACCTGAGGGGCATAGCACGTTCCCTCTCCCTCCCGAACAGGCGCCCCAACCGACCAGAGGAGGCGCTAGTGCAGCGCCCAGGACACATACCCACATCCGGCTTCCCACCTGCAGACACACGGCCAGTTGTGTCTATAGGGATGCTCAACCAAGCTGGAGGTAACACGGGGATTCGAACCGGCGATCCCCGTGTTGGTAGGCAACGGAATAGACCGCCACGCCACCCGGATGCCTGACTTTCTATTTTCATCTGATTCTATTGAAACGAGGTACAACTAAATTAAATGCACCGAATGAAACATAAAACTAAATCTAAACACTAAATATGATTCATGCATATTCATCTGCTAATAAATACAATGTAGTTTATAAAAGACTTTAAGGTTTTACCCCCCCCCCAAAAGAAATCTGAATGTAAGTGGGAGGATTTTGCTGTATTATGTTCTACCTTATGCAATATGATGTAATCATGCATTCGGTGGTTATAGCAGAACATTCAGATGACATACTGCCCACAGAGTGTATGAATACAATATCGTTGACTAACATTCAGCACATGGTAATTTGTGCCTCTTGTGAATCAGGCCGATGTGAAAGAATCTTGCCTACAAAGACCTAAAATTATTCAACCTTTGTATATTATGTAGGGGCAGAAGTGTTTCCCATTCTGACTCCGAGATGAATGCAATTACCTATCCTTGATCGCTACTCATTACCATACACTTACCAGGTCAAATGAAGGATGGCGAGAAATAAATTATAATCTGAGGCTGGGAGAGACTTTACCACCTCCGTCTTTAAAAAGCTGCTTATGTGACAGTACGCTTCTGGAGTGACTCTGGTTGACTCGAGGGCGTTTAACAGCCACTGGCTGCACCACTATTTGCTGTTCATTATAGTTATTGTACGTCACACAGCCAACTTAAGGGGACCACAGTGTAGATAAACATGGACAGTGCCACTTGAAACCATGAGTATATGATCTTTTGGCAGCATTTAGATAAGGCTTTCTCACTAGTAGAAATCAGGAACCCTTTATTTGTCGTTTCATTTCAAATATCGTTTCCTCCAGCCCACAATGGTGTAACAAAAACACATATACAAAAATTTCAAGAACACATATATCAAACTACTACTACAAAAAAATCACTATCCAAGAGAACGAATGCGGGAAGACTGTCGGAACTGCCGGTCTTCATGGGCTAACTGTTAGCTTAGCCTGCTCAGTGTTAACTCCTCGGGTGCAGCTCCAAGTAGGATCATGGTCCTTGGGCCCACCGGACGCAGCAGACCAGGGTCCCCCAGCCGATCCAATGCCAGCTCTCCCAGCCAGACACCTTCGACACACCTCCCCGCACTCCACACGACGATACTGAAAATGCAGTCAATGTTAGGTGAGGCCGCCGCCAGGCTGCGCTTGGTGTTATCGGAACTGCCAGTCTGCATGGGCTAGTAGTTAGCTTAGCCTGCCATGCTTCCAAGTCCTGTCCAACCGCCCTCGGTGTTACCCCTTCGGGCACAGCTCCAGGCAGGGCCGTGGTCCCTGGGCCCACAGGACGCAGCAGACCAAGCTCTCCCAGCCATCAAACGAAGACAAAACTTAGATGCAGACGTGGACAAAGACGCTGCGTGGTCGGTACCTGGTGAGACCACCACAAACGTAAGTTCACGCCGCCATCCTCCCACACTGGTACTGGGTGAGGCCGCTGCAAACATGAATTCACACCGCCATCTTGCCACACCGGAAGCGGAAGAATGTATGGCTTGAACACTACGTTTTACCCTTTCCCTCATTTTGCAGAGGCTTTACTCCAATGCAGTGCAACAAAGTCAGCAAATAAGCATGTATATTTTGTGTGTCAACAACTTGGACCACTAAATAGAAACCGCACCATTGCCAAGAATGCATTCCAAATTTCAAATGCACTTAGTGTAAGTGTACAGTAGTGACATGGGTAACATGAGATTTCATGTTACAGTTTAACTGAACAATGCCACAAATCAGTATAACAGTCATGCCTTCGAGACCATTCATAGATTAAGGTAGACCTAGGAAGGGAAAGTTTATAGGTCTTTCTTGGATGGGGTAAGCACATTTATAGGTCTGATGGGGGCTGTGAGAGGAATTTCCCCATTCTGGAGCCAGGTGAGAGAGAAACTAACTTTGGTCATGTTGGTCTCATCATAAACATGGAATCGGTCGGTGTAAATGAATTTATATACACATAGCCTCGATCTCTTGATTTGGACATAAGTATTGCACATAATAAGTAGTGCAACTAAAACTAGATACAAGCCGCTCAAAAATGTACATATATTTTAATTTTTCTTCAATAAATCCTATTTCACACCAATTTACTGTACATTAGGTGGAAACCACCTACAGTAGCCCAATGCATTCCATGAGTTTATATCATAAAGATTTGCAACATCTTAAAGGGGCGACACAATCATATTTTATAGACAGATCATTTGGGTTTGCCCTTCACTACATCATCAGTCATTTCTGCGTTAAAAACGGCACATACCTGACGTAGCACATTTTTCTATGAAGCTTTCTCTATGAATGTTTATGTATCTTACCTGTGGTGCTGTGACAGTCGCTGTTATGTATTAGCTAATCTGCCACACACACAATGAAGATAGCTATTGTGATTTTTTTCCCCTTCTTTCTTCTTCCTCCACTGCACCGTTCCTTGGTTTCGCAGGCATTCAACCTCTTAGTTAAGACCCAGGTTATTAATGTGCAGTGCTCAGTCAGTCACAAGCACACATGTACACACACATCCACACACTGTGTGGAGGGTGTTGCATAAAGAAATGCATTATTGTTATTAGAGCACGGGCACGGCGCCTGGTTGCCAGTGCTGGAAGTGAGCGGAAGCCGTCATTAAATTTAAATTGAGCAATATTTTCTTTTTGAGGCCTCTGGAGCTCATGTAGGGTGGCTTCATATTGGCTCGGCACCACCCGTTTATTTGTTTCATAAACTCAAGTTTAATTGCTCCAGCAATAGGAATGCATGCATTCGTCATGGGGGCGCTTTAATAAACCTGGCATATCATGCTGAATTGGTAACTTATTAGTCTGCATTTGATAATGAAGTTTACTTGTGCAGTTAAATGTTTTTTCTGATGTAGTGGCGGTACGAGCCAGGGTGTAACCACGCCAGACGACCTTGCAGTGGGTTGGGTAGAATGGCTTTGTCAGACGGAGAATACCATGTGGTGCGAGTCTAAAAATACGCTTTTCAACTACAAACTGCAATTTGGATCAATCACGCAACAGCTAAGGATGCACACAACAGCAAGCAGAGAGCCGCATCGCACACGCTCAGAGAAGCTGCGAGTTCAATTCTGTTTGAATGCTGCGTGATTCTCATCTCGGGTGCCGGCTGAGCGACGGCGCACCTCTCCTGCTGCAGCCGCTCCTGCCGCAGCTGCTCCTGCTGCAGCCGCTCCTGCCACATCCTCTCCTGCCGCAGCCTCTCCTGCCGCAGCCTCTCCTGCTGCAGCCTCTCCTGCTGCAGCCTCTCCTGCTGCAGCCGCTCCTGCTGCAGCCCACTGAAGGTTGGTGGAGCGGTTAACTGCGCGGCTCTTGTGGCCCTCGTGCTTTTGATCTCTCCTTGGCATTCTCTGAGCCTCAACCCCTCTTTCTTTCATCGCTGTGCATTAGCTAACAAAAGAGAGGGGAGAGAGGATAGATATCTCTCCGAGAAGCGAGGGATCTCCAGCGAGCGACTTCAAAGCGGGCTTTGAAGTCGGGCAGGAGACGGCAGCATCCATTGAGCAGTAGGGCCGCCCCAGTAGCGGCGCTGATGTCCTAGTCTACGCCACCGGCGCTCTGCAATGTTCACTGCTTGGTTAGTGAAGGGGATATGTTGCATGGTGCGAGTCGCCTGGAAGGATGTTTGCATTAAAAAGGTTTGTTCACCACCAGCAGCTGGACGAATAGTGATATTAGCAACTCGGAAAAAAGAAAGAAGAATTGCATATTGCTCCTGTATCCTTACACAAGTTCAATTCTTGGCACATACTATAATGTGCTCTGAAAATGATGGAGGAGTGATACCCGCCAGGGTGTGTACACTGTGCTTTTATTTTCCTCCCCGATAGAAGTAAAGCAAGAGAAACCGATGGAGAGCATCTGCTTTAATGTAACCCTTAGTTCAGACCCTGGAAGAAACCCTCGAGCAGCCCAGGTACTTCTGGGTATAGAATGACCTTTTCTGTTTCTCTGTGAAAGTATCGAGGAGTTCTGTTTGAACTAGTGGTGGAAAAACATGAGTAAAAAAAAAAATGGAGAGAATTTCACAGGTTTACTGAACACCCGTAGAAATGTTGTCGACGAGCAAAAATTGAGAGCGCTGTATCCCAAAATTGTAAATGTGGCAAAGTAATGAAAAGATAGTCAAAAGTACAGAGCTATCAAACTCAGTATCATCTGAACACGTGCTGATATTTGGATTATTTTGTCCGGTATCAAAAACGCTTGCCAAACCTGAAGAAAAAAAATCAAAGTTAACAATAAAAATCTGAAATGGACTTAGTTCCCTTGCTAAGACTGAAAATAAACATATCACTACCGACAATACACTCATCACAAATTCCAACTATCATTTTATCTTAATAAATCTCTTTTTTTGGGGGGGGGGGCTTCCCCCCCTTCTTTTTCTCCCCAGTTGTACTTGCCCAATTACCCCACTCTTCCAAGCCGTTGGGTCGCTGCTCCACCCCCTCTGCTGATCCGGGGAGGGCTGCAGACTACCACATGTCTCCTCCTATACATGTGGAGTCGCCAGCCACTTCTTTTCACCTGACAGTGAGGAGTTTCGCCAGGGGACGCATGGGAGGATCACGCTATTCAATCAATCAGTCAATCAATCAATCAACTTGCATTTTTTTTATAGCTTTTCTAGCTGCAACTATTCTCCCCCCAGTTCCCCTCCTCCCTGAACAGGCGCCCTGACCGACCAGAGGAGGCGTTAGTGCAGCGTCCAGGACACAGACCCACATCCGGCTTCCTACCCACGGACACAGCCAATTGTGCCTGTAGGGACGCCCAACCAGATTACATGGGGATACGAACTGGCAATCCCCTTGTTGTTAGGCAACAAAATAGACCGCTATGCTACCCGGACACCCCCAACTATAATTTTTTTTATCTAAATAAATCTCTTTTTTACTCTGATGGACACCAAAGCCTCTACTGAGCCAAAACACCACCGAGAGGGCATCATTCTTTTATTGACAGTGGTTTTGAATGATCTTTGTGTTGCGCAGTTGTTTTTTAATGGAATCAAGCAACAAAGGCCAATACACTTGAAAATAAGTGTACAGTCACAAGCACCAGTTGGATGACTCTTGTCAACTGATCAGTTCAGCAAGTGGAAAACAAGGCTCGATGTTGTTATAAACCACCTCAATCAAAAAAAACAAAAAACAGAGCAGATGTCACATGTAGACCTCCAACATGAATCTATATGTTTTGTGGGCAAAGACACATGTTTTACTGAGAACAGTTACATAATTCGAGTGGGAAGTTTAGTGAAATGGTAAATGGACTGCATTTTATACAGCGCTTTCCTAGCTGCAACAGCCACTCAGAGCACTTTGCAATCAACTGGTGTCTCACGTTCACCCACACGCTCGTACACCGACAGCAGTGTTGACCAACTCATCGAGAGCAGTGAGGTTGTCTTGCTCAGGGACACCTCGACATTTCTGCAAGGAGGAGTCGAGGATCCAACCGGCAACCCTCCAGCCAGATGACCGGCTCTAGACAACAGGGGGCCCAAGGCAAGACTTTTTGTGGGGACCTCCTTACTTCACCTGTAGCCAAGAACTATGAAATAAAACTATAAACTATATATATATATATATATATATATATAGTTTAACTATACTATATATAACTATATAAAACCATTATTTGTTTTATAAGGACAACATGACAACCCTTTGATATTGTGCTACCACAATGTGGCAAGAACATCCCCACAATCCATAAAGTGGGCATAATCCTTGCATGACATTAATACACAAAACACATATTTGTAGTAGACATGCCTTTATTCAATAGATGTTAAGAGTTATGTTCTCAGACCTTGATGATGATGATGATGA
Source organism: Lampris incognitus (assembly GCF_029633865.1). NCBI lineage: Eukaryota > Metazoa > Chordata > Actinopteri > Lampriformes > Lampridae > Lampris > Lampris incognitus. The sequence goes on along the minus strand of NC_079224.1, from coordinate 40,277,124 downwards.
TTTATTTTGAACATGTAAATCCATCCGCTCATCCTACTTAGGGTTGCGGGATGCTGGAGCCTATCCCAGCAGTCATTAGGTGGCAGGAGGGGAGACACCCTGGACAGGCCACCAGTCCATCACACGGCCAGACAGTCACACCTAGGGACAATTTAATACGGCCAATTCACCTGACCTACATGTCTTTGGACTGTGGGAGGAAACCGGAGCACCCGGAGGAAACCCACGCAGACGCGAGGAGAACATGCAAACTCCACACAGAGGATGACCTGGGACGACCCCAAGGATGGACAACCCAGGGGTTCGAACCCAGGACCTTCTTGCTGTGAGCCAACCGCACTAACCACTGTGCCACCGTGATTTATTTCGAACATGTAAATAAGCAGGATATGACATACAGATAAGCCGTTGCCAATAATCTGAAGTGATCAACAAACCCATACATCAAACTCGGCGAACAAATCTCCCTATGCATCAGATTATTCAGCTACTATGCATTTCAAGCTCAATTCCCACTGTAGTGTTTAGTTCAAATTCAATGCAAGTTGTGCTGCACAATACAAACTCAACTATTGTGAACAATAGGAGACAACAAAAAAAACGAGTAAAAAAAGAAAACCACATAATGTCATCAAGGCTCAGTGTTTTCGGTTTTTACTGATGTTCACTGAAAAATACCCAGACTTTTAAACTGATTTTCACCCGGATTTTATGTTTCCGCGGATCCGAAAGTTGTTCCTGTTCATGTGAGGTTATGGAACAGTGTCCTCTTGTCGCGAAAATCGGCATGCTGGATGGCTTTAAAAAATAAAAACCGAAAACGCTGAGCCTTGAACGTCATGAATGAACAGATCGCAATGCTACGTACAACCCAAATATCCACTCTTGTGTCATAGAAAGAAAAATGAAAAGTTTAGAGATAAAGAGTAAACACAACCATTCGTCATCCCTATATCTCTTGATAATCAGTCCTCTGTACTTCTTCTTGAACTGGGTAGTGTTTGTACTTTGTTTGAGTTCCATGCTCAAGACTGCTCCACAATTTCACCGCACGGATGGAAACCTTAAATCAGATGTGTCGGCAACATCCTCGATGCGCAAAGTCTTTCTAAACTGTCAGCGAGAAATGAGGGCGATGCAACTCTTGATGACAGGCACGTCGGCAAGAAAAACAATACAACCCGGCAAACACTCGGCAGCAGTCATACAGTTCAAAATCATCTAAAATGACAATAAATGCTCAGTCAACGCATAGAAAAATGAACAGTGTTGCTGTGAGGTGTGAATGATACACATGGACACCAACAACATGAAAGATGTTGTATGTAATTCCTCCAAATGATTTACCAATTGCCTTGAGTGCACAAAGAGAATATTTTCCGGTGCACAGAAAAGCGGTTTCCAGTGTCCTTTACATTGAAGTGCGAGAATGACCGGAGGGATTTAATTATGCTTAATGGGCTCTCAACTACCCATAAAAATAGCCTGTAAATACCGAAATACAATATATGAGAAACATGTGGCCAAATGTGACAAATAATAAAAACAGATTCCAGTTAGATCCTAGATTAGCTACAGTGCTGTCGGCTCAGCAAGTGGCAGAACAGGAGCTACACAAAAAGTTAACGTCACGGCAACTGTCTGATGATAAACGTCAGACCTCTATAGTCCTTCCATCCATTATCCAAGCCGCTTATCCCGATCAGGGTCACAGGAAGCTGGAGCCTATCCCAGTAGTCATAGGGCGGCAGGCGAGGAGACATCCTGGATAGGCTGCCAGTCCATCACAGGGCTGACACACACATTCACACCTAGGGACAATTTAGTACGGCGGCTTCACCTGACCTGCACATCTTTGGACTGTGGGAGGAAACCGGAGCACCCGGAGGAAACCCACGCAGGCACGGGGAGGACATCCAAACTCCACACAGAGGACGAACCGGGATGACCCCCAAGGTTGGGCTACCCCGGGGCTTGAACCCAGGACCTTCTTGCTGTGAGGCGACCATGCTAACCACTGTTCCACCCTGGCGCTCACCAGAAATACCAACTTTTTTATTTATCTCTAGCCAGTTCAGGTCAATGAGTCACAATGACACTGGACAGTGAAATCTGTCATCCGTCATATTATGTGACCATTTAAAACACGCCATTTCAGACAGGATGTGGCAGTCAGATCGATGCGGTTAAGGCATAAAATTAGAAATGTTTGATTAGTCATTCTGTTGGAGACAATTTTTGACGTGGGTTTGATGTGGTTAAATTTTGGATTAGCATCTGAGGGATGGCCAAAATAGCACATTTTAAGGGCAGGGTCACATAATCTGACGGGTCACAGATTTTGGTGTAACACTGGCAGTCACTGAATTTACAACCACAGGGAGAGTGTATATGTTTGGAACAATGGGTCTCAAGAGCAACGGGCACTTGTTTTCAGGATAACGGGGCTGTCGGACAAATGGGCTTTCGGCCCAATGGGACATTTTTCTGACTATTGGGGTTTTGGACTAATGAGCCGACAGGGCAATGGCATGGCATCTCTTAGTAGCCATCATGTCTAGTCTTCTTTTTATTTTAGCCATCATATTGTACTTTAGCAGTATTGATTGGACAGTTGCTGCTGCACCTGAGCCAGTCAAATCCACATGATCTATCCATTGAGATGGGGGCCCTGTACTTGGTCAGAGCAATTATATCTTTATCATTGCTTTATATCGCCCAGCGACTTTATTTAAAAAAATTAAATAAAAATTGTGCGGCTCTACGCAGTTGCGTATTCAGCGTATAGGGTGGGCCACCTATCACCGGCACTATCTCGGAGCCACTGCCGCCCCAAAACTGGCCGAATTCCTTTAAAGTTTGCAATTTGCCTATTTAACCAGTAATCAAAGTTTGGGATGTGACACGAAATAAGAGCGAATGAAAATCGGGAGGTTGAGATGAATTGTACAATTTGCAGCAATCAAAAATAGACCATATTTCCTGGACTACAAGTCGCACCAGAGTATAAGCCGCACTCAGCAAAAAAATGCATTGGGAAAAACACAAGTCGCTTCGGTGTATAAGTCGCATTTGTATGGCGGTTCAGTATTTTCAATTGAGTTACAAGATTAAACAGTGCCTTCAAGTGGCCTTAGTTGAAATGCTGTGTATTGGTCCACCAAAATATATTGTACAAGTCATTACAAGTCGCTTTGGAATAAGTCACAGGACCAGCCAGACGAGTTAGAAAAAAAAACCAAAACAGTGATAGTCTGGGAAATACTGTTCTGCCAACAGCTGAGCAAACATGCTACGGCTTTTTAAGACCCAAGATGTGTTCTGTCTTACGAATGAAGTGTTAACCGTCATGTTTGAACAACGTGCAGATTTGATGCTGAGTGTATTTTGGTAAAACCACTATGTCACCAGCCTGTTTTTAGTCACCCAAAGTGTTTTGTCTGCAGAGGCAACTGGACCACTGTGAATGTCGGTCCGTGTAGACTGTCAAGTCATTCTCAGGCCATGAGTGCACCAGGAATAAACTCAGGATTGTAAATGCCTGATGAAGTGCTTTGTGGTATCGAGAACATTTCATGCACATCATCAATAATTCAACAACATATAGTCATTAATTGTGTTTGCGTTATATAAGTCATTAAAGTTTGTGCTGTTTTGCACGGCAAGTTGTCAGGCATGTTTTTTTTTTTAACCACAACATGTTTTTTTTTTTGCTTCAAAGAAACGAGTCATTGTGATGACTTTGACATTAAAGAAAAAGTTGTAACGTCTAGAAAAGTGCCTGACATGAAAATGTCAGGCACTTCTCAAGGCTTACCATGTCACGGTTCTCAGAACAGGGACCCAAGAGCACAACTCAGGAGGCAGATGTAAAAGTAGAGTCACTACCTGGAAAACAAGGGTACAAAAACTCCAAGCAGGCAAACAAAGTACAAGGGGGCAAGCTGGGGCAAAGCAAAGACCCGATCAGGATCAAAACAGGCAGACAAGGAACAGAGCACGGGAACGCTACGGCACGTGGCACAAAGAAAATCTGGCAGACGGCAAGTGGAAACGGACCGGTATATAAACACACTAGGGAGCTACTGAACAGGTGAGCGGGGAAAACAGGAAGGAAAATCTGAGGCGCTCTCGTGGACAGGTGGAGAAATGACAAGGTCTGGAATGACAGCAGATTGAGATCATGTATGCACCACCAACGGGACCAAAATGATGAATGAACAGACTGAAACGGAAAACCCTGACAAACCCCCAAGGGTACCTCTCCCGACATCCCCCCCAGGCTGGTCAGGATGGGACCGATGGAACTCCGAGATGAGCTCCAAAGTCCAGGATGCTGCGAGCGGGGACCCAACAGCGCTCTTCAGGGCCATAACCCTCCCAGTCCGGATACTGGAGCCCCCTCCCTTGATATTTTGACTGTCTATGCAGGCTCTCCATCAGTGTTAGGGTTTATACTCCTGTCTGTGCCCCTGACCGAGGCATGGCAAGACGAACTGGAGTTGGTCCCCGGGCGCTGTACGGCGGCTGCCCACCGCTACTAGCTACACAGCTAGGATGGGTTAAATGCAGAGGAAGAATTTCCCCACGGGGGATTAATAAAGTAGTAAAAACAAAAAGGGAGGTAGGTTGCAGAGGGCTTTCTTTGACTGGTTTAATGTGGGAGACATGGAAGGTAGGATGGATCCTTGGGGGGTGTGTCATCTTTTTATTTTTTTTGTCATCAAATTTTATTTTGAGTTTAAATAAGTTTAACAAAAGTCTTTCCGTAAGGGCGTCCGGGTAGCGTAGTGGTCTATTCCGTTGCCTGCCAACACGGTGATCGCCGGCTTGAATCCCCGTGTTACCTCCGGCTTGGTCGGGCGTCCCTACAGAGACAATTTGCCGTGTCTGCAGGTGGGAAGCCAGATGTGGGTATGTGTCCTGGTCGCTGCATTAGCGCCTCCTCTGGTCGGTCGGGGCATCTGTTCAGGGGGAGGGGGACCTGGGGGGAATAGCGTGATCCATCCACACGCTACGTCCCCCCAGCGAAACTCCTCACTGTCAGGTGAGGTGACTGGGGCGGTTTGGAAGAGTGGGGTAATTGGCTGGATACAACTGAGGAGAAAAAGGGGGGAAAAGCTAAAAAAAATTTCCCCATAAACGGTGCCTTTAAAAACCAGTCCGCGAAGACCTTTGATTTTGTTTCCAGCTCTCGTTTTCCCTCTCCCTCTCCTCCCTTTCCCTCCCTGTCTTTCCTCCCACTCTCTGTCAAAGCATTGGGGAATATTATTGATTGGCTCCGAGTGTGTTCACCATACCTGGGAAGTCAGATCCATCAAACTAGCCTACCTGTTAGTTACCACACAACCCTGTTTCCGTCACCAGTATCCCTGCGAGGCAATACATTTCATGCAGATGTGTTGCTTTTCATTCTGAAGATCCTAATTAGGAGAATATTACATCTTATATCATATTACTATATCCGTCAACATAAAATAAATCTCTTGTCATTGTAAGGTTACCTGGAAAAGGTTTTGTAGCTTCGGGGATTTGCTTTATGCTCGTCTTTGATCGTTTATCTTAAGAGGAATGGTTTAATTTTCAAAGTGTCCAAATATCTGACACTTCCTCTGAGCTGCTGAATTTAGATGATAAAGTAGCAGTTATGTAAAATGATTGTCCTCAATGAAATGTATGTTTGCAATAAGATCAAAGGGGTACAAATTGAGCAAACAGACAGTATTAAATTTGGCTAGACTGTGATATACTGTATCAACTGAAATCACACAAAGGGGGCGTCCGGGTAGTGTGGCGGTCTACTCCGTTGCCTACCAACACTGAGATCGGCAGTTCGAATCCCTGTGTTACCCCCCCCCCCCCCGGCTTGGTCAGGCGTCTCTACAGACACAATTGGCCGTGTCTGCGGATGGGAAGCTGGATTGTGGGTATGTGTCCTGGTTGCTGCACTAGCACCTCCTCTGGTCAGTCGGGGGTGCCTGTTCAGTGGGGAGGGGGAACTGGGGAGAATAGCGTGATCCTCACCACGTGCTACGTCCCCCTGGTGAAACTCCTCACTGTCAGGTGAAAAGAAATGGCTGGTGACTCCACATGTATGGGAGGAGGCATGTGGTAGTCTGCAGCCCTCCCCGGATCGGCAGAGGGGGTGGAGAAGTGACCGGGATAGCTCGGAAGAGTGGGGTCATTGGCTGGATACAGTTGGGGAGAAAAAGAGGGGGGGGAAATCCAAAAAAAAAAGAAGAAAAGAAATCACACAAAGGTAGTCTTCCAAGGACAGAGAACCCATAATCAACTCTATAGTATATATTCATTATCATATGTTTATCATTAGAAGTATTATTTTACCCTTTGCTTTCCTTCTCTTTTTTTTTTCTTCTCATTTCTGGACTTTATTGTAAGATAGAGGAGCCACTAAAGTGTCTTATTGTCCTTCTTAATAAGCAAAATGCCAAGAAAATTAGTAAGGATTTTCAATCTGGTCTCTACTAAGTACATCTAGGTCCTTATTCCCTCTCCCACTTAAACCACATGGTTAGATCGGCCTAGGTGTTGATGAGCCATGTCATCCCAATTAGGCTAGCCGCACCGAGCAATCTATCTGTTAACTGGAGTAGATAAATGAGGATGACAATAAAAGTCACAGAATAAACACGAGAGATAACCAGAGGTGTTGAGGAGCAGCGGGCTATTGAAATGAAATGTGTTATTTCCATGATCTTTTGGTTACAAGCTGTACAATTCTGTTGTCGTTGCATCGGTTCGCAAAGGAGTTTCCTTTATTCTTATAAGCGAGTCCCTCTGAAAACAACGCGTCGTAAGTACACCACTTTGACATGGATGACCTCACGTATAGAGGAAATCAGATCAGATGGATGGGCCCTGTGTGTAGTGTGCAGGCTCATATGCCAGAGTCACATGCCTGAGATTTATTTACACGGCAAGATTTTGCATTTGAAACGCAAGTATATCTTTGGCATCATGGGCTACGTAAACATAACAAGTCGGCTGTATTTCTAGCAAACGTATCCCTATGCTTTTGACTCATAATTACCGTAGGGTCACATCAGGAATCAGGAGCACTTTGTCATCTCATTTCATGTACTTGTGTACAACTCCAGCCGAGGACTGTTGGAACTGCCGGTCTGCATGGGCTAGCAGTTAGCTTAGCCTGCCCCGCTTCCGCATCCTGTCAGACTGCTGTCGGTATTTCCTCCTCGGGCGCAGCTCCGGCGGGGCCGTGGTCCTTGGGCCCACTGGACACAGCAGACCAGGTTCCCCAGCCGATCCAACACCAGCTCTCCCAGCCAGACACCCTTGACACATCTCCCCGCACTCCACACGGCGACACTGAAAACATGGTCAACACTAGGCAAGGCCGCCGCCAGACCGCCCTCGGTGTTATCGGAACTGCCGGTCTGCATGGGCTAGCAGTTAGCTTAGCCTGCCCCACTTCCGCGTTCTGTCAGACCGCCCTCGGTGTTTCCTCTGCGGGCGCAGCTCCTGGCAGGGCCGCAGTCCCCTGGGCCCACAGGATGCAGCAGACCAAGCTCTCCCAGCCAATCCAGCGCCAGCTCCCACAGCCACCCAACGATCAAAGACAACTTAGACGCACACGTGGACAAAGACACTGCATGGACGACGCTGGGTGAGGCCGCTGCAAATGCAAATTCGCGCCGCCATCTTCTCACACCGGAAGCGGTTTTTTTTTTTTGACATGACGGCGAGATCTTGTAGAAATATTATTAAAGACTAGATAAACTTGATTTCTGCGACTATTTTAAACTGTTAATGTGTTTGAGACTTAGACAGCCCATCGGAGACATTTTTGTGTTTTCTTATTCCATTTTGTTTTCCATTTGTCTTGCAGTACAAAAACTTTGATAGCTTGCAGAGTCCCAGGACAGTTAGTGCTGAGTCAGTGGACATTAGAAAGAATATGGTTTGTCTAACTGATTGATGCAAACCTTTATCTCATCAATTATTATCAACAAAAAAAAATTATAATGGAGTCGCACCATTTCTGCATTTTTTAGAGGGGCTGCATGTCTAAACCATATGAGGTAAATGGAAAACAAAACAAAGTAAAACGCATTTTGTTTGAGCTTCTCATAGGCCCATAGCCAAAGAAGTCTATTTTTATCTCTCTTAATTAATGCCCTTATATTTCATTTTCAACCTTGGTTTCACCTGCAGACACAGAAGCAGGCCAGATGGGAACCGGTGGTATTAGATTTCATTTATGCGTGTGAGCAAAATGAACCATTTCCACTTTGGCCTTGACTAAGGTCTCCGAAGATGATAAACTTTTAGAAATAACTAAAAGCTGCATTCAGCATATGCACCGAAATTAATTAGATATTTATTCTGGACGGTTGCCACTGCACATTTGAGAGTGTGTTTTTAATTTTCCCTGACCTCCTGGCAGAGTAGAATAACAAATGGAGCATTTTGCATTTAGAACTTTGCTCCCTGTCATATTTCAGCTCCAAATGCACATTTTAATGAGACGCAGGGCAGGTTAAAACATCAGACTCGGAAATCACATACGGCCCATGCGGAGGTATGGATCTTAATCTCCCGGGATCCAGAGACCAAGGATGCAGCATATCCCTTATGAAAATTGAATATTTTCAATTTGTCCTTCCCATTATAGTTATTCATATTATGTTAATAACTTTTCAAACTCGGCCACTGAAACCGGCAACCCACCTGGCTACTACGAGGACGCTCCTCCTTTTAGTCTTGATAAGCGTCTCGTTGATAATGTGCAGTGTGCTGCTTAATCGTGAGGCACGACGCAATGGCTCCGAGTGCGTTCAGTGTTACTGTATTAAATAAAAATACTTACACCGACATTGGTGCGATGCTGCTGCGCGTCCCTGTTCAGAAGCCTGTTTCATTTAGTTTTCCTCAAATCGCTTGCACACTATAACTGCACCAATCCCTTCATGTATGACCGGCTGCACCGTGTGCTCATTTAGAAAGCACCGGCATTCAATATCATTAACTCGACTCGTCGCAGCTCGAACCCAATTAACACACAATTCCCCAGGTGGAAACACGGAGAGTCAAAACTGTTCACAAACCAATCAGAACCTCGGGATAGGTAGATAAAAGGGCCACGGGTCAGTTCACTTGTTTTGGAACAATGGACCCACAAAGACCTGAAGGTAGAGGAAGAGGAGGTGGACGAGGAAGGGCAAGCAGACAAATGGTTTCTGATGAGATTCGTGCAGCTCTAGCTGACCATGTCCTTCTGCATGGGATGTCAATGGGGAGGCTTGTTTAGATGTTACGTTTGAGGCTTGCCAGGGGTGGATAAGGCATGCAAGGGTTTTTTTTTGTTGCCCCGCTGCCTTGCCAGGGCTAATGTTGCCTGATGATGATGATGGGAATCTCTGGCCTTAGGCAGAATAAATGGGATTCATTTTGTCATTGTATTGTTACAATGAATGTCTTCTCTGCATTTAAGCCATCCTATTGTACAGGAGCAGTGGGCAGCTGCAGCGCCCGGGGACCAACTCCAGTTCTTCTTTCCATAGCCTTGCTCAGGGGCACAGGCAGGAGTATTAACCCTAACATGCATGTCTTTTTAATGGTGGGAGGAAACCCATGCAGACACGTGGGGAACATGCAAACTCCACACAGAAAGGACCTGGGACGGCCTGGGGTTCAAACCCAGGACCTTCTTGCTGTGAGGCGACGGGGCTAACCACTGGGCCACCGTGTAAAAAAACTCATTTTTTATTCATTCATCTCATCTTCAGCCGTTTCTCTCCGGGGTCGGGTGGCGGTGGCAGCAAGCTAAGTGGGGCACTCCAGACATCCCTCTCCCCAGCAACCCCCTCCAGCTCCTCCTGGGGGATCCCAAGGCGTTCCCAGGCCAGATTGGACATGTAGTCCCTCCAGCGAGTTCTGGGTCTACCCCGGGGTCTCCTCCCAGTAGGCCGTGCCCGGTAAACCTCCAAAGGAAGGTGCCCAGGAGGCATCCTGATCAGATGGCCGAACCATCTCAACTGGCTCCTTTCGATAAAACCAATATAAACCAATGATATTTTTTATTCATTGGTTTATATTGGTAAATACATTTTATTGTCCCCCCCCCCCCCCCCACACTTTTTTCCCCTCCCTAATTGTACCTGGCCACCCCCCTCTCCGAGCTGTCCGGGTCGCTGCTCCACCCCCTATGCCAGTCCGGGGAGGGCTGCAGACTACCACATGCCTGCTCCGATACATGTGCAGTCGCCAGCCGCTTCGTTTCACCTGACAGTGAGGAGTTTCGCCAGGGGGGACGTAGCACGTGGGAGGATCACGCTATTCCCCCTCCAGTTCCCCCTTCCCTCTGAACATGCGCACCGACCGACCAGAGGAGGCGCTAGTGCAGCGACCAGGACACATACCCATATCTGGCTTCCCAACCACAGTCACGGCCAATTGTATTTGTAGGGACGCCCGACCAAGGCGGAGTGTTGTGTCTTTATATTGTGTTCATTGTGTACAGAGGTTGTTCGGCAGGGAAACAAAAGCGGCGTTATCCGGCGCAGTGGCGGGTTTCTGCGGCGGGTTTTGACTTGATGCCAGCAGTGTGCGACGGCCTGTTGTGCAGCGGGTGTGTGTTTGATGGCGTTTGTGTGATGTGTGAAGGCAGAGTTTGGTTTAGATGTAAGATGGCATGGTTCATAATGGAGAGTTTGGTTCTGAGGTTTGTGAAGATGACTGTGCAGTTGTGCGTTTGTGTTTGGGGAAATTGAGCTTAATTTCCAGAAATGTGTCTCGGCAATAAAACAAAACAGCGCTCTTCCCCGGCGTCCGTGCTCGTGTCTTTAGAGGCACCTCAGGGAGGCGCCGCTGTGAAACTACGCAAGTGCAAACACAGAAGCACTTATACCTTCCTGAAGCCCGCACAACACTTGTCCCCCTCTTTTTTTGAGACAAGCAATCAGGCTGTTTTTTACAGAACCACAACAGCCTTTAGAAAACAGTCTCAGGTGTCACCTCTCCTACACAACTTTAAATATATTTCTGGCCCTCCTTGGATGAATAATGTAACGCTTTTATGACAGTCAGGACGCGAGCCATGGTCGTGGGGCGAATGGAAAGGGTGGCCTTTCCGTGTGTGTGTGTGTGTGTGTGTGTGTGTGTGTGTGAGGCTGGCTTCTGTGTGTCTCTCTGCATGTTTGTGAGTGTGTGGGTTTGTGTGTGCAATTTTGTTATTGTGTATGTGTTTGGTGTGCGAGTGTGTTGATTTATACGTATGTGCATGTGTGTTTGTGTGCCTTTGAGTCGGACTGTGCATGCAGTTGTGTGCATGCAGACGTGTGTGTGTATGTATGTGTTTGTGTGTGTCTGAGGCTGGCCTCTGTTTGTCTCTGTGCATATTTGTGAGTGTGTGGGTTTGTGGTTTGTGTGTACATTTTTGTTATTGTGTGTGTGTGTGTGTGTGTGTGTGTGTGTGTGTGTGTGTGTGTGTGTGTGTGTGTGTGTGTGGTGTTGGTGGTTGCAGCTGGATGGGATGTATTATTGATGTGCTGTTAGCACTCCCGGGGAGTTGCAGTCTCATCAGAGTTTACCATGGGATTGACAGGCTGAAAAAAGCAAAGCAGGAAAACAGTGAAAAGGGATGGACCATACCCCCCGTCTGCCCCAACACCCCCCCCCCGATATCTCTCTCTCTCTCTCTCTCTCTCTCTCTCTCTCTCTCTAGCTGTCTGTCTGTCTCTGTGTGTGTGTGTGTGTCTGTCTCTTGCGCTCTCTCTGTCTCTGTCTCTGTCTGTCTGTCTCTGTGTTTCTCTCTCTGTGTCTGTCTGTCTGTCTGCCTGTTTGTGTGTGTGTGTGTGTGTGTGTGTGTGTGTGTGTGTGTGTGTGTGTGTGTGTGTGTGTGTGTCTCCCCCTGTCTGTCTCTGTGTGTGAGTGAGTGTGTGTGTGTGTGTGTGTGTGTGTGTGTGTGTGTGTGTGTGTGTGTGTGTGTGTGTGTCTGTCCGTCTGTCTCTCTCTCTGTCTGTGTCTGTCTGTCTGTCTGTATATCTCTCTCTGTCTGCGTCTGTCTGTCTCTGTTTCTCTCTGTCTCTGTCTGTCTGCCTGTTTGTGTGTGTGTGTGTCTCTCTCTCTCTGTCTGTGTCTGTCTGTCTGTCTGTATATCTCTCTCTATCTGCGTCTGTCTGTCTCTGTTTCTCTCTCTCTCTGTCTGTCTGCCTGTTTGTGTGTGTGTGTGTCTCTCTCTCTCTGTCTGTGTCTGTCTGTCTGTCTGTATATCTCTCTCTGTCTGCGTCTGTCTGTCTCTGTTTCTCTCTCTCTCTGTCTGTCTGCCTGTTTGTGTGTGTGTGTGTGTCTCTCTCTCTCTGTCTGTGTCTGTCTGTCTGTCTGTATATCTCTCTCTGTCTGCGTCTGTCTGTCTCTGTTTCTCTCTCTCTCTGTCTGTCTGCCTGTTTGTGTGTGTGTGTGTGTCTCTCTCTCTCCCCCTGTCTGTCTCTCTCTCTGTTCCTGTGTGTGTGTCTCTCGCTCTCTGTCTGTCTGTCTGTCTGTCTGTCTCTCTCCCTCCCTGTGTCCCTGTGTCCCTGCAGCAGGAATAAGCCATAATTTAAAGGGGACTAGCGAGAAGTCATTATCTTTATATGAGACATCTGGCAGGGTCCAGCGCGGTGGACATATTGATTAGGTTTGGTTTTATTTGGCGCTGACAGTCTGCCGGCGTGATACACACTTCAGCCGGATTCAGATTTATAATGACTTCGTCCACGACTGGCTGGCAGGCACGGTTATAGAGACGGCTCGCCGTTCCCACTTTTATCGCCCCTCTGTCTCCCTCGTCTCTTTGCACATCAAAACCGACTGCATTTTGGGCGTACACACACACACACACACACACACTCGCGTGCACTTGGCACACACACACACACACACAAACACACACACGCGTAGATGCACCCGAAAAACGGATGTACAGGTCCGGTCAGTATGTCTGTGAAGGCTACCCCCCCGCCCCCGCCCCCCGTCCTTCTCTATTATGGTTTCATTAGAGCGGGAAGAGGCATCGTCTGTGGATGGGTGGTTCAAGGGACTCCATTTCTTCTTTCCACCCCACCGATTAGGACCAGGGGGGCTCATACATCCACTCACGCTCCATCTTCTCCTCCTGTCCCGTTTTGCCTGTCTGTCTCTCCCACCTTCTTGACTTTCTTCTTCTATGTTTTCTATCCTCCTTCATGGGAAAAATAAAAAGTAATGGGACTCCCAGTAAAACAGTCTTTTATAACCTCACCTATTATGGATCTAACTGTATTTGTTATTCTTCCGGCTTGCTTAAACTTAAATTGTAATTACCCAAGCAGAAAACAATACTCCTTTTCAATAAGCCGCAATCCACCGGAGAACTCGCCGCTTTGATAATTGAAAAATACAAAAGGTGACAGACTCGCGTTTCCAATTAACTTTAAGGGGCTGGATCCGTATGAGCCCTGGCTGTGACCTTGAGAGCAAATTAGCAAAGATATCTTTGGCTGATGAAGAGATTGCCAGCGCTAGAGAGAGGGCGCCCACCTTCTTGCCAAACTGCTATTAATGATTCATTCATATTATCATAGGCCGGTCGTGTGACTGAGGTGTGTGTGTAGGTGTGCGTGCATGCATGCATGCTTGTGTTTGTCTTGCCTGATTGTCTGTCTGTCCGATAGGGGACATGTAGATGTATGTGGGTGCATACACAAAGGAGCAGAAGAACACACTCCACCACGCTTCTCAAGTGTGTGTTTTTTCCCCCCTGGGTGCACAGAGCTGAGAGGTGTCTGCACAGCAGGAGGAATACGTTCAGCATCGCGGCACCTTCAGTGGGGCTGGTGCAGGGTGCAGACGCCGATCTCTCTCACCCATCAGCCAGCTGGTCTCTATGAGCCCGTATATATATATATATATATATACACTACCGTTCAAAAGTTTGGGATCACCCAAACAATTTTGTGTTTTCCATGAAAAGTCACACTTATTCACCACCATATGTTGTGAAATGAATAGAAAATAGAGTCAAGACATTGTCAAGGTTAGAAATAATGATTTGTATTTGAAATAAGATTTTTTTTACATCAAACTTTGCTTTCGTCAAAGAATCCTCCATTTGCAGCAATTACAGCATTGCAGACCTTTGGCATTCTAGCTGTTAATTTGTTGAGGTAATCTGGAGAAATTGCACCCCACGCTTCCAGAAGCAGCTCCCACAAGTTGGATTGGTTGGATGGGCACTTCTTTGAGCAGATTGAGTTTCTGGAGCATCACATTTGTGGGGTCAATTAAACGCTCAAAATGGCCAGAAAAAGAGAACTTTCATCTGAAACTCGACAGTCTATTCTTGTTCTTAGAAATGAAGGCTATTCCATGCGAGAAATTGCTAAGAAATTGAAGATTTCCTACACCGGTGTGTACTACTCCCTTCAGAGGACAGCACAAACAGGCTCTAACCAGAGTAGAAAAAGAAGTGGGAGGCCGCGTTGCACAACTGAGCAAGAAGATAAGTACATTAGAGTCTCTAGTTTGAGAAACAGACGCCTCACAGGTCCCCAACTGGCATCTTCATTAAATAGTACCTGTTAGAGCCTGTTTGTGCTGTCCTCTGAAGGGAGTAGTACACACCGGTGTAGGAAATCTTCAATTTCTTAGCAATTTCTCGCATGGAATAGCCTTCATTTCTAAGAACAAGAATAGACTGTCGAGTTTCAGATGAAAGTTCTCTTTTTCTGGCCATTTTGAGCGTTTAATTGACCCCACAAATGTGATGCTCCAGAAACTCAATCTGCTCAAAGAAGTGCCCATCCAACCAATCCAACTTGTGGGAGCTGCTTCTGGAAGCGTGGGGTGCAATTTCTCCAGATTACCTCAACAAATTAACAGCTAGAATGCCAAAGGTCTGCAATGCTGTAATTGCTGCAAATGGAGGATTCTTTGACGAAAGCAAAGTTTGATGTAAAAAAAATCTTATTTCAAATACAAATCATTATTTCTAACCTTGTCAATGTCTTGACTCTATTTTCTATTCATTTCACAACATATGGTGGTGAATAAGTGTGACTTTTCATGGAAAACACGAAATTGTTTGGGTGATCCCAAACTTTTGAACGGTAGTGTATATATAGAGGCGGCATGGTGGTGCAGTGGTTAGTGCAGTTGCCTCACAGCAAGAAGGTCCTGGATTCAAGCCCTGGGGTAGTCCAACCTTGGTGGGTCGTCCCGGGTCGTCCTCTGTGTGGAGTTTGCATGTTCTCCCTGTGTCTGTGTGGGTTTCCTGCAGGGGCTCCGGTTTCCTCCCACAGTCCAAACACGTGTAGGTCAGGTGAATCGGCCATATTAAATTGTCCCTAGGAATGAATGTGTGTGTGTGTGTGTGTGTGTGTGTGTGTGTGTGTGTGTGTTGGCCCTATGATGGCCTAGTGGTCTGTCCAGGGTGTTTCCCCGCCTGCCACCCAACGACTGCTGGGATAGGCTCCAGCATCCCCGCGACCCTGAGAGCAGGATAAGCGGTTCGGATAGTGGATGGATGGATATATATATAGGTATACATATAGAGAGAGAGAAAGAGAGAGAGAGAGACTGGCGAGAGAGAGAGAGAGAGAGAGAGACCGGGGTGGGGGGTGGGGGGGTTGGGATCCAGCCACAGGAATCCACTGCACACCCACATAAAAGACTGATGATGCCAGACCGCTCCAGCCTTGAAGATCAAATACGCCGCAACGCTAATCAGCCTGGAGACGCACGCTGTGAAGCGAGAGGGGCTCCACCATCCCAGTGTTCAATTATTGACATTTTCAACGCTGGAAATCAATTTTGCCAACTCAGCAAGAGCAAACACACTTAATTTTTTTTTGCTTTGCTTTAACGCAAGCGGCGTACACCAGCACTTGTGTATACTGCAGTGACGATAAGCTAGCCGGAAAAAAAGAAAAGAAAAGCAAGATGGAAACTAGAACCTAAGTGCAGCTGAAAAAAAAAAAGTGTGAATGTTGATATAACCCGGCGAAGAAAATAAACTGTCAAAAGTGAATAAATGCGAGCGGTGCATTTTGGTCTCGGTAGAACGGTACAAATAAAAACGTGTTGTGTACACAGCACAATGAGAACGCTGCGTGTTGTATCTGGGGGAAGCTGAATGCCCCCATCCAATCCGCTAGCGGCTGAGCTTTGAAATACCCCCCCCCAAAAAAAACCAAACTTGTCCATAAATTAATACCGGAAATTGCAAGGTGGATTTTAATTAACGGCGCCGCAGGTCGTGATCGGCTTCGTTGTGGCGGTGAGAGCTGTGGTCGTACCGCATCTCTCCTGGAAGTGATGCGGAACGGTGGAAGCAGCAGCGGCAGAGCCTTGGATATCCCACATGCTGCCGCCCGCCTGTGTGCTCCGGTTCTCCTGACTGACAGCTGACAAGGGTTTCTTCACACCATGGGGTCTCAGTAGCTCGGGCCCTTGGGCACTTTAATCCTAATGTAAGTCTCGGTGTGCCGCATAAGCCTGTTGCACTGTAAAGCACATCATCTTTGGATGCAGTGGGTTTCAGACGTGTGTCTTTATCCCACCAAGTGAGCTCAGCATGTGGTCAGCTTAAAGTGTCTTTGCCCATAGACCGCTCTGGCTGATCGCCCGAGACATCGCCGAAATCAACAGCCCTCCCATTTTCAGCTGGGGGATGAATTAGAACGGCGCCGTAGTTTTACACGGCCAGCCTTTGGTTCAGTTTCGTTACCATGACGTCGGTTACAGTAGCGTTGCAAGAGAGGCGTCACATCAGTTAGATTAAAACAAAAAAACAAAAAAACGGGTACCATGGTGGTCTGGTCCGTTGCCACCAACATGGGGATCACCGGTTCGAATCTCCGTGTTAACCTCCGGCTTGGTGGGGCGTCCTTACAGACACCGTTGGCTGCGTCTGCGGGTGGGAAGCCGGATGTGGGTATGTGTCCTGGTCGCTGCACTAGCGCCTCCTCTGGTCGGTCGGGACGCCTGTTTTGGAGGGAGGGGGAACCGGGGGGAATAGCGTGATCCTCCCACACGCTACATCCCCCTGGCGAAACTCCTCACTCCTACTACTTCTGCCGGCTCCTGGTAGGGGTCGCCACAGCGGAGCATCCGTTTCCATCTCTTCCTGTCCTCTGCGTCCTCCTCCGTCACACCAGCCACCTGCATGTCATAGTGCCAACATTCAGAGTTCTGACTCTCACCTCCACACTCCTATCCTTCCTCCTGTCCCGCTGCCTCTGGACATGCCTTCCCCCGCTCCTTCTCCTTCGCCCAACGGTAGCATAGTTTCCACCGGCACCCTGCTGGCCATCGGTACCGGTGGCGGTCGTTGGTAACCCGGGCCTCGACCGGTTCGGTATGGAAATCTGATTTATGATCCGCATATTTGATTTGGCGATGATTTCTACGCCGGATGCCCTTCCTGACACAGCCCTCCCCATTTATCCGGGCTTGGGACCGGCACTAAGAGTGCCCTGGCTTGTGCGCCCTCGGTGGCTGGGTTTGGTGAAACACCTCCCTGTCAGGTGAAAAGAAGCGGCTGGCGACTCCACGTGTATCGGAGGAGGCATGTGGGAGTCTGCAGCCCTCCCCGGGTCAGCAGAGAGTGGATGGAGCAGCGACCAGGACGGCTCGGAAGAGTCGGGTAATTGGCCAAGTGCAATTGGGGAGAAGGGGGGGAAAGAGTCAACAAAAAAACAAAACAAAATGGAGGCTAACTGAGGAACGGAAGCGGTCAAGTGCAAACGCGTGTGCAAAATATGGCGAGGTGATAAACGCACTGTGATGAGTTACGGCAGCTCCTGGCTAACACGTTCATGTCATTGCCACCGATCTGGTGTGCTGGGAGACCATTAGCCCAATCGGCAGTCATCTTCAGCCAGCAACGGCGAAGGATGTTGGGTAGTTTAAAACCCCTGCTGAATAATGTAGGCTGCAGAGTCGCACAGGGAAAGTGTTTGTGCCAGGTGCTGCTGTGTTCCACTGCAGCGGGACCAACACAAAGACAAAAAAACCCCCGGCCATTACAGACAATTAATGAGAGCAGCTGTTCGTCGCGTTAAGCGATACCTTTTTTTATTTTTTTGTCTTCCGAAGGATGCGCCGACGCGATAGTTTTCCTGCTGACGCACACGCCTCCTGTCGGGAGCGGGTATCGACTCGCCGCGTTTCGCCTTGGAACGTTTACTCTATTGACTCGTATGTTGTGGTTTCACCGGTAGGTTATAACCAGTGTTATCATTTTACGCAAGGTGAGCCCGTTGGGTTACACCGCTGACAATATCTGCCCCCCCCCCCCAAAAAAAAACAAACAGAAAAAAGAAACACTCCCGAGAGCCTTTCAGAACCGTCAGACCTTGGTGACCTCCATCATCGCCCAACTGTTTATCTTGCATCGGGTTAACCTTGTCAGTCTCAAGTCTTATTACTGACACTGTTTATTCCATACATTACTACCGCATGCAGATGGGGAATGTTCAGAAAAGGCGCTCAGGCATAACTAATCACTCTCCCAGATTGGTCCCGGGGCTTGACAGGTAGCTCGGAAAGTGGCCCGGGCGTGCGATTACGTATGTGCATAAATATAAGGCTCGTGCACAAAGTGTCATTGTCTCGACCGGGCTTCCCGAGACGCACCGAGAGGCAAGGTCGTGACACCGGCCCTCCTTTACCCACCTGCAAAACATATGTTTAATTAAGTAATATTTGGAAATGGCTGGAATTGCCGGCCTCCCCCCCTTCTCCCTGTGCGTGGTTTAGAAAGAACACAAAAGTGTTTTTGGCCTTGATTATTTGAATAATACTCCGGTGGACCTTCGCCGACCTGTGCAAAACACAGCAGGGATTCAATAGCAGCTAGTGATCATCCCATAATAACCGCTACCGTCCTTCAGGAATAAGGAATCAGGAACGCTTTATTTGACGAGATGCCGTTTCCCCCAGCCCACAGCAGTGCAACACAAAGACGAAAACGCATACGAAAACTACAGGAGCACACATATTCAGACTGACACGTATATCAAAACAAAAACAAAAAAAATCACTGTCCGAGGGAACGAACGCCAGCCAGGATGACTGTCGGAACTGCCGGTCTGTGTGGGCTCGCGGTCAGACCGGCGGTTCCGACAGTCATCCCGGGAACAGGAATTTCTAATCGGATTTTCCATTGTAATAATTTTCTCTTAAGAGAGAAAAAGCTATTTCTCTTTACCAGAAAGAGGCTCTTTTTTTTCCCGAAAGCAGGGACATTAGTCTGTGTTCCAGTCTGTAAGCGGCCCTGCTAAGTGTGGGCCGCTATTCAGCGGCTCCCACCTGACAATGCGATATATTGTGCGTTTTCTCCGAGAGAGGCTGGAAGGAAAACTACATCTGAATGCGTCGAGCAGCATCATTGGCCTTGAATGTGTACAAGACTGAGACATGGACTAAAGGACAAAGAGGATGGGTCTTTGACATACCATCTCTCTCTCTCTCTCTCTCTCTCTCTCTCTCTCTCTCTCTCTCTCTCTCTCTCTGCTGGTGGGGCAGTATGCTCATGTAAAGCTCATTGGTAATCTATTAAAGCATAGTACAGCACTCTGGAGAAACCCGATTAGGTTTGAGCCAAGCTCAGAAATCAAAATTAATTTGGGAGATGCTCCGGCTTCCTACTAGATTACCTGAGGCAGGGCCATTACATTAAGAAATGGCTGCTCAGCCTAATCATGTACACGGTACATCTCGACTAGGCCGATACAGACCCGCCATCAATTGCTAGCGCGCTATTGATGTAAGGTTTTGGCAAGCATCCCTAGCCATATCAGGGAGTCCATTCCTCATCATGTTGCTCTTTAAACACAGCTGATATACAGGAGACAAACACAATGCCGTTCCCATTTGGCAACGAGGTCTAAACAGTGGCATTTATTCTCAAGGCGATTTCCTATTGAAGCAATCAATACATCAGTTAGGTGATATATTCTCTGAGTGAATCACGAAGAACACTTCAGTATTGTGCAGTCTCGTCTCAATGGTCTCTCCTGAGCAAAGCCAGACGTTCTCATGGAAATGCATCTGTTTGTGGAATGGAAATAAGCTATAACAGTCCTTGTGCTTTTGGTTATTCGCTCTTATGCTTTTATGCATGCTCAATAACCCAAGTAAGATAATCACAGAAAGTAATAGGATTGCTGGGACTTGTACATTGGGGAAACTAAATGGGCACCGGCCAAGAGGATGGCGCAACACAGGAGAGCTAACGCGTCAGGCCAGGACTCCGCAGTCTACACCCGTCCACAGGCCAGTGGCCACTCTCGCAAGGATGAGGATGTGCACATCCTTGATCGAGAGGAACGCTGGTTTGAATGAGGAGTCAAAGAGACCATCTATGTGAAGAGGGAACGACCGTCCCTGAACAGAGGGGGCGGGGCTAAGAGTACCATCCCTGATGGTAAGAGTAAGATGTAAGACCTGATGTAAGAGTAAGAGTGCCATCCCTGAACCAAGCTAAGAGACCATCCCTGAACCAGGGATGGAGGGGAGGGGGGGTTAAGAGTACAGCTGTCACCATCTTACAATACTGTGATTGCAAACATTCCCAAATCCTCTGTGAATAGTACACATGGCCATTGTAACTCTAGTTAACGGTCACGGCAATTTGCATATGAAACCGATCATTGGTTTTGGTCGTTATGCAACTGTATTGTTTATAAGGGTGGGGATACCTGCAGTCAGTTTAGACTGAAGAGGTCACTTATGCCCCTTTTCCACTGACTACATGGTGCCGGCTCAACTCGGCTCGACTTTTTCGTTTTCCATTACTGGAAAGTACCAGCATTTTGGTGACTGTTACCACCTTTGTCGAGGTTCCAAAAAAACTGGAGCGGGTACCAAAACCAATGCAGACCAGCTGCTTTGAGGGGGGACTGTTACGATAATGGAAAACTACACTCTGCGAGTTGAGCCGGTACCATGTAGTGGAAAAGGGGCATTACATGAGTGATGAAATGCATCTGTCAATGAAAGGTGTGTCCAGATGAACTGATTCAATGTTTTGCGTCTCTTTTATGTTCTTTCAGCCTGTGCGGTAACTTGCGGGGTGATAATTTCTAGTTTTCCGAACTTGACTGAGCACCGCAGAGGTACTGCCGTGATTCTTGTCCAACAGGACTGATCCATAAAATGTGTCGCAGAGATAACTGCATAAATGGGACGTTTTTACAGAATGATTTATGAAATCATGTTTGTAAGCACCTGTATTTCAAGATGAATGTGGCTCGGGATGGCGTACAGCGCAGTAATGGAGAAATACGCCTTCATGTTGCAACAGGCTGTGATTTGGGCTCGGCCAAGGACAGCTTGCCTTTCCATTAAGGCACTTTGTGTTTATGTTGTGGTAGACGTCAGATATTTCTTAATGTAAAAGAAGCCCAGAGAGTCAGCCTCTACTCAGCTTTATTCATGATACCGCCGTTTGCTTATTTGTGGGTTTAGGCAGACATTAGCTGTGATTTAAGTGCCGTGTGTCCAGATACCCGTCAGCCTTGAAATTAAGCTCAGTAAGTCAGCTTTTACACCAAAGATTCACGATTTTCAAAAATCAATGTGCTCAACCTCTCTCCTGGGTATAAAATCTAGTTATGGAAGGATGAGAGATACCAATAATGGAAGTGATACAAGGGCCGCCTATCCCAGCACTCCTTCACTATTTCTAATGGAAACCAATTTCAGGGCAAATTTAGATGCCTATGGATTACAGAATCCATTTATTTACTGTAATGCAATGCACCGTGTTATCACACGCCGGCTATTGCCCTGTTCCATTTTGATTTTACATGGAAAATCTGACACGAGCGCTATTTGCAGTTAAAATTGTTGACCCCGAGAGAGGTAAAACTTCATCTACTTCTACTATTTGTTTAGTGACAACTATGAATTCCGATAAATACTTGACTCTTGCTCAAACGTACCATCTCTTTGGATACATTACTACTACTACTACTACTTTCGGCTGCTCCCATTAGGGGTCACTACAGCGGATCATCTGTTTCCATCTCTTCCTGTCCTCTGCATCTTCCTCTGTCACACCAGCCACCTGCATGTCCTCCCTCACCACATCCATAAACCTCCTCTTTGGTCTTCCTCTTTTCCTCTTCCCTGGCAACTCCATATTCAGCGTCCTTCTCCTAATATACCCAGCATCTCTCCTCCACACATGTCCAAACCATCCAAACCATTGTCTCCAAACCGTCCAACCTGAGCTGTCCGTTTAATATACTCGTTCCTAATCCTGTCCTTCTTCGTCACTCCCAACGAAAATCTTAACATCTCCAACTCTGCCACCTCCGGCTCCCTAGTGTACCTCTTTGGATACGTTACTTGGAGTATAACGGACAATAGATTGTTTGCATATGATGTCATGTCACTGTGTGGCTGTGGCGCGAACTACAGATGGAGAGCAAGAAGTGATTTTCTACATAGGAAGCACTGTCACAAATTTTGGAAATGCCTATGTTTGGCGTCATTTATGGTTGCTCAGATTGATCAAACTGAGAAACCACAAGGAGTTTTTATTGAGTACCAAAAGTTATTGCTCATGGGGGAGGGATACAAGAAATTGACCAGAGAGAGAATGGAGAGAATGGCTTGCGAACCTCGGTCCAGCGGAGTCAGATAAGGCTTATGCATGCAGCGACCAGTTTGTCAAAGGTAACATAACTTATGTGGCTATGTTTATGTAGCTAACTGTTGGTCCATAACATGGAACATTTTAAGATATGACATTGCAACTACACTTTGTGTTGTTTGTCTTAGTCTAAGACAAACCCTAGAAATTATAGTTGCTGTGTTTGGTCTTAGTTTCCCCGTGTGTGGATCTGCAGAAGTGTGTTTTAAGAAACTAAGAGTTACTGTCATTTCCCTTCGTTGGGTAGGGTAGGCTACAATTTCATGTACATACATCTTATACAAAAACAAAAGCAGTTAATTTAGAGGTGTTTCACCGGACCTTTGAGAGTGGTCAGTCTAGTAACGTTACATAAACAACCGTAACGTTAACATGGAGAGGTGCCACAGCATTTACCGTTTGTTGCTAGGTTAATCTCCAGGACCATAAAAGACAAGCCACTCACCTGGCGAAAACCAAACAAGCTATTGTGGAGCACCTTGGTGCTAAGGTCATGGACCCAACCGCTAACAAAAAAAGTTGCATGCCTCCATACTTTTGTTTTCTTGAGTAGAAGGATGTCTGGAGAACAAGTCTACTGCCTCAGGCAAATCTTTTAATTCAGTTGAAAAATCGCTGCTCTTCATAACATAAGGATCACATCCAACGTATCTTATTTTCTGTTTATACATTCCTCTTGTAATGTCGTCTAAACTAGCACAGTGTGGGTTTTCCTCCATCTCATCCATTCCACTTTTCACTTCCTGCCCTCCATCTGAGTTTCACGCGTCATTGGAATCACTTGACTGCAAACAACTTATAGCGTTGACAGCTTCGGCGCCATCATGAGTTCTCACATTGTCAAAAGGAAGATTTCAGAATTCTCATAAATTGTAGCTCTTCTGCACACTCGTTGAATTCCACGACGAAGATATTTCAAACAGCGAGGGCTGCATCGATTTTCATGCCCAGAACAATAAGCAGGATCTCGGGCTGCAAGCTGGCTGGAGTTGTTTGTTTCCAACCAGATAAGGGTTCGAGAACACTGCAGAAGGCGTTGTGGAAAGACTCTTTGAAATCCTCACTACTATGCCGATCTGTCATTGTGCTAAAGAAGAGACGGTGAGATAGGAGCTTTGTGAATGATCCGAGAGACGTAGCGCTTTTCTAACACTCAAAAAGTCTCATCTTTTTCTGAGGATCGGTGATTAAGTTAATGATAGCTGGGGCGTCCGGGTAGCGTAGCGGTCTATTCCGTTGCCTACCAACACGGGGATCGGCGGTTCGAATCCCCGTGTTACCTCCGGCTTGGTTGGGCGTCCCTACAGACACAATTGGCTGAGGTTGCAGGTGGGAATCCGGATGTGGGTATGTGTCCTGGTTGCTGCACTAGCACCTCCTCTGGTCAGTCGGCGTGCCTTTTGGGGGGGGGGACTGGGGGGGGGATAGCATGATCCTCCCATGCGCTACCTCCCCCAGGTGAAACTCCTCACTGTCAGGTGAAAAGAAGCAGCTGGCGACCCCACATGTATCGGAGGAGACGTGGTAGTCTGCAGCCCTCCCCATAATTCCCCATAATTGTGTAACACGTGTCTATAAACTAACTGTATGTGTCAATGTGAATGTGCAGCAGCTGGAAATGTGTGTGATGAATATTTATACGTATGCATATGGATGAGTCTAAATTTGTATGAATTTGCTTGTAAGTGGGTGGACGGTCCACTCTGGTTAACGGGTGGTTTCTGTTAAGTTGTGGTTTTCTGTGTATGCTAAGCAGCTATGCATTCGTGTGTTGCATGGGTGCAGTAGGTTGGTTGTGCAGGAGGGCGACAGCAGACCACAGGCTCGCAATGACATTTACATGATTTCAACCGGCCGGTCGTTTAACGTCGTCGTTGACGTGCTGCTACGTTGTGGGATCTCGACCTTTACAACTGACCTGCTGAATCACGCCGCTGGTCCAAGTCCTCATAACTTACAAACTCGGCGCTGGTTATAAACAGTCGCCCAACCGTGTTTCCCCACCCTTTTTTTCCCATAATATCCTCTCACAGAAATATGCATCGATCGGAAAACCGTTACACACGAAGAAAAGTGTGTGTGGTGAGGTGTGAAGGATGGAGTTAAACCGAGATGGAGTAACGGATGGGGGAAAAAAGTTTTGGAGTGGTAAATTTGCAGTTAACTAATGACTGTACCAAGGGGCACATTAGATATTTATTTCCCAGGCTTGTTTCGTTAAGAGAAGGGCACAGCAATTAGCTTCAAGGGGGCAACACCCCCCCCCCCGGCTGCAACACAAGAGCCCTCTGTGAAATGCTAAACACTCGGCCGGGCCTGGTGTGGGGCGGGGGGACGCATAACGTCATGCCGATGCTATGAGGTGACCTGCCGTGGCACCTCTCAAGTGGTGTGGCCGGCCGGACCCCTGTTACAGCGAGCCGAGCGGGTGACAGCAGACGACTCCAAATCCACCGTGTCTGGAAAAGACGGAGGCTGTGTGGACCGAGGGCTTAAGGGGTGCAGCCATGCATATGAAATAGGGCCTAATGTTGTTATTTTTGTACTTTTAACATTTTCTCTCTCTCTCTCTCTCTGTGTCTCTCCCAGAGGAGCTCTCATTCAGCCTCCGAGTTCAAAAGAAAAGCTATCTTCCTTTCTCTCTTTTGTGTCAGTGCTTTGAATCTTTAATTATGGGAGGTGAGGGGGACTATTAGAGCAGCCATTAGAGCCAGACCTCTGAAAGGCAAAGAGCAGGGAGCTTCTAATGGTGTGCTGTTACTGAGGAATATGTAGGTTGGGGAAATAAAATTGATAACGGCCTGAAATATGCAGATTGACAAGAAGCCCCACAACACTTGTGTGACAAGAAGCCCCAAAACACCTGTGTGGACACCGTTCATGTTCATGCAGCACCTGAGATACCAAGGTTGTTAACATGTATATGCACACACACACAAGGGTGTACACACTCTCTCTCTCTCTCTCACTCACATGCACGCACGCATGCATGCACATACACACACATACACATGCATATACACACAGGCACTGCTGCACACAACTCACAAACTGCTATACACACACGCACACACACACACATGCACGCACGCATACACATATACACACACACGCACACATGGGTATACATACCCGCAGGCGTTGCTACACACGGCTCAACAACCGCTATAGGATGGACACACACACACACACACTGGCATGCATACCCACAGGCAGTGCTACACACGGCTCAACAACTGCTATAGGATGGACACACACACACACACATACACACACACACATCCAAACAATGCATGTTTCGAGAGTCATACAGACCACAGTAATACACACAAGTTGACTACAATGGCAAAGCAAAGCAGATTTTTCCAGACAGCAGTTCCTGCAGCGCTGCTGCTGCATCCTGGCCGAGTAAGAACCTGCTCAGGTTTCGCTCTGGCTTAAGGAAACGGCCTTTTATATGGCTTCTGAGAATATAATGGGTTCAACGAGGACCCCATCTCTGAGAACCGTTGGAGAATTGTTAAGATCTATCTATAAATCAACTCTTAGTCTGCAGGAATAAGGAATAAGTAAACGCCTCACGAGACCAACGGTCCTCTATTGCGTCCTCCATGGACATAGTTAATGAGCCTGTAATACAATAATACAAAAACCTTATTATATACGTGTGTACACTGTATTCAGTTTAACAGTTTTTGCAAGTAAGCATATGTGCAGGTGTATGAATATGCATATATGCTGCCTGTCAAAAGTTTAGGGACGACTCACTTTGTTGATAAGCTGTCATGCCGTTTTTCTTTGCAAAAACTACAAAACTGAGTGAACAACTGAAAAAGTACTACCTCAGGAATAATATATCCTACCCATGTTATATCCTTGTTGTTGGGACAAGATTTTTTTAATATGTGTTTTTAACAATAGTTTGAAAAAAATAAAACGTCATTTAGACATTATTTAGGCAAAACCTGCTCATACCAATGAGGACACTTTGATGGACGTGGAGCTGAGTATTGCAGAAATAGACCCAACGTATTAGCTGGTTATGTAACAGCTGTTTTATGTTAGCAAAACCTTTGCAGGCGGGGTTTTTCCTCTTAATTAATTTAAAATGAACACACAAAATCAAACGGGACGAACTGCTGAGTGAGTACTTCAGGCAGCAGAGGAGAGAGAGTGTGGAGGAGGAGGAAGAAGAAGAGGAGGTATCATGGAAGACCAAGCCCCTCCATGGGACGTACCATCGACAGATAGAAGACGTGGCTGATACTGAGAAATCCTACCAGTGGCTAGGAAAGGCTGGACTGAAGGACAGCACAGAGGCTCTGATCATAGCAGCACAAGAACAGCCACTCAGGACCAGATTGGTTGAGGCAGGGGGTCTACCACACCAGACCAGACCCAAGATGCAGGCTGTACAGAGACGCCCCTGACACAGTGCAGCACTTAGTAGCAGGGTGTAAAACGCTAGCTGGGAAAGCATACACCAGGGTTGCCCAACTCCAGGCCTCGAGGGCAGCAGTGTCTGCGGGTATTTGTTCCAACCATGCAGTACACCACCTGATTTAACTAATTCCTTCCCGTCCTTAGTCCAAGAGGTGAGCTCATTAGTTAAATCAGGTGGTGTAGTGCATGGTTGGAACAAATACCCGCAGACAGTGCGGCCCTCAAGGCCTGGCATTGGGCACCCCTGGTGTCCACTGAAAGGCCCAACCAAGTGGCTGGGACAGTGCACAGGAACATCTGTACTGAATACAGACTGGAAGTCCCCAAGTCCAAATGGGAGACACCTCCAAAGGTGGCTGAGAATGGCAGAGCTAAGATCCTGTGGGACTTCAAGATCCAGACTGACAAGCAGGTGCTGGCTAACCAACCAGACACCGTGGTGGTCGACAAGGAACAGAAGACAGCAGTAGTGATTGATGTAGCAATCCCGAGCGACGGCAACATCAGGAAGACAGAGCATGAGAAGCTAGAGAAATACCAAGGGCTGAGGGAAGAACCAGACCCGATGTGGAAGGTGAAATCCACAGTAGTCCCAGTGGTAATAGGAGCACTAGGGCTGTGACCCCCAGACTGGCAGAGGGGCTCCAGCAGATCCCAGGAACAACATCTGTGGTCTCTGTCCAGAAGAGTGGGGTCCTAGGAACAGCTAAGATACTGCACAGAACCCTCAAACTCCCAGGCCTCTGGTAGAGGACCCGAGCTTGAGGAAGACACACACCACCTAGAAAAGGGTGAGAGGGGGAGAGAGATTTTTTTTACATGTGTGTGTGTGTGTGTGTGTGTGTGTGTGTGTGTGTGTGTGCGTGTGTGTGTGCGTGCGCGCGCTCCCCCTGATTACCACTGTGCAGATATGATTTTGGGTTGGATATGATTTAAAGATGTATGAATTATTAATGTGTTGGTTTAAAGAGCGGGGAAGAGGGGATGAAGGTGAAGGGACCAGAGGAAGGAGAAGGGAAGTTGAAAGGGACGGGGGTGGCTCGGCGGGAAGGAAGAGGGGAAGGGGGGGGGGGAGCAGCATTGGTAATGATGTGTGGAAGTTCGTGTTGGGTAACGCTGTAATTGTGTTGTTGTTTTTCCGTCGGATAAATTCCACTTTATAGTCCGAAAGACCTCAATAAATGAAAAGAAGAAGAAGAAGAAGAAGAAGAAGGAAAAAAAAAAAGACTAAACCGCGGGACTAAGAAGCGTGAGTGCTGGAGTCTAAAAGATGAATTTCCTCCGATACCGCCTATGCAATGGGTAACATTAAAGTTACATTCCTCGAATATGACCAAAGAAAGAAAAGAAAAAAGAGAGAGAGAGAGAGAGAGAGAGACAACCCAGATGCAGGCATTTTCCAGAAGGACTCGGCTCGCACACCCACACAGAACATAATTTGCTCAAAAGATTAAAAAAGAAGAAAAGATCAAAGCGACGCACACTGAGTATCCAGGCCGGCGAGTCCCGTTTCCACGCCGTCAGTGAAGTCGGGCCGCGTGTTCCAGACGGCGGCGGACCGAGCCTCTTTTGAAATGTCATCCTGCTCGGGTGCTAATTGGAGCCGAGGCCCTCCAATCAGGGGGACAAAACGGCGTGCCCGCAGAGGTGAGTGGCGATGAGCTGTGCTGCGAGCGAGCGGAGGAAGTGCGGCTGATTGAAATTATACAGCTCTGTCTGGCCAAACAGTAAACACGGCCACTTTAAACCCTGATGAGTTCAGCATCCTTCCCCGACAACCCCCCGCTCCGTGGAGCCAGGACTCGGAGGTGGATACCCACACTTTCTCCGCATCGCCCCCCCTCCTCCCGGAGCAGCATGGGAAACGGAGAGCAGAGATGCTGTAGCCCCCACCATGTGGTGCATACCAGGGGTGTTTTGTATGTGGTATTATCAATCAAGATGGAGTCTATGTACCGGTGTGTGTGTGTGTGTGTATCATGCACGTGTGTTAATTTGCATGTGCGTTTCTACCTATTGGAATGTGCCTCGGCGTGCTTGTGTGTTTGGTTTCATGTCCACATATGCACCTTTCAGATATACACCAAATGGTTCTCCGTGCTTTTACTCCTGTTTGTCGGCCACATCAGACACACGATCAGAGCCGCGGTGGTACGGCGACAATAGAAATGTATATTCCCTTTGCCTATCGGGTTATTGGGATGCTGCATCACCACAACACACTTTGCTGTGCACACAACCAGTCTGTAATGTGTGTCTGGATTCAGATGTGCATGTCTGTGTGTCAATTTCTGTGTGTGTGGGGGGTCCCTCGGTGGTGTGCTCATGTGTGTGAGAATATATACACGGATGAGCCAAAACATTATGACCACCTGCCTAGTATGCTGTTGGTCCTCTGGTCCGTGTGCCACCAAGACGGCACCGATCCGCCGAGGCATGGACTCAGCAAGACCCCTGAAGGTGACCTGTGGTATCTGGTACCAAACATGAGCGGTAGATCCTTCAAGTTTTGTTTGTAAGTTGCGAGGCGGACCCACCCTGGATCGGACTCGTTGGTCCAGCACGTCCCACAGATGCTCGGTCGGATTGAGATCTGGGGAATTTGGAGGCCAGGGCCGCACCTTGAACACTTCATCATGTTCCTCAAACCATTCCTGAACAATGTGTGTGTGGTGTGGCAGGGTGCATTATCCTGCTGAAAGAGGCCACTGCCATCAGGGGATACCGTTGCCATGAAGGGGTGTAGCTGGTCTGCAACGATGTTTTTAGGTAGGTGGCATGTTTCCAGTTGACGTCCACATGAATGGCCGGACCCAGGGTTTCCCAGCAGAACATTGCCCGGAGCATCACACCCCCCTCCATTTGCATGTCTTCCCACAGTGCATCCTGGTGCCATCACTTCCCCAGGTAAATGGCACACGTACACGGCCATCCACATGATCTAAACGAAAACGGGACTCATCAGACCAGGCCACCTTCTTCCACTGCTCCAAGGTCCAGTTCCAACACTAATGTGCCCATTGTAGGCACTTTCAACAGTGGACAGGGGTCACCATGGGCACTCTGACCGGTCTGCGGCTCCGCAGCAGGGTGCGATGCCCTGTGTCTTCCTCCCATAACCATCAATAAAATGTTCTGTGACTTGTACCACAGTACACCTTCTGTCGGTTCAGATGACCTTCGTTGCCGTCGTGCATCGATGAGCCTTGGGCACCCAACACCCCGTCGCCGGTATGTGGTTTGTCCCTGCTCGGACCACTGTCGGTAGGTACTCCCCACTGCTGACCAGGAGCGCCCCACACGCCTTGCTGTGTCAGAGATGCTCTGACCCAGTCATCCGGCCATAACAGTTTGGCCCTTGTCAAAGTCTCTCGGGTCTTTACTCCTGCCAGTTTCTCCTGCATCCAACACGTTGACTACGAGATCCCATTGTTCGCTTACCGTCGGGTCTACCCTGACCTTCACATGTGCCCTTGTTTGGAGATGACCAGCGTTATTTGGGTCACCTGTTAGGGGTCATAATGTTTTGGCTCATCAGTGTATATGTATGTATGGATGTGTGTGTGTGTGTGTGGGGGGGGGTATTCTTCATTCATGTGAGATTTGTTTGACAGGGGTCGTCTCTGCTGTTTTGTCGGACACGTTTGGCCACGACTTAAAAATATCCGGGAGTCCGGTAGCTCTCCGAGTAGGAACCATTTACGGTCAGATCCTCGGCGACCAGCTTACCCGTGGCCCTGTTGCAGTCAACACGGTTAGTTCCTCAGTGAGTCGAGGGCAGGAGGGCTTATCATTTGTGTCAATTACTTCGTAATAAAACAATTTTAGGGCAGCGGAAATTGATTTTGCAGGGGGGGGACACGTTCCGCGGGCTTCTTTATCGCCACGGCTAATTTAAACCAGCGGGATCCTGGCGTGGCGGGAATGTGACGAAGGGAACAATATTTCCGATCCCTTTCCCTAATGGTGACATCTCACCTGCTTTCATTTGGTTTTAATTTCCCTCAAAGTTAGTTAATTAACCCTTACATTTACATTCACTTAATTAGCAGGCGCTAAACGAAAGCGACATACGAGAGATTCGGCAATTAGCCGATGAGTCTGTGCGTCTCCAACAGGCCTCGTGGAGCACTACATACTAATCGTGCCGCAGACGAGAATGCGCGTCACAGCAAGTGTGTTGAGTTTAAGTGTTTATTCAATTATTTATTCATTAATTTATTCCACCGGGTCCCCTGATTGCTTTTTATCTTTAGCTTGCTGACGTGTGGGAGCGGGGCCCGGCTGACTCACCGTCGCAGGGACCCGAATCTGCCTCTTCTTCCTCAAAAACAACCTACCTAGAAGAGGAGGAAGATGAGGGAGAAATGGATGAAGAGGATGAGAGAGAGAGAGGGATTGGACACGAGCTGGCTCAGGTACGTAACAGAGTAAAGGAGGCATCAAATTATCCGGGGGGAGAGGGGGGGGGAATTAAAAAGAAAAGAATTAAGGAATAGCGGCAGTTCCCCCCCCCAGCAACCCACTATAAATGCAAATGCCAGAGGCCTGAGTGGGGGGAAGGGGGCTGGAGGGGGAGGGGGGTTGGCGTGACAAAGGGAGAGAGGGACGCTTGGAGGTGCTGTGAGGGGTGTGCTGATGTGTTATGCTGGTATTTTATCACCCCGGGCCTCCTGTAGCTGGTGGGAGCAAATTAAAACAAGTGGGAAGAATATGCCCTATTTCCCCCTGTTATTGCTTTGGTTGAATGGCGTCTTGCGGCATTTTGTGTGCCCGTGCATGTGTGTGTGTGCCCGTGTATGTGTGTGCCCGTGCATGTGTGTGAGAGCGAGAGGATAAGGGCACAACACAAGGGCAATACAACGAGAGAGAGATCCGAGGATGGATGTCATTCATTGGCTTTCGCGTCCGCCGCCGAGTCGTGCTTTTGGGCCTGGTGTATGTGGTCTTCGTCAGAGGAGCAAGGAAGCACCCCCCACCCACCCCCACCCCCCCGCCCCGGAAGCATGGATTAAGGTTAAACTAAGACAACTACAGAGAAGGATATTCCCTATATATTGCATTCCTGGAATTATTATGAGGCAGGGTCGGCGAGCATGGATAAGATTATCGTTTCGAGTACATTACGCCATAGGAAGATGCACACGGTCACATAGGGGACTTGCCAGGAATTACACCATGTGCCTGAGGGGGTGGATTGAAATAGCACTTTGTCATCAAGCATACAGTACACAACATGCAGACCTTCATATCGCTAACCTCTGGATGTTAAGAGACACCGCACATTCGTATTCCGCAGGAATATTGGACGCCCGGTACAGCTGCGCCGAAGGAACCGGGCTCGCGGCGTTAAGACTCTGTTGTTTTGGCTAAAATGAAGTCTGATTGCTCAGATTCATCTCCTGTTTCCTTCATAATAATTCATTTATTTTTGTCCTTTGCGTGAAATGCTCGGATTTCGAATTGCACTTTCTCCTCAAACAAAATTGTCCTCGAACCAATCCTCTTATCGCAAAACACAGCTTATCATCCTGTGTGCGAATCAATTACGCACAATGACTTCGGTAAATTTGCACAGCAGGGCATTAGCTTTGATGAGAGGGCCACATATCCAAACTATTTACCTCTGTGATGTTTACCCTCTCTGTTTACCCTCCAAAAGACATTACCGTGCTCTCCCCCCCCCCCTGCCCCATCCCCAATTCTTTATTTCCACAGCAGTACAAAGCCATTTGCCACAGTGTGTACATTTTTATTAAACTGGTCTTTCCCTATTCAAAATGCATGGATGCCTCTAATTTAAGTGAAGAGGCAGTGAACCGCTGCAAATCTTTAATTTCAGTTTGGGACGATGCCCACCCCCCACCCCCATCGCTCATACCTCCCACCGTCCAACTCCCATCCACCACCCGCCATCCCCTTATCCCCGGCTCGCCTCAAGAAATAAAGGGAGAGAGAGATTGCAAGAGAGAGTGACAGAGATTGCTAGAGAGAGAGATGGCAAGAGAGAGCGAGGGAGATTGCAAGAGAGAGAGAGAGAGAGAGAGAGAGAGAGAGAGAGAGAGAGAGAGAGAGTGAGAGAGAGAGATGGCTAGAGAGAGTGAAAGATGGCAAGAGAGAGTGAGAGAGATTGCTAGAAAGAGAGAGATTGCAAGAGAGAGAGATGGCAAGAGAGAGCGAGGGAGATTGCAAGAGAGTGAGAGAGAGAGAGAGAGAGAGAGAGAGAGAGAGAGAGAGAGAGAGAGAGTGAGAGAGAGAGATTGCTAGAGAGTGAGAGCAAGCGATTGCAAGAGAGAGATGGCAAGAGAGAGCGAGGGAGATTGCAAGAGAGTGAGAGAGATTGCAAGAGAGAGATGCAAGAGAGAGATGGTGAGAGCGAGCGATTGCAAGAGAGAGAGAAAGAGATTGCAAGAGAGTGAGAGAGATTGCAAGAGAGAGAGATTGCAAGAGACAGAGAGAGAGGTTGCAAGAGAGAGACAGAGAGAGAGTCCGGCTTTCAAAGCAAGATGTCACTCTCATGGAATCAGTCCACAAACTGCAGCTATGGAGAATGTAGAAAATTTCATTTGTATAAATTATCGTGCAGCAAAAAAAAAAAAAAACGGCAAGGTCAAAGAACGCTGGCATTCATATTGGATGAAAATTCAAGGTGGAGGCAAGCTTGATGGTGTATGTGAATTTAAATCGGATCTCTTTTTTTTCCTCCCTTGGATACATTATACAGGCTGAATGGGATCACTGTCAAAACTTTCCCTTCCTACTCTCCACTCATGTCCTTTAAAAATCTTCTACCTGCCAACAATTTGTCAAATTATATCCATTTGGTCGTTTCTTTGGTGTCATGAATATGTGGCGAATCTCAAGAGGCGGTCGTGGAAATTTACAAACTGCTTTCAGGCATATTTTAAGCATAGTTCACACCCGGCGTCTGCTGGTTTGCGTAAAATAGAAGCAATGCCAACCCATTAATCATACTGGGGTCTTTGGCAGTCTTGTCTCCTCACTTTATCTTATCAGCTCAGCCAAGAGGACCATCTCCATGGTGTCCCCTCATTCAGCCATCTTTAGATTGCCGTCCAAGTTAAGACTACAAGTAAATGGAAAAACATACATATACGTCCACATTTCTGACCATCACATTGTTATTACATGTGTATAACACTGTCCGCTAGTGCGTCTGTGAGGCGCTTGACAGCGGCAGATTGTCTGTGGTCTGTCTAAACAGGTGATTTTCGTGGTGTTTGTGGTTGAAGGCTTGTCAGAAGATCATCCTCCCAAGCGATAATAATTAAACCCAATGACAAGTGTCCTGCGGGTTGGTTTGGCATCGGTTTAAGGACCATCAGTTTAAAGACGGTATGAGTCCCCTTGTTAAGCAGGACGTGCTGCGTGTCGGCGGCACCATACCGCTTTGTTGATTATCGTGCCTTGAGGGGACGAGATGAGATAGTATACTATCTTACTGCCCTGTGTCATAAACAGCAAACGACGCCTTTAACTGTATTTAATGATGTGCAGCTCTGAAACAGGGAAGATGGTTGCCAGTGCAGCTGCCAAAAGGCCCTAGCTTGTGTTTGGATTCTCTTAAAGCTGTGATAGACAACTTTCTTTGTGTTCATTTTGTGGCAAAACTCATATCGCTCTTACAGCTATGAGTAATTCAAGTGGTCATTCAGTGGCATCTGTGTGTAGCGCTGTACCTGTGTTCAGGATCTCTAAATCTCACCACTCCTGCTAGACATCGACCGATCAGGAATCGGGGACACTTTGTCATTTCACTTCATGCACTTGCGTACATGAAATGAAACGAAATGCCGTTTCCCCCAGCCCACAGCAGTGCA
The DNA here is from genome assembly GCF_029633865.1 of Lampris incognitus. Taxonomy (NCBI): domain Eukaryota; kingdom Metazoa; phylum Chordata; class Actinopteri; order Lampriformes; family Lampridae; genus Lampris; species Lampris incognitus. The sequence continues at coordinate 40,242,180 of NC_079224.1, read as the reverse complement.
ACACAAAGACAAAAACACATCCAAAAACCACAAGAACACACATACCCAAACTAACACATATATACTAAACAAAAAATCACTGTCAAAGGGAATGAACGCCAGCCAAGATGACTGTCGCAACCACCGGTCTGCATGGGTTAGCAATTAGCTTAGCCCGCCCCGCTTCTACATCCTGTTAGATTCCTCTCGGCGTTTCCTCTTCGGGCGCAGGTCCAGGCAGGGGCCATGGCTCCCAGACCCACCGGACAAAGCAGACCAAGCTCTCTCCCAGCCGATCCAGCGCCAGCTTTCCCAGCCAGACACCCTCGACACACCTCCCCGCACTTCCTCACGACGACATCAAAAACACCACAGTCAACACCAGGTGAGGCCGCCGCCAGACCGCCCTCGGTGTTATCGGAACTGCCGGTCTACATGGCCTAGCCGTTAGCTTAGCCTACCCCGCTCTCCCAGCCGATCCAGCGCCATCTCTCCCAGCCATCAAGCGAAGACAAAACTCAGATGTGGACAAAGACACCGTGTAGACGGTACTGGGTGAGGCAGCTGCAAATGTGAATTTGCGCCGCCATCTCCCCACACCGGAACACACTGGAGGATCAGAGGAGCTCGCTGTGATGGGGCGGGCCCACTGCCTGTCAATCATTTGTGTGCACAGCTTTTCCACCATGCTTCTTCTTGTCAGTTTTCTTATCGTCACTGTGGCTCTCATAGAGGTGGATAGAGTAAATTGTGTCTTGATGCATGCGCCCAATAATCCAGATGTAGAAATCCCAGAAAGTTGAATCAGTTCATCTGGGCACAAAGTTAATTGGGAGAAACATTTCTTCCCTCATCAAAGTGACTTTGTCAGTCTCTCCTGACTGCAGGTATCCCCAATTTTATAAATAGCACAGTTGCATAACGAGCGGTGATTTAACACAGGTTTCACATGCAAATTGCCACGAATTTGCAGATGAAACCTGTGTTAAATCACCGGTTTTGGCACAGATGAAACGTTTGTGCTGCTGCGCTTTGTGTCCAGATGAACTGACTCAACTTTCTGAGGTAAACTAAATAGTGTTCGTCCTTATAAATACTTCACCTTTAAGTGCAAAAGTGCTTCACAACATCAGTGTTGAGGTAACTTGGAAATTTGCTGGAATTTTTTTTTCTTACAGGCATAGATAGATGAACAACTGCAACACATTTTACTCTCCACAGTATGTGGGCAGAGGTTGTCACCAAGGTGCCGCCAGTAGTTTGGATCAGTCTTTCTAAATTGTTCACTAAAAAAAATAAAACAGTGCTTCACAACAACAATGTCTGTAATGTGGAGATTCACTGCAAAAAATATTGTTACATGCATAGATTATCAATGATATACTATCTTAAAAAGCGCTAGTCACTGTTATTCTTTTCTTAAAAAGCACTAGTCACTGTTATTCTTGTATCTTCTTAAGCGACTAGTGTTTAAAAAAACAAGTACTAGCGATTAGCGACTAGTGCCTAAATGACCCGTTGTCCACCATCTAAATACAACCCACCATAAAAAGATGGCTGAGGTTATTAGGCACTAGTCTCTAAAAATTAAACACTAGTATTTATAGATGTTTAAATACTAGTCTACTTTGGCTGTCACTAGTCACTATTGTAAAGTCACTGGTTGCTAAAAAATAGATACTAGATCTAAAAATACATGTTCACCTGTCTCTTACACAGTTCTACTAGTAAATATATACTAGTTACTACTCTGACTGTCCTCTGACTGTCATTAGTCATATGTATTAGTCACTACTCTGACTGTCACTAGTTATATATACTAGTCACTATTGTGAAAAAACAAGTACTAGCGATTAGTGCCTAAATGACCCATTGTCCACCATCTAAATACAACCCACCATAAAAAGATGGCTGAGGTTATTAGGCACTAGTCACTAAAAATTAAACACTAGTATTTATAGATGTTTAAATACTAGTCTACTCTGGCTGTCACTAGTCACTATTACTATAAAGCCACTGGTTGCTAAAAAAATAGATACTAGATCTAAAAATACATGTTTACCTGTCTCTTAGACAGTTCTACTAGTAATTATGTGCTAGTCACTATTATGACTGTCACTAGTCATATGTGCTAGTCACTATTCTGACTGTCACTAGTCATATATACTAGTCACTATTCTGACTGTCACTAGTCACTAATGTAAAGCCACTAGTTGCTAAAAATAGATAATAGGTCTGTAGAACCTGATAATGTAATAAATCCCCGATAATGTAATAACCCTGATAATGTAATAAAAAAATGCACTTGAGGCCATTGAAAATGCAATAAAACCTGATAATGTAATAACTTCCTGATAATGTAATACACTGCATTTCCTGATAATGTAATAAACTTTTTACCGATAATGTAATAAAGTATTGCATTAACAGGAGGTGATTACATGATCAGGTTAGCCTTCATTTTGCTGGTCCTGATAATGTAATAATTCCCCAATATTGTAATAATTTAACAGCAGACCACCTATTAATGGGTTCAAGTGGTGATAGTGTTGGCAACTCTAGCTCCAGAGCTCTAGCGCCACCAACAGGTCAAAGTTGGACATGCATGAATGTTTATTAACTTTTGACCTGTTTATCCGTTTTTCACAACCACTGTATCACTGAAATGCACTTTATTACATTATCAGGAAGTTATTACATTATCAGGTTTTATTGCATTTTCAATGGACTCAAGAGCAGATTTTTATTACATTATCGGGGTTATTACATTATTGGGAATTTATTACATTATCAGGTTCTACAAGGTCTAAAGTGCATGTTTACTTGTATCGAAGACAGTTCTACTAGTAATTATATACTAGTCACTAGTAGGTGTTTACTGATGCTAGTTGCTATTCCAGTAATTATTAGTGAATTTACCGCTGTTACTAGTTGATAGGAAGAAATGGAAACAGATGATCTGCTGTGGCAACCCCTAACGGGAGCAGCTGAAAGTAGTAGTAGTAGTAGTAGACTAGTTGCTTTTTTAAAAAAGCCTAGTAGTTTTTCCACAAGTGACTAGTTGCTTTTCAATTTGACACTATCGACTTTCGGATGAAGCTCATTAGGTTAAATCTCACATTTAGATATCAATATCTGGGTGTGACTAGTCATATTAATTTGCTAGTGTTAAAATACATATCTGCTGATGTCATTATTGGGAATAGAAACGAGATCTAGAATCATTAAAAAGCTGCTTGTCAATACTGAATAGCAACTAGTTACAGTCTAATTGTGACAAGTGAAAATCAGAATAGCAACTAGTCATTGATGAATAGTAACTAGTAACTAATATATAATGACTAGTAGAATTGATTAACCGTTAGAGTTATTTAAGTAGTAATGAAAAGTTGATACATGTGATGCCTCATAAGGTTCAGTTGATAAGCAGCATGTTTTTTTGTTTCCTGGTGAGAAGATAATAGTGACTGGTGTCTTTAAATTAGGTAACTAAAATAAAAGCACTCGTGTCTGTTGAATTGTTACTAGTAAAAGAGAAAAGTGACTTGTCATACATCTGGGTGGCGTGGCGGTCTATTCCGTTGCCTACCAACATGGAGATCGGTGGTTTGAATCTCCGCGTTACCTCCGGCTCGGTCGGGCATCCCTACACAACACAATTGGCCGTGTCTGCGGGTGGGAAGCCGGATGTGGGTATGTGTCCTGGTCGCTGCACTAGCGCCTCCTCTGGTTGGTCGGGGCACCTGTTCAGGGGGGAGGGGGAATAGCTACGCCCCCCTGGCGAAACTCCTCACTGTCAGGTGAAGAGAAACGGCTGGCGACTCCACATGCATCGGAGGAGGCATGTGGTGGTCTGCAGCCCTCCCCCGGATCGGCAGAGGAGATGGAGCAGCGACCGGGCCGGCTCAGAAGAGTGGGGTAATTGTGGCCAGGTGTAATTGGGGAGAAAAGGGGGGGGGGTGACATGTCATTATCAAATTGGGAAGTTGAGCTTGTTCTAATAGACGTAGGGTCTAATATTTTGCAACCAGTGACTTTACAGCCGTGACTCGTGTTTGAAAGATAAGGACGAGTGTCTAGTGTTCAGTGACTAGTGCCTTAAAATGAATAAATGATCAAATGACCCGCCATACACAACCACTTGTGTCCACAGGGACACAACAAAGACAACAAAAATGCAAATGGAAATATATATATATTTATTTATTTATTTTACAACCTGTTGTATATTTTCATGGTTTTTGCCATCGTTCATATCGGTTTCGACATCATTTTACTCAGTGGCTCTGTTTTGGAGGTCTTGGATACGGGACCGCTTCTGAACACAGCACAACACCGTCCTACGGTCCCACTGAACACCACATGTTTCGTTGCGTCCAGTTGAGCCCAGTTATCTAAACCACATATCTGGAAGTGAAAACGCAAGTTATAGCGATCACTTGAAATGTCCAACGTTATGGACGGCTGATGGCATTGCCGAGCTACTTCCTGCTTCAACTTGCAGGAACGAATGGGACACATCACGCATGTCCCAGCCTACAGGGTTTTGTTGTATGGGTGTTTTTTTTTTGCAGTCGTCGTCGCTGAAAGGTTTAAGCGAAGTATTCCCCGGCGCCACACGAGACGCCGTCGTAAAGCATGGCTGAGGTCTGCGCAGTGAAGCCGTTGGGTAAAATGATATCATAACTGATACGCACGATGGCAGGAACAACAGAAATGAGACCCGGGTTGTAAAAAAAAAAAAAAAAAAAAGCAACACACTGGAACGATCCTTTTAAAAATGGGTTCACTTACTTAGCCAGCTCGAACTCTTAAAGCTGTCAGTGCAGCCCGCCAGACACAATTCACATCAGTCCACATTTGATTTCCATCTGCATCAGCATCCACGACTCTGTGGCAACGCCCCCACCCCCCCCCCCGCCGCCTCCTCCCCTCAGCTCCGCTACCAAGCCTGTCCCACGCTTGACCCTTAGCACTGTTTGGGAACGGGAAGTCATAACATGTTATGCCCCAATCATAACATCGGTAGACAGAGGCATATGGGAAAGCTCTCGTTATGAGCGCCAATGACAACTGAAGCCTTGAACTGGAGAGGACGAGAGCCTCAGAAGAGCCATAATATGCGGCTTGTGATTTTTATTTCTCTTCACCGCAATGGTCAGCTGTTGGAATTTTAGAGGTTTTGAGTTCGTCTCTCTCCCCCCCCCCCCCCCCCATAAATCAGTCGCCCCAGCGGGCAGCTGTTCGGCGTGTCCCGCTTTTGTATCGCCGCAAGGTTGTGTGGGAACTCAATGACGGGGGTGGGAACCCGACTCGCGGTTTAACGCCGTCTTGGCTCTTTAAAAGCTAGCGAAGTAGCACACAATGGGGATGGGAGGAGAGTTTGCGCTCGCACCCTCGAACGGGCGAGGAAGCTTTGTATATATAAGCATCTTTTCGGCGTCTCCCGTCTCACCCGTCTCACCCGTAGGCCGCCATTAAAACGACACAGCTCAAGCCCTTCAGACGACTTAACGCGTCGTCTGTTTACGCCCCCCGCACGTCTTAAAAGGTGCGAGGTTTTCGTAGCGTTCATTTCGTGGTTGTGTGACGTGCCCCCCCCACCCCCACCCCCCACCCCCGTTTCAGCGAGGCGCGGTGGCGCTGCTGTTGCCTCCTTCGATGACGGCTGTGTATAATCAACATGTTATGCGGTGGGATGGCCACGGTCCAGTGGATGTGGGGTAGGACTTTCTGTCTGGAGATGCTAATGTTACATTTAAATACAGATTAATCATAAGAGCCTAATTCATCCCCCATGACAGCTGTAAGAAAAAAAAAATCCTCCCAAGTCCCCCCGTTCATCCCTTCCTCCGTTCCGTCCCCTCCGGTCTTTTCACTTTCCCCTGAAAACGACCACTTTCTGAAATCCCTGTGTGTGGATTTAGAATATGTATGACCTATGAGGACATTCATATGCTAATAATGGCAGGGCTGAGAGTGCAGATTTAACCAAGCCTGACGGAGGCCCCCCACCCCCCCACCCCCCACACACACACACACACGCGCGCACCACCCCTCCCACGAGGTGTCAGGAGGCCAGGGAAAACATCGATCAACCAAACGGTGGCCCGGTTAAGGCCGGCCCGGGGTCCGTTTCCAAGATAGATGCTCTTTCAGTCAACGCTTATAAATCTTTGGCGACGGTTTGAAAATATTGAAATTAGAGCCGAAATTATAACAAATAACCTCAGCGGCACCGCCGCCCCCCCCTCCCCCCCATCCTCCAGGAAACGTATCATCTGTTGTCTCCCTTTTTCGCCACTGGCCGACGTTTGTGTGTTTATGAGAGGAAGGGGGGAGAGAGAATTTAGAGAAGTGGAGACGACGGCGAAAGGGGGAGACATCCAATTCCGTTCCTATTATACGCGTCTCTGTGTCCGCCGATTTTATTCATATTGCAATTCCAGGAGGCATCCTTGGTTTGCAGGTCCACAAAAATCCACCCGGTGAGAGAGGAACGGCGCCGGGGTGTGAAAACATACGACAATAAACACTTCAACTGAGTCATTGTGGGGACGGCGTTTCTATTTTTTGTGCGTGTGTGTGTGGAATGTGTGTTTGTGTGTGCACATGTGCATGACTCGGTGCAGTGGGGAGAAAAAGGGAGGGAGTCAGACAGTGAGACAGACAGAGGGGGGAGAGAGAGAGAGAGAGGCTGGGCAAGATAGATGACAGTCTTATTGGTCTTGCTGTGTCACCTCTCCGCAGCCAGGCTGCCTGTGACCCCGTTTTGTTCTCCCTGAGTGGTACCGGCTGATGGCATCTGAGTGGTGCGAGGGTGCAGAACGCAGACGGCTCAGCCTCTAAATCAGCCACAGACAAAGCGCTCAACAGGTTCTCCGCCGCGGTACTTGGGAGTGAAAACAAGCCGGTGCCGCCAGCACCACATTCATACGCAGCAAAATAACCTCGTGAATCATTCATGTCTCCCCCACACCTAACTGCAACTTCCGATAATGGCCTCTCTTACGTTCCGCCATTACCGCCAGGAAGGTGAGAAGCTTTTTAATGTAGGAAGCGTGTTTCTTTGTCACGACGGTTGCTCCAAATGACTCCTCCGACAAGGTGTTTGTATCCAAAACTCTGCCAGTCTGCAAACATCAAGTGTTTCTGTACGGCAGATTTCTTATTTATCAAGCAGAGGACTGCTGAGGGGAAAGGTTACCCTCTAGCGGCGGAGTAGAATATTGCAGCTGCCTATACGTTTAAATTCTGGTCTGTCATCACAGCAAGTGATCTAATCCAATTAAGTGTGACGTGGCCGTTTCTCTTCCTCCCAACGCTCACCCCTGCACAATATGGGCAGGATGTGGTGAGAGTAATGGCCTTTTCACACAGATTTGAGAACTCGACAGAGGGACCCACCATGTTTTCGTGTAATCCTTCACTGTACCTAAGATAAATGTGTGTGTGTGCGTGGAGGACCGCATGTGCACGGGCAGATGAATGTGTCGGTATGCATGCCAACGTGCATCTGAGAAAGCGTACCCACGGGCGTGCATGGCATCAGCAGAATATCGAGATCCCTGGCTCACCCACAGAGGCAAGTAAATCTCTGGCATAGATGCATGAGCTGCTTAGCAGAGCTGCCTGCTTCACATTCCTGCCACACACAAGCTGCACCGGAACTTTTGCCCGCAAGTTGGGAGTGTTAGTGTGTCTGTGTGTTCCTGCATGTGTGCGCACCTCCACTGTATAGACTATTCCTGATGTGTATGAGCAAACAAACCGAAAAGTGTGTGCGTGTTTCTGTGTGTCTGTGTGTGTGTGTACATGTCTTTCACAGTAGTTAGGTTTGTGTTGTTGTATACACGCATGCCCGCATAGACATTTTTAATTAGGGTTCCTATCTTGATTTCATTTCCAAATCAGGAGATCTTCTTTTTTTTGGGGGGGGGGGGGGTTTCCTCCCTTTTCTCCCCAATTGTACCCGGCCAATTACCCCACTTATTCGAGCGGTCCCGGTCGCTGCTCCACCCCCTCTGCCAGTCCAGGGAGGGCTGCAGACTACCGCGTCTCCTCCCATACATGTGGAGTCGCCAGCCGCTTCTTCTCACCTGACGGTGAGGAGTTTCGCCAGGGGGGCGTAGCGCGTGGGAGGATCACGCTAGGTGCTAGCACAGCGACCAGGACACATCCGGCTTCCCTCCCGCAGACACGGCCAGTTGTGTCTGTAGAGACGCCCGGCCAAGCCGGAGGTAACGCGGGGATCCGAACCGGAGATCCCTGTGTTGGTAGGCAACGGAGTAGACCGCCACGCTACCCGGACTCCCTCAGATCAGGAGCTCTTTAGAAAAATAAACGGCCTCGTTTGTTCCACACTCGAGGTGTGGAAGCTGGACTTCAAAATGTTCAAGCGTAGCTGAATTTTTCTGTGAGGTCTCCGTCCTCCATAGCCCTAGGTGTGTCCTCAAGCACGCACAGCCTCCTCCACTAATTTAGTGATGACTACCTTGAACACCTACACATAGTCACAATGGCGCCGAAACTAATTAGGTAACCGAGGAAAGCTGTGTTAAATAAGAGAGAATGTGTGGTGTGTATGAACGTGTGTGTGAGTCTGCAGTACGTGTGTGTGTGTGTGTGTGTCCATGAAAGAGAGGCAGACAGAGAGAGACAGTGTTTGCCTTGGTGTGTGGGAGTTCCTACAGTGGATGGGTTGAGAGGGGGTAAAGTGTTGCTGGAGGTTGTGAGTTTCAGAGAGTGAGAGACAAAGCAAGATAGGGACTCAAAAGAACGAGAGGGAGGTAGAATATTTAGCAGCGCTATTCATGTAGCCAGCAGATGCGGCCTTTTTAAAAATCAATGCCTTCACCTTAGGCAGGTTTTAAGTTTTTTTTGTACAAGCCCACCGCTTTCCCAGTGGCTAAAACACCCAAATGGCTGTCTAACTTTTGTTCCCATTTCCTTACATGAGACGATAATCTACATTAGGGACTTGTACGGTTTTCCATAATTAGAACTTCTACAAATAGATCGGCTCTTGAAATGTTAAAAAGCACATCTGTCTGACTTTTGTACGGGATAAAGATGAAAACCTCAGCCGTGCAATTTCCAGACTGCAGCGCTAACTCAATGACCCCGGAGTCTCTGGTCTGATAGCATAACAATGAATGGGGAAGTACAATTTCACAGCTTCTGAGTCTATGATCTGTGAGTTCTGGTTAAAATGGGGGGAAAATGTTTGCAGCAAAAAGAAATGATGAAACTGAATGCTTCAGGTGGAACTGAATCGTCCCTGCTAAAAGTCGTAAATATGTCCCAAGTCATCACGCACAAGTCTCAAGCACGTCCCAGAACGTCCAGATGATTCACAGTCAAGTTCACGTTCCACTATATAAATATAAAGAAGCCAGCCAAAAGCAGGGCCAAGCCAAGTCAACTTTATTTCTAAGCTATTCAAGACGTCAGAAATATATCGGTTAAGAAATTTAAAAAAATAGGCATGCTCTCTGAGTAGTTTTTTCCACATTTAGAGCCGTATCGGTTATCCATATCGCTTGTGATACTCTTGAGGACTTGCTCAGAATACTCCCCTCCCTGGGACATGGTCACTTGTTTTCTCAGTTTTAGCTCGCGGCCTCATTACACGTGTATAAGGCACCCAATTCATTATATACTCCAAGAAAAGGGAGTGTTCTGAGCTATACAAAACTTGTTTCATGGCTGTACGTAACAGGCTATATAATGAATTGGGTGCCTTACTATACATTCACTAACAAAGCAAGCCAAAACTGGAAAGAGCACTGTCAGGCATTGATTTTCTTTTAATGAAGGGCAGTGAAGTGGTTTCATGTGTGTAAGCGATGGCATTTCAGTTTTGCCATATTGCCTTTCCTCTTTTTTCATATTTTCCCTTCCTCTGGAGTTTACAGATGGTCCCTTAGCTACAGGCAGCCAGACATTTCCCCATTAACAACAATGAAAATCAACTTTTTTTTTAAACTCAACATATCAGAGCAAATGAGACATCAAGCATGCTTGCAGTCATCAGCTGGTTTAGAATATATCATTATTTTAACCATGTGACTTGCCGAAAAAGAGATATTGATCGCAAAATCTGAATGTATTATAAAAACAATTTACCGCAGTCCTAACGTTAGTAGGTCAGGAAGGAATAATAGGTTCAATAACAAACAAAAAAACAAACAAAAAAAACCTCCACACAAAATTAGCTAGTTACTTCAACTAGTTGCTGAATTATAAACAGCAAACTAGCCAGGAGGTGACATACCTGTGTCACGATGTCTCCCAGTTCAGTTCAGTCTTTTTACCATGTCTCCTAGTTTAGTTCACCCAGTCATTTACAGCAGTCATTGCCTCCCATACATTCAGTCAACCCATTACCTTAGGTCTGTTGTCCTTCCTGTTTTGTTTTTTAAGTTCTCACCTGTCTTGTCACGTCAGTTCCTGCCCCTGGTGTTGTCTTCAGTCAAGCCCGTGTATCTCACACCTGTTCCCCATTCCCTGATTAGCTCCAGCACATATCCTGTTCCTTTGCCAGATTGTCTTGTGGATATATGCTCATGTGGGAGTAAAGGGCAATGAGTTTGCAGACAGGCTGGCTAAAAGATCACTAAGGATGAGGCATATAATTGACATGCCATTTGGGAAAGGGAACGCACTAATCAAAAAGAAAATATTGAAAGTTTTGCTGAAAAATTGGGATGAGGACAGTACGGGCAGAACACAGTATAGAATACAAAAGACAGCTGGAGCACAGAGTGTTATTGGGAGAAGTAGACGAGAGGAGGTAGTTCTATCCAGGTTAAGGCTCGATCACACTGGTTTAAATAAGACTATTACTGTTGGAAAAAGTAAATTCACAAGTGTGCACGCACTGTAAAAATGCAGAGCACGTAATAATGCACTGTGACAAATATAATGGAAGAAAGGGCAAGGTTGCAACAAAGGGTGAGAGAACGGACGAGGATGGGAAACAAATTGAGATACGGTGTGGGAATCACAGAGAGGGGTCATCGATTTTTTTTTTTTTTTAATAAATACTGGATTGTTAAAAACAGAAGTTTTTATTTTTGGACTCAAGTAAACTAGAGCCTGTTCTACATACTCCGGTACAGTAGGTGGCAGTATGCACCGTAAAGTTGGTATCGCAATCCACAAAAAAACACGAAGAAGATTTTCTCGCGTCTTGTAGGTACAGCTAAGCTTTACAGAGTCCGCTAGCTTATGTTCTACCTGTTCGTAGTGTTTGAAGTCTCTTGCCCGCCCCTCGTCGGATCTGATCACCTTTCTGGACCGAAAACCACGTTAACTAGAACTTCAGCTTTGACCCAGTTTTGCCTGCCCCTTGTCTCTCTGGTCACCTGTTTGGACTGATTTCCTGTGTGCTGACCCCTGCCCCCCTTGCCCATTAAACCGAGTGTGTTACTGTAACGTCCCTGTCTGTGAGTGATGCGTTTGGGTTCTCATGTGCCAGTTTCCCCGGAAACGTTACAGCTTGTCGCATGTTAGTCCTCCTCTGTTGAAACTCCGCCTCCAATCGCAGACCGGGGCGGTGGCGCCGACGCCTGCTGTTTGATCGCAGATCGAGTGAATAGGTGGCTGACCGCGCGTTCGGATTGTCAACTCATGGCGTTTACTGGTGTCTCCAGCAAAGTGTCGTCAGCTAAAATGGACGCCGTCGATGCGCTACATGCACTAGGCTGTGTGACGTGGTTCCGCTTCCAAATAGTCCTGCTTGTACGTTTCCGCTCCCGTTGTTTACATCGCGTTTGTACCTAGTTTAAATGACCATTGTTCGCGGTTTGTGCCACTGCTGTTCCGACTCTGTGCAGCAGGGGGCACAATTGGTACTTTAAGTTGTGCATTATACGCCGTTTGGAACAGCGGTGCCGCTGTGTGATTGCACAACTCTTTCCCCGCCTTACAGGTGCGTTTGCTGTGCGTCAACACCACAGGAGTTGCATCACCAAACTTGATCTAAGAAAGACAAAAACAGTGCTGATTAGAAATATATCCTAATGCCCGATGGTGTATATCAGTGGTCATTTAGTTTAGCCATCGCTGAACTGAACTCCACTGAACAGGGATGACCAGAGTTACCAGTCTATGAGGAAGAGCGAGGCACCACACAGTTTGAGTGTAGGCAGGATCTGAGTAACTCTGGTCATCCCTGTTCAGTGGAGTCCAGCTCTGGCAGGGCCGTGGTCCCTGGGCCCACCAGATGCAGCAGACCAGGCTCCCCCAGCTAATCCAACGCCAGCTCTCCCAGCCAGACACCTTCGACACACCTTCCCGCACTCCACACGATGACACTAAATTACAGTCAGTGCTAGGCAAAGCCGCCGTCAGACCGCCCTCAGTGTTATCGGAACTGCCGGTCTGCATGGGCTAGCAGTTAGCTTAGCCTGCTCTGCTAAAAAAGGCACCAACATGGAGTCCTTGCTTACGTGATGAAAATCATGTGCCTGACAATTTTAACATGAAAAATTATCTTAAGTACAGTAAAATCCAGTTGTAAAAATTATATAATGTGACAAATATTTTTAATATTTTAATATTAGACATTTTTTTAACTTGTGTACATATATACATTGAAATAAAACTGAAATTAGGCTGCCTTCATCGTGCCTGACTGTAATGGCAAACCAATTTAAGCGTGAATAACAAACCAATACATGTGTCAAAGACAAACCAATAGGTGCGTCATCAATTACAAACCAATACAGTCATAAATGACAAATTAAACATTTGCATATCAAAATAATATGAATGACACTCAAACCAACAGGTAAGTCGCAAACCAACACAAACGTAAATGACTAACCAACACAAGCACATAGAACCAGTACATGAGTGAAGAAACCAATATGAGACACTCAAACCAGTAGGTGCGTAAATGACAAGCCAATAGATTTGTAAACAACAAACCAATACAAACATAAATGACAAACCGATACAAATGAAAATTACAAACCAATATGTCAGCACATCAAACCAACACGTAAATGACCAATATAAGATACAGTCAAACCGATAGATGCGTAAATAGCAAACCAATAAAAATGACACTCAGGCCAATAGGTGTGTATATGACAAACCAATTCATGCGTATATGACAAACAAATACAAAACGAAAATTACAAACCAATACATGAGCAGATGAAACCAATATATCGGACAATCTAACCAATACATGTGTAAATAGCAAACCAATATATGACACCCAAGCCAATAGATGCGTAAATGACAAACCAATGCATATGCACGTCAAACCGATACATGACTGAATGAAACCAATATAACAGACAATGAAACCGATATATTTACCAGTCAATCCAATATATATATATACGTATATACACATGGAATTGATTGTTTTTTTCCCCAAACAGCACCCCATATCCATCTGTGTTCTTAAGAAATGCCCATGTGTATCGAAAGTCCCATTCTTTCCCCACTGTGGAACCCTTAAACATCTTCCTGACCCTGTCTTAAGATGGTAAATATGTCCAAATGCACCCCCCCCCCAAACACAACTTTGGTACATGACAGAACAGTGTTTCACGTTGTGAGACATTTCTTGTTGCTTTCAGTACATGTAACATCAGTAGCATAATAAACAAAAACAAAAGATGCAAAATAAAATCAATAGTATAAGGGGCATAGCAATAATAAAATGACTAGGATAAAATCCATGCAACATATGATGGTATTAACTACCATCAGGAGACACCATTCACACTATACAGGCTTATCAGTCAGTGTGATATAAATCCAAAAAAGATCCCAAACCGGTGCCTTACTCTTGTTTCTGTTATTCATCTTGTTATGCATAAACTCACATGAAGCCATCATAGCGTTTGCCTATTCTTTTAATTCTGGAGATTTGGGTGTTTTCCAGCGTCTAAGTAATGTCCTTGCTTACCATGATTACCAGAAATTCTCCACTTGATATCTTTATGCATGCTCAATAATCCCAACCCAAGGATCGGGTCCTCCGGCACAAACACGGTAATATAGTGTACGCTGCCAAGTGCCAGGAGGATTGCCGTGACTTGTACATACGTTTAGGGAGTTGTTCCTTATCCAATGTGAGGGTCTAAGGACAGGATGTTATGTTGCTGTGAAGCCCCCCTGAGGCAAATTTGTTATTTGTGATATTGGGCTCTACAAATAAAATTGACTTGACTTGCATCAGGAAAACCAAACAGATGCTGGCCGAGAGGACGGCACAGCGCAGGAGAGCTAACACGTCCGGTCAGGACTCCGCAGTCTACACCAGCGGTGGCTAACCACGTGCCATGGAGAGCCATGTGTATGCAGGTTTTCATTCCAACCCGACTCCACGCCAGGTGATCTCACTGATACATTCTTCCTCTTTGGTTGAAGGGTTGCTAATCAGTGAAATCACCTGGTGTGGGGTCCAGCTGGAATGAAAACCTGCATACACATGGCTCTCCATGGCACGTGGTTAGCCGCCCCTGGTCTACACCCATCTACAGGCCAGTGGTCACTCTTTCAAGGATGAAGATGTGCACATCCTTGATAAGGAGGAACGCTGGTTTGAACGGGGAGTCAGAGGCCATCTATGTCAAGAGGGAACGACCATCCCTGAACCGGGGGGCAGGGGCGGGGGGGGGGGGCTAAGAGTACATCTGTCACCATCTTACAATGCTGCGATTGCAAACATTCCCCAGTCCTCTGTGAAAAGGGTGGGGATACCTGCAGTCAGTTGAGACTGAAGAGGTCACTTAGATGAGTGATGAAACGTTTCTCCCAGGAAACGCTGTGTCCAGATGAACTTTCTGTGATCTCCACTGGATGTGTTGTGTAATTGGGTTCTGTCCCCTAATAAACATAATCTTGGAGATAATGATGATTCCCCTTCCCAACCGATTGATCAAATATTCCAAAATTGTTCTCCGTGAGGGTTGGATAATTGTGCGTTCCCAAATGAGGTGTGTCAAAGTGCCTGCGTCTTTCTGACATTTCTAACTCAGATTGCCATCTATTAAACCCATTCTACTGAGTCTCAGTGGTGCACAATAATATCTGTGTATTATTTTGTATTGGTTGAAGTCCCCTTTAGCTTCCCTTATGTATTTGCCATTGTTGGATATAATTTTCAGCCATTTTTCTTCCTCCATTACATATCCCAAATCTTTCTCCCACAGTGTTTTTGCGTTCTTACGGTCTTTGCTGAGCAGTTGTTGGGCTGTTCTGTAAGATACAGAAGCTCGATGGCGCTCCTCGGGTAGCGTGAAGTAGTCCGTGATGTGGTTTCCATGTTTGTGCTGACTCCTGGAGGTAATACAGTCCCTGATTTGCCTAAGTGATTCTTGAATCACAGTGCTTGAGTCAGAGCCAGTTGCAAGTCATCTCGAGTCATGAAATTTGCGACTTGAGTGTGGCTCGGGTCCAGATCATGATGGCTTGAATAAGTCGCCCACAACACACACACACACACACACACACACACACACACACGTACTGTACAGACAGCGCTGTGATCATGTAGCAAAACCTCCCCTGAGACCAATGATTACAGACTAGAACAGTTAAAGGTGTGTACCCTATGGTAAGCAAGGTAAACAGAAGTATTAAAATCAGCTATTGAGCAAATCTCACTGCTTCTCTGTCACACTGTCTGCCATACCGCCTGCTCATTATTTATTGAGACACCACCAAAGCAAACTGGGATGGCAGGCACAGATGGCTCCTCTAATCCAGGTAAATTATCTTTGAACCTTTCAGAGTAAACAAACACACAATTTTCCCGAAGCCTAGCCTCCTATAGACATGAAAAGGAGGGTGTGTGTATGTGTGTGTGTTTTAGTGTACATGTACACAAATGTGCATTGGAAGTAGCGGTAGAAGGGTGAGATTTGGCTTTGGTAGGGTTGTGTGTGCATGTGTACACGTGTGATAGAAAGATATGACCCCTCACAGGTGACCCGAATAACGTTGATCATCTCCACACAAGGGCTCATGTCAAGGTCTGGGTAGATCAGATGGTAAGCGAAAAATCGGTTCTCGTAGCCAACGTGTTGGATGCAGGAGAAAGCAGGAATAAAGACCTGAGAGACTTTGACAAGGGCCAAACTATTATGGCCAGATGACCGGGTCAGAGCATCTGACACGGCAAGGCTTGTGGGGTGCTCCTGGTCAGCAGTGGTGAGTACCTACCGATAGTGGTCCGAGGAGGGACAAACCACAACCTGGGGACAGGGTGTTGGACACCCAAGGCTCAGTGATGTGTGAGGGCAACTAAGGCCATCCTGTCTGGTCTGAACCAGCAGAAGGTCTACTGTGGCAGAAGCCACAGGAAATGTTAATGATGGTTACGGAAGGAATGTGTCACAACACACAGGGCATCACACCCTGCTGCGTATGGGGCTGCGTAGCTGCAGACTGGTCAGAGTGCCCATGATGACCCCTGTCCAGCATTGAAAGTGCCTACAATAGACATGTGAGCGTTGGAACTGGACCTGGGAGCAATGGAAGAAGTCCACCTGGTCTGACGAGTCCCTTTTTCTGTCAGATTACATATGCACCGTTTAGCCGGGGAAGTGATGGCACCAGGATGCACTGTGGGGAGACGACAAGCCGGTGGAGGGAGTGTGATGCTCTGGGCAATGTTCTGCTGGGAAACCCTGGGTCCGGCCATTCATGTGGACGTCCATTTGACATGTGCCACCTACCTGAACATCATTGTAGACCAGGTACACCCCTTCATGGTAACGGTATCCCCTGATGGCAGTGGCCTCTTTCAGCAGGATAATGTGCCCTGCCGCACTGCACACATCGTTCAGGAATGGTTTGAGGAACATGATGAGGTGTTCAGGGTGTTGCCCTGGCCTCCAAATTCCCCAGATCTCAATCCGATTGAGCATCCGTGGGATGTGCTGGACCGACAAGTCTGATCCACGGCGGCGCCACCTTGCAACTTACAGGACTTGAAGGATCTGCTGCTAATGTTGTGGTGCCACATACCACAGGACACCTTCAAGGGTCTTGTAGAGTCCATGCCTTGGTGGGTCGGCACTGTTTTGGCAGCACAGAGGGGACCAACAGCATATTAGGAAGGTGGTCATAATGTTTTGGCTCGTCACTGTACAAACCTTTATGAAACAGACAATAACTGTGTCAGACAATGACTTGAGTCGGGTGGTGTGTGTAGCGCGCTCACTGCAGTGAAAATTGCAGACAATTATTCAAAAAAAGGGGGAAAAAAAATCAATGCAACTTTCCTTTGCCTCCGGCAAATGTTAAACACAGCAACTGTAATGATAACGTTGAATATATAAAGGTGTGTGTGCGCCGGATACCTACAAGCTGCGCTGTTTATCTTGCCTTTTCTGTCAGAGGGTGTGAGCATTGAACAGAGGAGATAAAAACACAGATATGAAATAAAACGACAACAAATAGGGTGACTTGTTGTGCATTTCAGATACATGAGAAAAAATAAAGGGAAAAAAACCATGAAATTTATTGAAAACAGAAATACAAGTGGTAAGAAAAGTGACAAATGGTTTTGATAACAGAAGACTGATCACTACGCTGTTACATGATGGGGGGGGGGAGAAAAAAAAACCCTAAACGCATAAAATGGCCCGACAGCCCATTGAAATAACCTCCAAAAAGTTGTTATTGGCGAAGTGGGACGGTAGAGGTGCACGTGGGCGTGTGAGTGAACGTGGGCATGATTGGAGGAGAGATTTCCCGAGGTCGGTTACGGGGGAGAACTGTGTGCAAATTGGTTCGACGGCCAGGCAGTTGGTCCGCATTTTGCTGGTGGATTTCCTGCACGTGTTTCTATTGTAGATACTGGCACACATCTGCGGTATTTTCTGAACTCTTCTCAGGCGTGCCCTTTTTAGTAATTCTGCGGCGATTGCTTTCCAAGCCACAAAAGTAGCTGAATCATTTATCATATAATATATGGTGGATTTAGTCTTTTTATAATGTGTAAAAGATGAGGGCAGAGTTCATGTTAAAAGATGGCCGTCCCGGCGTGTGTGTTGTGTAGCTCGCGGCGGCAGAGATGAGTGGTCCTGTGATGAATGGTGCCGTCATGCACAGCTATAATCACGCCTACGCATGGCTTCCTGCATAATTGATTTTTAATCCCCTAATAGAAAGTAAATCACACGAGCAAAGCCTCCTTCAGTGCTGCCCTGGAAAGAGAGAATAAGAGCAACGACGGGCGAGGGAGAGAGAACGAGAAAAGAAACGTGAAAGCGGAGGATGAGATGAGAAATTAGGGGGGGGGAGTGTAAAGATGGTCGAATGTAAGCGTGTGGAATATTTGATCTTGCTTTTTCTGCGGAAAAAAAAAACCCCCCTCAAGGTTACCGTCTCTGCTGTGACATGACAGCGGAGGGTGTGCCTCCGCGTAGCCATCCCCTTCCAGCATCACTACCGGAATTACTGGGATGCCTTGAGAATCTCAGCCAAGAGGATATTGTTTAGGTAGAGATGAGATATAGATTGACCCCTCAGCAGATACTGGGGCAGATTGCATCTGTCATCCAGGGTAAACATGGCTGACACGCCCCTGCCAAGGAACTGTCATTCAGACACACCAGTTTGGAAAACTGCATCGCATTAGTACTGATTTCTCTTGCAGCCATTTTCTGTATTTGGAGATTAAGGGACGACAATGTGTGTTGAGCGAGTCGGCGATCTTGAAATGCGCGCGCAGTGCACGTATTTGTTTTGGCTGGGCCTCTGCCAACACGGATTTGTTATTAATTTTCATGATTGCAATGTTTGAAGCACCTCCGCTAAGCCTTCGATTTATCACGCTCATCAATGGGAGATGGAAGGAGGCCAGATGTGCAAGATGCCGGCCGGGAACTTCGGTATGGAGAGGAGATGTGCTATTGATTGTAACTGTTCAACCATGTAGGAAGAGGGGGGGGGGGGATCTAACTTATTTGTTTGCTGCCACGTACTAAAGTATTAGCTGATTACTTTGACTTGCACTCGCTCCTAAGTCAGTGTGAACGAGTTCAGGAAGAGAAGAAATATTCACCAGCGCCGGGAGGAAAGACGGATCGGGGGAATAGTGCCAAAACGTGGAGCCGGCGGAGGTGAAGGTGTGGTGCATGTCAGCAAGCTTCTCGCGCTTGTGAAAGAGAGGGAGACAGCCCGGGTAAGATGGAGCCAAAGCCCTTCTGTCACTAAACATAGCAGCCAGCCCCGTCTGAGGAAGATGGAAGAGAGGGGAGGAGAGAAATACAGAGGGAAAGAGAGTGAGCATAACAGATAAGAATGAATCACTCCAACAGCTGTCTCTCTGACTATCTTCCTGACTGATGAGATTAGGGCAGGCATGTAATTGCCTCCAAAAGGTGGAAATTGAAAATGGAGTTATTCTTCGATGAGCAAGGCAAAAAAAAAAAAGAAAGAAAAGGTGACGCATGTAAAAGGGGCACCTTGTTGCATCGACACAGTTGCCAGTGCCAACAAACTATTGTTATTAAGTTAAATTATTTTTCATTGTGTAAGTTGACATGGCAAATGCTAATATGTCCTGTACATTGTAGCCTGTGTAGTTACCTGTGTACTTATGCACGAGTGAATGGACGGATGTAATTATGTGTGGAGGTCAGCTTGTATCTAATGTGTACGTGTCATTAACCGCCTGGGAGCACCAAACATTGTGTAATTGACTTGACTTAATTATGAAGTTGGCCAGAAAATATTACGTTGTTGTACAGGACTAAAAAAAAACCCACAAAATAAAGTGAATTAATAGGAAAGAAACCATAATGTTCAAGTAAATTTCAAGAATAGTAATATAAAGAAAATTATAATGTAGAAGATTCGCTTACATAATCAATCCATCCATTATCCTAACTGCTTATCCTGCTCTCAGGGTCGCGGGGATGCTGGAGCCTATCCCAGCAGTCATTGGGCGGTAGGCGGGGAGACACCCTAGACAGGCTGCCAGGCCATCACACAGCGCCCACACACACACACACACACATTTACACCTAGGGACAATTTAGTACGGCTGATTCACCTGACCTACATGTCTTTGGACTGTGGGAGGAAACCCACACAGACACGGGGAGAACATGCAAACTCCACACAGAGGACGACCCAGGATGACCCACCAAGGTTGGACTACCCCAGGGCTCGAACCCAGGACCTTCTTGTTGTGAGGTGACCGCGCTAACCACTGCACCACCGTGCCGCCCCACTTACATAATACTAGGTCTATATAAATTGAAAGAAGACATGCACTAAAAAGTGAAAAGATCAAATGAAATGAAAAGGAATAATGAATAATTTTTTGACAGTTAATGTGAAAAAATGTAGAAACGTCTTTCACTGAAAATATGCTCATTCCTCCTGAATGTCTATGTTGAGTGGAGATTGAAAGAGCTAATATTGACCAAGGTCAGAACGGTGATTTCAGCATCAGGCTGTGATGAAGAAAACCTGTTGAGCACGTGAGAAGACTTGAGCTAGTTCGGCAACACAAAGCTTAAAAGATTCGCTCTAAATTAATTCAAGTTTCTTTTTCAAACCCAAAACCATTGTAAAGAGGTACTTTTTGAATATTTTCTTTTCTTTGCACCAACCCAGCCACTGAGGATGCACAAGCCAGTGCATTCTTAGTACCGGTCCGAAAGCCTGGATAAATGGGGAGGGTTGTGTCAGGAAGGGCATCTGGCGTTAAACCTTTGCCGAATCAAATATGCGGATCATAAATCAGATTTCCATACTGGATCGGTCGAGGCCCGGGTTACCAGCGACCGCCACTGGTACTGTTGGCCAGCAGGGTGCTGGTGGAAACTATGCTGCTGTTGGGCAAAGGAGAGGGAGAGGAGGAAGGCATGTCCTGAGGCAGTGGGAGAGGAGGGAAGGTGAGTGTGGAGGTGAGAGTCGGAACTTTGAATGTTGGCGCTGCGACTGGTAAAGGGAGAGAGCTGGCTGATATGATGGAGAGAAGGACGGTAGGAATACTGTGTGTGCAAGAGACCAGGTGGAAGGGCAGCAAGGCCAGGAGCATCGGAGGTGGGTTAGAAGTCTTCTACCATGGTGCGAATGGGAGGAGAAATGGTATAGGGGTAATCCTGAAGGAAGAGTATGTCAAGAGGGCGTTGGAGGTGAAGAGAATGTCAGACAGAGTGATGAGTGTGAAGCTGGAAATCGAAGGTATATTGCTGAATGTTATCAGTGCATATGCCCCACAAGTTGGGTGTGAGATGGAAGAGGAAGAAGAATTCTGGAGTGAGTTGGATGACGTGGTGGACAGAGTACCCAAGAGGGAGAGAGTGGTGATTGCAGCGGACTTCAATGGACATGTTGGTGAAGGGAAAAGATGTGCTGAGGAGGTGGTGAGCAGGTATGGTGTCAAGAAAAGAAATGTAGAAGGACGGATGGTGGTGGATTTTGCGAAAAGGATGGAAATGGCTGTGGTGAATACATATTTCAAGAAGAGGGAGGAACACAGGGTGACGTACAAGAGTGGAGGAAAGTGCACACAGGTGGACTATATCTTATGTAGAAGGCACCATCTAAAAGGGATTGGAGACTGCAAGGTGGTGACAGGGGAGAGCGTAGCCAGGCAGCATCAGATGGTGGTCTGTAGGATGACTTTGGAGACCAAGAAGAGGAAGCGAGTGAAGACACAGCCGAAGATCAAATGGTGGAAGTTGAAGAAGGAACACTGTTGTGTGGAGTTCAGGGAGGAGTTAAAACAGGCACTGGGTGGTAGTGAAGAGTTGCCAGATGGCTGGGCAACCAGTGCAGAAATAGTGAGGAAGACAGCTAGGAAGGTACTTGGTGTGTCATCTGGACAATGGAAGGAAGATGAGGAGACTTGGTGGTGGAATGAGGAAGTACAGCAAAGTATACAGAGGAAGAAGTTGGCAAATAAGAAATGGGATAGTCGGAGAGATGGAGAAAGTAGACAGGAGTACAAGGAGATGCAGTGTAAAGCAAAGAGAGAGGTTGCGAAGGCAAAGGAAAAGTCATATGGGAAGTTGTATGAAAGGTTGGACACTAAGGAAGGAGAAAAGAAATTGCACCAATTGGCTAGGCAGAGGGACCAAGCTGGAAAGGATGTGCAGCAGGTTAGGGCGATCAAAGAGAGATGGAAATGTACTGACAAGCAAGGAGAGTGTGTTGAGAAGATAGAAGGAGTACCTTAAGGGGGTGATGAATGAAGAAAATGAGAGAGAAGGTTTGATGAAGTTGGGATAGTGAATCAGGAAGTGTGGTGGATTAGCAAGGAGGAAGTGAGGGCAGCTATAAAGAGGATGAAGAGTGGAAAGGCAGTTGGTCCAGATGACATACCTGTGGAGGCATGGAGGTGTTTAGGAGAGATGGGGGTGGAATTTTTAACTAGATTAACACAATCTTGGAAAGTGAGAGGATGCCCGAGGAGTGGAGAAGAAGCATACTGGTACTGATTTTCAAGAATAAGGGCAATGTGGAGAACTGCAGCAACTACAGAGGTATAAAGTTTATCATCCACAGCGTGAAGATATGGGAAAGAGTAGTAGAAACTAGGTTAAGAGGAGAGGTGACTATTAATGTGGAATTGTATGAGGAAGTTGGGAATGGCAGAGTATGTAGGAGTGGTGCAGGATATGTATGAGGGCAGTGTGACAGTGGTGAGGTATGTGGTTGGAATGGCAGATGGGTTCAAGGTCGAGGTGGGATTACATCAAGGATCGGCTCAAAGCCCTTTCTTTTTTGCAATGGTGATGGACAGGTTGACGAACGAGATCAGGCAGGAGTCTCCGTGGGCTATGATGTTCATAGATGACATTGTGATCTGTAATGAGAGTAGGGTGCAGGTTGAGGAGAGCCTGGAGAGAGGTGGAGGAATGTACTGGAGAGATGAGGAATGAAAGTCAGTAGGAGCAAGATGGAATACATATACATGAAGGAGAGGGAAGACAGCGGAATGGTGAGGATGCAAGGAGTAGAGGTGATTAAAGCATATGAGTTTAAATACTTGGGGTCAACTGTCCAAAGTAACGGGGAGTGAAGAAGAGAGAGCAGGCAGGGTGGAGTGGGTGGAGAAGAGTGTCAGGGGTGATTTGCGACAAAAGGGAACCAGCAAGAGTTAAAGGGAAGGTTTACAAGATGGTTGTGAGACCAGCAATGTTGTCTGGTTTGGAGACAATGACACAAGACAGGAGGTGGAGCTGGAGGTGGCAGAGTTGAAGATGCTAAGATTTTCATTGGGAGCGATGAAGAAGGACAGGATTAGGAACGAGTGTATTAGAGGGACTGCTCAGGTTGGACGGTTTGAAGACAAAACAGCAGAGACAAGATGGAGATGGTTTGGACATTTGTGGAGGAGAGATGCTGGGTATATTGGGAGAAGGGTGCTGAATATGGAGCTGCCAGGGAAGAGGAACAGAGGCAGGCCAAAGAGGAGGTTTATGTGAGGGAGGACATGCAGGTGGCTGGTGTGACAGGAAAATGCAGAGGACAGGAAGAGATGGAAATGGATGATATGCTGTGGGGACCCCTAACGGGAGCAGCTGACAGTAGTAGTAGTAGTAGTAGTAGTAATAATAATCGTAGTAGTAGCTCTTTTCTTTGCACCATTTTCATTCTTTAGATGAATAAAGGAAAACTGATAATGAATGGCCGCTAGGATTCACCTGTGCTAGCTTTGTAGCTCAAAGTGAAGTGATAGCACCTCTGCCACTTAGGCTACGTTTAGACTGCCTGGTACGAGTGACCCGAGTCCGATTTCTTGCTCATATGTGGCACAGATCGGATATGTATTATGACCACCTAGCCAGGAAAAAAACACGTGGACTCAGACATTTTCAGATCTGATACTGACCACATTCCTCTGTGGACTCTGATATCTACTGATGCGGCTCTCGTTTAACCACACAGGTTTTTCAGGTCATTGCTAATTTACACAATTTGTCGAATTTGACTTTGACGTGGCGTACACGTTGTTTGCTTTCACGTCAGTGACCAACCTCGTGTAGGCGTACGCATGCAGCTAGTTTCAAGAGCAAACCGGAGAGTTAACGGTGTTCGCACAGGATCCGGATATGGGTCGCTTATAAAAGTAGATGTAAAAAGGTGGCCAAAGAAATGGGATATAGGCAAACGTAGCCTTAATAGACGACGTATGCTACTGGTTCGCAAGGTTCCTTGTCCGTAAGATTCGCAACGCAAAATGCAATGCTGAAAATGTCAAGTAAAGTCCATTTTATTTGTGTCGCCCGTTATCACAAATGACAAATTTGCCTCAGTGGGCTTTATAGCAACACGACATCCTGTCCATAGGCCCTCGCATCGGATAAGCAACCACTCCTTAAAAAAACCCTTTAACAGGGGAAAAATAGGAAGAAACCTCAGGGCGAGACACAGAGGATGGGTCTCTCTCCCAAGATGGACAGACGTGGAATGGATGTTGTGTTTACACAATACAACACTGAAAGAGGATGATGGAATTATAAGATGGATGAAGAATGTGATGAGGAGGAGGATGCCAAGCAGTGTTCAGATGCCACCGGAACAGCCACGCGACCAGCATCACCGTGTAGACCTGATAGGAGGACAGACTACACACACACACAGGAGAGACTCGCATCACGCCATTCACATACACGGGAGAAGGGACAAGAGAAAAAAAAACATTAGTCACACATCTTGGTGACAGAAGGATACACCACAGAAACAGGATAACATAATTATATGGTTTTCTGAGATATATGAAAGGAAAATGTGACGAGGGGGATGCCAAGCAGTGTCCAGGTGGCGATCACCATCACCATGGAGACCTGGGAGGAGGACACACTGCTCGTGTACACAAGGGAGACTCGCATCACACCATTTACACACACACACACACACAGAAGAAGAGAAAGGAGACGACATCACCAGAGAGAGAAAATGAGTTCGTAGGGAATTTTTGTTTGACTCAAAATGGGAAGTAATTGCAAATCGGAAATGACCATTGTGATAAATAATTAAATAAACATTGTCTTCTGCGAACCAAAATTGGACACAATAGATACGTGGATGGATAAAAACGTGACATTTCTGACTCATAATAGACTTGTAATATTGTAAAATGTACTGTCCGTCACATCAGTTGACCTTGTTTGTCACACAGAGAGACATCCATTCATCCATCCATCCATCTATCCATCCATTATCCATCCATCCAAGCCAAGTCATCCATCCATCCACACCCACCGCTTATCCTGCTGTCAGGGTTGTAGGGATGCCGGAGCCTATCCCAGCAGTCACTGGGCGGCAGGCGGAGAGACACCCTCTCCCTGGACAGGCCGCCAGACCATCACAGGGCCCACACACACCCACACACATACACACACACACACACTCACACCTAGGGACAATTTAGTACAGCCGATTCACCTGACCTACATGTCTTTGGACTGTGAGAGGAAACAGGAGCCCCCGGAGGAAACCCACACAGACACGAGGGGAACATGCAAACTCCACACAGAGGACGACCCGGGACGACCCACCAAGGTTGGACTACCCCAGGGCTCGAACCCAGGACCTTCTTGCTGTGAGGTGACCGCGCTAACCACTGCGCCACCGTGCCTCCCTCAGAGAGCTATGCTGTACTAATGCAAACCCACATATACCAATGCACCAGGCACACACGTACGCACACCAATGCACCAGGCACACACACACACACACACACACACACACACACACACACACACACACACACACACACACACCAGCTGCACTATGCTTCGTGGATTATGCTACGTGTTTCTGACCTCGGTGAAGGAAGGACATTCCTGGTTAGCTGCTTTGAGCTCTCTCTGACATCCTGCATAATGCTTAGTGACTGCATGCATCACCACTCAGCCATTGTCCTTTTCAAATGCCTCATTCAATAGAGACTCATCAAGCGGAGGAGCAAAGGGCTCACGCGGCACCACCTGCTAATTGATCGGGACTTTGCGGATCCAAACGATGAAAAAGGGCGTGAAAACAATCCTTTTAGAAGTATTAGTGGAGATGGTGTTAACTCACAGAGCGTCTTAACACGTTTTTCGCTAATTCTCCGGTAAACCCTGTCATCTTGATGGAGTCCGACAGCATCAGTCGACGTTTTATTCAGGGCGATATTGCACAGGCCCGGTCTGAAACGGGATATTCAGATGTAGGTGTCATACGTGGACAGCGTTTACCCTAAACCGTTTTGGTTTGGGGAAGTTAAGTAGATTTTCATCCGTCTCGTTTGGGCTTCGTCCCGATCGTGGCGCCGCGAATTCTCCGCTCCGATTGGAATAAATAGCCCTCCAAACCAATTTGCTTCAAATACGGCGTTGGTGAACTCCTCGACATTGATCAATTTTCCTGTGGGGTTGATTTTTCTCCCTGCGCGCGGAGTCACCTGCTGTCAGTATCCCCCTGGTTTTAGGATGCACCGAGAGTCTCAACGCCTCGCTGTTTTCCACTGTATTTGCAGCAAATTGTCAGTGGATAATCCAATGCCCATTGTGATTGCAATAATACTGCTACTGCTAATGCTGGAGCTGCTGCTGCTGCCCCTACTACTACAACTGCTACTACACCTGCTACTACAACTGCAACTACACCTGCTACTACACCTGCAACTACAACTGCAACTACACCTGCTACTACAACTGCTACTACAACTGCTACTACACCTGCTACTACACCTGCTACTACAACTGCAACTACACCTGCTACTACAACTGCTACTACACCTGCTACTATTCTGTAGAAGGGCAGCAGACGGAACCACGCTGGTATGACCATATAAGGCAGAGACGATATCATGCTGAAAATGATATGATGGAGGACGCCAATTCAAATAAATAAAGAAACAAGTGTAACAGTGTAACGACCACGGCTGTGTAGACTCGCTAGCCCGTTGGCTAACGGGTCGGACCCTTTAGTCGACTGGTTGACGTAGTCGCCCCTGGTGCGGGGAACTCAGGTTCGATCCCGCCCCCTCCCTGAATTTGCGCTACATTCGGTGGCAGCGGTGGGAGCGAACCCGAGTTCGCCCACACCATGGGCGACTACGTCAACCAGTCGACTAAAGGGTCCGACCCGTTAGCCAACGGGCTAGCGAGTCTACACCCCCCGTGGTCGTTACGCTGTTGCGTGAGTAATAAGAAGCGGTTCGGTTCAGACGGGGACTCCAGCGCTGCGTGCCGTAGCTCCTCGGGCGTAACGCTCTCAAGACACCGTGTAATTCCGCCCGGATGAGGGACGTCACATTTGTTAATAACGTTAGCTCGTTGGACAGAGGTGGACAGTAAAGCCCGGCTTACATGAAAGCTTTGCGTCAAAACTGACTTAAATACGACAGGGCAGAGCTTGAAAGCCGTCCGCCCGAGAGATTGCCGAGCCTGGTTAGTCATGCATGATATGGGGGACGGCGCACAATGCAATCACCTTCTCCCTCTTAATGAAGCTGTCACGGTGAGAGCCAGCACACACCGGCCACATGAGCCAAAGCATGAAGAAGCCAGCTTGATGAGCCCCGGAGGACTCAATGCATGTGTTATGAGCTCTGCACACAAGAGAAGTGCAAAAACCCCTCCTCGTGTGGAGGCGCACACACACATACAGACACACACAAGTAGGGATGGAACATCTTGACAGCTTGACAATGTGTGTGTGCATGTCTGCACAGAGCCGCGTGTGTGAGTGTGTGCATGTATGCTCAAGCAAATCCACATGAAGAGAGGTTAGCAATGAGTGTGTGTGTGTTAAGAGAACTGTCAGTCATATATGTTTCTTGTCTCCATGCGGATGACACACAGTTGTCATTGATGAGGGTGCAGCGCTGGAGTGACGGGGGTGGGGGGGGGTGATTGTCGTGAGGTTCTCGGGAGGAGAGAGCAATATCTTCATTCTGGACCTTTCCGAGAGGAGAGGTCACACGATGGAAAGAGCTAGGCCAAGAAATATGACTGATGCAAGCTCGCGTTGATGCAACGTATGCCGGGGCCTGTCCCGCTTATCAGCAAGGGAGCTCGCAGCTCGCCGTCGCTCGCGGAAAATATGGAAAATATGGAGCCGCGTGGAACGGGGGTCTCGGTCACATTAAGGAAAGCGAATTTGAGGACGGCGTGAAGATGAGCGCCCTTCATAAGGCCCGGGTTATTCCGGCTTACCATGCTGGAGACCGCAGAAACCAGCAAGCCCTGTAACTGGATATAAACGCCGTAAATGAGGAAGTCTCTGCAGATTACCCCGAAGAAGTAAATATAAATATCAGCATGACTTGTTAACGGCGAGGCGGTAGATAGATTAAAAAAAAAAGAAGGCTGGAATAACATTTCATATGATTAATTAAAACCGCTGCTGTTTTTTTTAATTTTCTTTATCTAATGTCTAGATAAAGGCCAGAACAGATACAACCCAAAGATTTCAATTTTTTTTTTCTTGCTATTGGGATTTGATTAATTTTCTGCAGTGAAACAAATCTCGGTGTTGGAGGGGGGGGGGACTCTTAACAACGGGGTAAGGCCAAGATCTTAATTCTGCTGATTGCTAACTGTTATAACAGCTGATTTACGTGGAGCAGTTTGCAGATATCGATAGAAAAAAATTTAGCTTCACGTAAATGGCTGAACGTTGCTTTCACAACATCTGCACTCAGTTAGCCAACCAAATCATGCCAGAGACGAGGATGGACCACGTCACCGTCTTATTTCTAACTTCGCGTCCCATGTTACTGGGAGCGCCACGTGCCACGCCAATCCTCCAGTCAAATGGCGGCCGGGTTGCCCGTGCGCTTTTTAGTCGCCGGGGAAAGTCAACGCGTATTCTTCTGGACGTCCTGTCCTGGATCATAGTACCCGGGGCTCCCCCCAGCAGAGCCCCGGCTGGTCCGAATAGATTCAGCATGTGTCGTTGCTCGGTGTAGCTTTGACCCTGCAGGAGGAGCCTTCTGTTGGGGTTCGCACCTCCCCTCCCCCTCCCCCTCCCCCCTCAGAAATGAAGCTGATGCCGCCCATGGGGACTCGTATCAAAGACTACAGTTTCTATTACCAGGTTGCACGGTTGGGCCGCGCTTCCTACCCTCTGAGCCGCACGTCAGGACTCGACCGAGGGGAGCACCTTTCCGTCGCCCCCGAGTTGAACCCCGGGGGCGACTCGCATCTCCGCATGACGCTCGTGTGGCCGTGTAGCTGCTTCTCTCTCGTGTGCTGTTTGATGCCGTGCCTCTCGTTTTCTGAAGAAAGTGTCTCAGAATGGAGGCTGGGGCGGCTGCAGAACAGACTCAAACCTGCAAAGCTGTGCAGTCGCACAGGCACGGTGGCCCGGCGCTCAGCGCGGTCGCCTCACAGCAAGAAGGTCCTGGGTTCGAACCCCAGGCCGTCCCAGGTCTTTCTGTGTGGAGTTTTGCATGTTCTCCCCCGTGTCTGCGGTGGGTTTTCTCCGGGTGCTCCGGTTTGCTCCCGCCATCAAAAAAACACATGCATGTTAGGGTTAATACTCCTGTGCCTGTGCCCCTGAGCAAGGCAGTGGAACTGGAGTTGGTCCCCGGGCGCCGCAGCTGCACACTGCTCCTGGCTGCACAGCTAGGATGGGTCAAATGCAGAGTAAATTTCATTTTGTATGTGTGTACAAAATGACTAATGGAGTATTCTATTCTGTTCTATTCTATTCTGTTCTATTCTGTTCTATTCTGTTCTATTCTGTTCTGTTCTATTCTATGCATGCAAATATGATCGTAGGCAACTGTAGTCTTGCGAAGCAACAACTGATGTGTTTGTTTTATGCATATCATGGATTGCCTATGTGTGTTATGTCACACTTGTAACTGTATTTCCATGAAAAGAGGTGTGAGTAGTACTGTAGGACACCCTGACGAACCCAAACTTTGAAATCCCGGCTGTGAAGAGCCACTGGGGAAGGGCGGCAGTATTTAAAAAAGAAAAAGAAAAGAAAGAAACGGAAGCTGCTGAGTTGATGCCGTGTGTAAATCCATACGTCAGAGCGGCTCGGCAAATTGGGAGGAGCGTTCATTTGTAATTAGGCACAAATACGGCGTTGAATTGAATTACCGCGCGTCGGCGGCGTATTCCCGGTGACTTCTAACAACTGCGGTCACTTCTGATGAATGGTTTTATTTAACGGGACTCAAACGTGCACCTGTTGGCGTTATATTGTGTTTGCTCAGGGAGCTGGTCTGCTCCGCTCGCCGAGACAAAGCCGTCTTTTGAGCCCATTCAGCGGGTCGCACACGCAGCCAAACAGATAACACAACACAGTGTACTTGGATTGGTGCGCACGTGTGTGTGTGTGTGTGTGTGTGTTTGTACCAGTTAAATCCAATTTTACTGCAATTTTTGCAATGCAGGTTTTACTCAGGTTATCTATTTGCATTTTATTGTCACTTAACTGACTTAAACTTTTTGTTCTGGATCCACCATGATCTCTGGTAACTGGTGGGGAATTCTGGATCCCCCATGAATTCCCCACCAGTTACCATAATATATGTGGAAAACAAAACAACATTGTTAGTGGGTGTGATCGCATCCTTGACATGGTGGGGGACATGTCAACACACTGGTTTTTATATCGTGGTGGCGCAGTGGTTAGCCTCACAGCAAGAAGGTCCTGGGTTCGAGCCCCGGGGTAGTCCAACCTTGGGGGTCGTCCTGGGTCGTCCTCTGTGTGGAGTTTGCATGTTCTCCCCGTGTCTGTGTGGGTTTCCTCCGGGGGCTCCGGTTTCCTCCCACAGTCCTAAGACATGTAGGTCAGGTGAATCGGCCGTACTAAATTGTCCCTAGGTGTGTGTGTGGGGGGGATGGGAGACCCTGTGTGATGGACTGGCGGCCTGTCCAGGGTGTCTCCCCGTCTGCCACCCCAATGGCTGCTGGGATAGGCTCCAGCATCTCGGCGACCCTGAGAGCAGGATAAGCGGTTCAGATAGTGGATGGATGGATGGATGGGTAGTTCTTATATCCGCTGTTTATGAATAACAGTAACGACAGTAATAAGCCAAAGTGTGAAGTGTATTCCCAGTAAATATATGATGCGGAGATACTTTCTGACTGTATTCTAGATATCATGATAACTGACAGCTTCTGGTGAGTATGCGACCCTCTCTCTCTTATAAATATTTGCATATATTTTCATATAGACACATGTGTTTTGCATATTTGGCTGACACATTCTCCCAAACAAGGAAAGAAAAAAACAACGGTAAAACTTTCCTCTCTGTGTCTCGTGAAATGTTCGGTACCGAATCTAGCTCGCCGTTTCAACGTCTGCGCATGATTTGCATATTAAAAACAGGCGAGACTTGCCGTTCTATTAAAGAATAACCGAGCACGGTTGTGGGAACAAAATAAATCCATGATAAACCACCTCCAGTCCCAAAAAAACAAAGGAGTAACTTGGACGGATGCATGGATTTTTTTTTTCTTTTTACTTTAAACTGCATATGAAACGATAGGCCTCAGATTTTAACAATGCTTCACCGTAAGCTGGCGGAATAATTTGCATTGCGTCCTCCCGCTACACATTTGTGCGGTCATTATCATGCACTTCAGCTTGTCTTCGCCTTCATCCGAAACTTTTGGTCTTGCTCAGCATGAAATATTCACAACCTGCCAAAACCACTCTTCACACACGTCCCACCACTGACTACCTCTCCTCTCCCCGAACCTGCTGCACGGCAACCATGCATATATGTTTATATAGCTATGTAGATAGATGATAGATAGATGGATAGATGGATATAGAGTCTACTGCCGGCGTATTGCATGCAGTGCTGTTCACGCTGTGAAGTCGACTTCACAGAAGTTCATCACAACAGCATGACCATCCTCTGATTCAGTAGGGAGGACAGAAGCTTTAGAAATAAACACAAATAACATGGCCGAGTTTCCACTAATACGAGGGAGGACGGCTGAAAGTCTTTTGACAAAGATAGATAGACAGATAGAGAGAGAGAGAGACCGATAGATAGATAGACACAGACAGGTGAACAGATGGACAGAGGCAGACAAGCAGACAGACAGATGGCGAGACGGACAGAGACAGGCAGGCAGATGGACAGACAGATGGACAGACAGACAGACAGGCAGACAGACAAACAGAGACAGATGGACAGACAGACGGATGGAGAGATGGACAGGCAGATGGACAGACAGATGGACAGACAGACAGACAGGCAGACAGACAAACAGAGACAGATGGACAGACAGACGGATGGAGAGATGGACAGACGGATGGACAGACAGATGGAGAGACGGACAGAGACAGGCAGGCAGATGGACAGACAGATAGACAGACAGAGACAGACAGACAGACAGACAAACAGAGACAGATGGACAGACAGACAGATGGAGAGATGGACAGACGGATGGACAGACAGACAGCCGGACAGACAGACAGATGGAGAGATGGACAGGTGAACACACAGACAGGCGGACGGGTGGACGGACGGCCAACCAGACAGCCGGATGGCTGGATGGATGGATGGATGGATGGCCGGCCGGCCGGATGGATGGATGAATGGATGGATGTATTTATTTGACACAAAACCTCTCAGCTCCCTCACTAAACTCCCCATTCATCAGAAAGATAAATAAATAAATAAGAACCACTAATTTGCCCTAATTCACTACACCTGCTTCCCATCTCACTCCTTGTTGTCTCTCCATTATCCTTGCATGTGTGTAATACCTGATGTCTTAGCACTTCCTGCTCCCCCAGCACCTGTCCAGCAGACCCCCCCCCCCCGCGGCATGTGCAGACAGACACATCCGGCGCGTTATCCGATAGTCACCATCCGGTGCATCCCAGCGTCTGACTCAATTCGATTCACCGGGAGACACGATGGCATACGCGTCGTCCACGGTTTCAGTAAATCAAGGTGAGCTGAAGAGTGGATTCCTCTGCGGTGACGTGTCCACACACAGTTGTTCCAGTCCGAGCACCAGAGTCACAGCCGTTCTCACTTAGTGTAAGTTACCATCCAATGACCTCTGACCTCAACGATCTCAGACCTGTGCCAACTTCTGCCGTTTTCAATCACCTTTAGTAGATGGCATGTGCTGTGAATGCTATGTGGTTTGTTGAGGACTGGGAGTGTGAGGCAAGTCTTGTGGGGCACGAGGCTGATAGTTATCATTCATATTCTGATATATATATATTTATATACACGTATATATATTTTGTTTTTTTCCTATGTATTTATTTACATTTTGGGCAGCATGGTGGCGCAGTGGTTAGCGTGGTCGCCTCACAGCAAGAAGGTCCTGGGTTCGAGCCCCGGGGTAGTCCCACCTTGGGGGTCAGCCCAGGTCGTCCTCTGTGTGGAGTTTGCATGTTCTCCCCGTGTCTGTGTGGGTTTCCTCCCAAAGTCCGAAGACATGTAGGTCAGGTGAATTGGCCGTACTAAATTGTCCCTAGGTGTGTGTTTGTGTGTGTGTGTGTGTGTGTGTGTGTGTGTGTGTGTGTGTGTGTGTGTGTGTGTGTGTTTGTGTGTGTGTGTGCCCCTGTGATGGCATGCCGGCCTGTCCAGTGTGTCTCCCCGCCTGCCGCCCAATGACTGCTGGAATAGACTCCAGCATCCCCGCGACCCTGAAAGCAAGATAAGCGGTTTGGATAATGGATGGATCTCAGACCTTTCACCAAAGTCAAAGGTCTGAGATAAAGTGCACTTACTCCAAGAGCAAAAAAAAAAAAAAAAACCAGTTGGAGTTTCAACTAATCTAGGTGTAAGCGTGTATCTGAAGCAGAAGCCGTGGGTTATCTCGGGGGTACCTTCTGCGGGGGATATTGTGACATTGTGTGCCATGGTGGTGTTCATTCTGTGAAGCCGCACCGACTTCTCAGTTGTCCGCAGCCATATTCCTTTTAGTCGTGACGCCAAACGGTGACGACCCCCCTAACTGACCCGCAGTAACAGTCCAGCGCCGGGTGGGAGGCAGCTTCTCGGGTGTCTGGGTCGCAGTGTCCTTGTCCTTGGCCGTCGGATCTGATCGGCGCCTCGGGTAACAGCAGCGCACATCACAACACGCGTGACGCCTTGGAAATGCCTGAATTTTAACCTCGGGCCGACACATCCGGGCCAAAAGGTTATAGTGACGATGTAGTGGGACACTAAAACGGGCTGTAAACCTCCTCGCCCGTGTCGTGCAGCACGACGGCGGCAAATGAACCGACACCTGGCGAGTCGTTTGGCAGCATGTAGGGCGGCGTCTCACTAAACCATCTTTACTTTTTCGGCTAGTCGCCTCGCGGATGGGGCTAAAAGGACGCGTCCTTCGGCGGGGGCGGGGGGGGCGGTGGACGAGGTGACGGAGACACACATCACAATAACAGTACTCACGGGTTTACACGTTTAATCCCATTAAAGATGGACCACTCACTTTATGAGTGTACAATGAGGCGCTGCTGGGAAAAGAAGAAAAAGAGGAAAAAAAGAAGAGCAACATTCCCGCTGCCCTGCTTCTTATTCAGCTAGCAACCTACCCGCAACCTTATTGAACAGAGAGCAATGGGCCCTTCACTCATTCAAATTCAATATTTCCTTTCGGCTAATGAGTTTCTCTTTGAAGGTGAGCGAGCGCTCGTTATTGATTAGATTCATTACCTGTCTGGCAGTTGACGGTAGTCATTGTCTAGTGGATTTGATGTAAGGGAAAATGCCAGTGGAGGTATTATATCATACCCCGGCTACCTGTGGCTAACCTGTTTGAGTCGTACAGGAAGAGGGAGGGCGCCCCGCCCCTTGCCCCGCCCCTTTGCTTTCCAACAGAAACCTACAGAGGACAGAGAAACCTGTACGTGCTCTGGTATGAAAGGCGGGATAGCCTCTCATCTTGCTTATAGTGGCTCCCTCCCATCATGCCCGAACATCACCCCCTTCTCTTCCCCTTCCATTCTCTTTCCATCCATTATCCAAGCCGCTTATTTCACCTGACAATGAGGAGTTTCGCGAGGGGGACGTAGCACGCTACTCCGCCCAGTTCCCCTTCCCCCCCGAACATGCTCCCCAACCGACCAGAGGAGGCGCTAGTGCAGCGACCGGGACACATACCCACATCCGGCTTCCCACGCGCCGGATGTGGGTATGTGTTTCTGTAGCCTCCATTATCGGGGTTGCGGGACGGTGGAGCCTATCCCAGCAGCCATTGGGTGGCAGGTGGGGGAGACGCCCTGGACAGGCCGCCCTCTCTCACGAACACCGCCACGTTGCATACATCCCAAAATTTCAATGCATCCGCAAACCCATTATTGTTCAATTTTGTCTTTGAAAAAAAAAATGGAAATACTACTCGACCACCAGACCCACATCAGAGCAAAGAGAAAAAGAAGGGGGGGTTGCAGCGGAGGTGCTCTCCAGTTCTCTGACAGCTGTGAGTTTGATTCGTACCGGCAGCCGTGTCATCATCTCCTCGCGTGGAGGTAGAGGCGCGCGGCATCAATCTGGGCTGCAATACCATCAACCTGTAAGCGGACACCCCTGCCCCTTCCCTGTTTCCACACCTCCCACCCCCGCTGTCCGCATTTGCCCCTCATTCAAATGCCAGTGAATTATATTTCAGCTTTTCTGAGAGGCATGTGAATGGGGGGAGGCAGCTTGCACGGCTGAATTATTGATTAGCTCTTCAGCTGGGCTCTTTAGCCAGAGGTTACGTTAGCCTCACCATGACAGGGGCCGCGCTCACAGACCGGGGCCTTTATAGAGTGAATGTCACAGCAATAGATTTTTATTTTTTATTTTTTTTTTTTTAGCCATGCAGGTTTTTAAATTATTAAAATGCAATATCACAGCATGTTACAGCAATTGCACATCTAGGTGGCTATAATTACAGGACTGGTTCGATGACCCAAAAGGAGATTGCGTAAGTAATCACATATTAACACTACTTAACAGTTTATTTCGCCGGTGCCACACGGAACGAGCCCGTGTTCGCGGAGGCGGTTAAGTACGTCTAAATGTAAATGTAGGGAGCCGTTACAGGGACCATCTGCTGCAACACGCGGAATTAAATGTCAACCCCGCCACGATAAAATGGGACGGACTTGTCCGAGAGGCATGCGCCTCTTTAAAATGAGCTAATCTGGCTGTGAGAGGTGTCCGTGTCCATGGCAATAGAGGTGATCAAGTGTTCTGCAGCGTTTAAAAAAAAAAAAAGGGGGGTGGGGAAGCCGAGCCGAGGCAGGAAACAGAATGAAGCGGTGGCGGCGGCGGGGCCGTGCGGCGTGTGCCTTCACGCCGTCTCCCTTTGAAATGAATCATCCCGCTCCCATTTAATTAGCAGCCGCGCTCCCAAAATGACCTTTGGATCCCGCCTCTGTCTGTATCCATGCTGTCAGGCTCTATACATAGACGGGAGAAGGGGTGATTAAGAGCAGGTGTGTGGGTGAGCTAGCTGGAAATGGATGAATTAGACACAGGAGGAAACACGGTAGGAAAAAAAAAAAGAAAAAACAGAGAAGAGAGGCAACCGGAAATAAAGAAGTGTGAAGAAAAAGTGCTGACAAAGAGCAGGAGAAAGTTTCTACCGTGGTCTTTTCTTAGGATAAGAGAAGAAGAAATACTACTGACGTTTTCTTATAGGGATATTTTTTAAGTCTAATCCTATTTGCTGCTCCCCGCTGCTGTTGTTGGGTGGGGATTTCAGTCTGCCATTAATCCTTCCTGGATTTCCTACTTGATGCACAGCTCCTGCGAGACCGCTACAGTGCAATGCAAGTCAACGGGGGATGTCTGACGTTCAGTTCAAAAGAGCGCTCCAGGGTGTCCGGGTACCGTAATGGTCGATTCCGTTGCCTGCCAACACGGGAATCGCTGGTTCAAATCCCTGTGTTACCTCCAGCTTGGTCGGGCGTCCCTACAGGCCGTGTCTGCGGGTGGGAAGCCAGATGTGGGTATGTGTCCCAGTCGCTGCACTAGTGCCTCCTCTGGTCGGTCGGGGCCCCTGTTCGGAGGGGGGGGGGACTGGGGGGAATAGCGTGATCCTCCCACGCCACGCGCTACGCCCCCCTGGCCAAACTCCTCACTATCAGGTGAAAAGAAGCAGCAGGCGGCTCCACATGTATCAGAGGAGGCATGTGGTAGTCTGCAGCCCTCCCCGGATTGGCAGAGGGGTTGGGGCAGCGACCGGGATGGCTCAGAAGAGTGGGGCCAGATACAATTGGGGAGAAAAAGGGGGGGGGAATCCGGGAAAAGAGCACTCCAAGGTCACCCAAAAGTCACCATCACTTTACACTAGTCTACCGCTGAAAGTCTTTGCAGGTATTTCACAGTGTTTTAATTTTTTCATTGCCTACACTCAACACGGCCCACCAGCAAGTTCACGGAAAGTATCGCTCTGCTAGAATTACAGTCCAGCAGGGATTCAGCAGTAAAACACCCCGAACACCTTACATTCTGAAACAACCACTCGAATTCACAACGATAGACTGCCGCAGCGTCCGCACGTCTCCTGCATCCTACTGTAGCTGGTTAGCAGGGGGGTGCGTGTCCAGTATGTAGTGCAGGATGGATCAACGTGAGAGTGAGATCAGCCGATTGGCAACTTTAGCGGTGAGAAGCAAATAGGGATAGACTTCAAGAGTTCTGAACGACTATCCCTTTAACTCGATCTGACATCATCCCTACAGCTCCTCGCTGAGGGATGTTTAGGGAGCTGCTGCAGAAGTGAACGCTGTACAGATGAAAGCCGCAGTCTGATTGCTAGTGTGGGGCTGGATGACAGGATGCGTGACTGTGCCGCTACGGCGTTGCTTTGTCCATCTCACGCGAACAGACAGAGATAAGGCGCAGGTACAAGGAGAGGATGCGGAGCAATTCACTGGGTGTTGTAATGAAAAAAAAGTTCTGCAAGATTTGTCAGTATTGGTCTTGCTGCCACGGTAGTTGTGGGGAAAATTAGCTTAGGTCCAGACCTTCTCTTTAGCCTTCACTAAGTATTGACATCATCTATCAATGATATAAAGTATCACAACAGTAAGTTTGGGGAAGTGAGAGGGCATTGAAACTTCACTGTCGCTTATTTGGTATTCAGGCAGTGGTTTATAAATCCCTGGAATGATAGATCAGCCCAGTGGGTGATGGATGGAGGATTGGTAGTGCAGAGCCAGTCACAGATTATTTATTGATTAGATATCAGAGGCCCAGGGTGAGGCAGTAGGTGTCTTAAAGCTGACCTCCGATGGATGAAGTGCTCCAGCAGTCTTATATCAGTATAATGGGTTTATTTTCCCAATATGGGAAATGGTAAAAAGGTTAACAAGCCCCTAGCTCGAAACCACCTCTAAATCCTACCTAGTTATCCCCTCATTTTTTCAAGCAAACAGAAATTCTCAACATCTACTGGATATAAGCCCATTATTTCTTATGCAACGTCGGCTTGGCGGGAATTAACAAGTAAAGGTAGAGCTAATTTGTCATTACAGAGAATTTCTGCATGAGTCACAGTACCATGAATCTGAAGTCCTGCGTCGGCCTTGGTATTAATGTGGAGAGCTGCGTGATGGCTGAGTTTGACCTTGTGGTGCCACAGAAACAACAGCAGAAATATTCCGCACTTGACAAATTAGTTTTAAAAACGTTTGGAGACGTGCTGCCTGGCTTACAGAGCGAAGAAAAATTATTATGTGACTCTGGTTCGAGTGCTGACACCCCTGTCAATTACCCCTGCTAATGAATTGATCTGTGAGTTTCCAGTCTGGTAGTTAGGTGCAGTCCACTCTTTTTGTCTCCTCGGTTCAATCCCATGCAACATTGATGATAACCTTTCTGGGATGCCTACCCTCACTGAATTCATAACTTTACAACTGACCTGTTTCCATCATCCTCGAGGCGTATGAAGATTGATCTATTTCATTAAGTCCCTGCAAGACTATTCGATTGGAGCTGGTGGGGCGACGCCCATCACTCCATATTGTCTGCTAAGTAAACCTGAAACAGAGTATTTTGACCGTAAGATGATAATGCTTTATTTTTCTCTCACCATAGGCAAGTATGTTTGAATTAAAGAAATATAAAAGATTAAAAAGTTTTGGTGGGTTGGTTGATGTTATTGTATTGGTTAGTATTTACTTCAGACATTCAAAACACGACTGTCTCCGGTGCACAGCAGAATAATGCAATTCTGCAATGTACTCTGTCATTATCGTACTTCTCTCCTCTGCATTAATGAGTGATGAACATTTGCATCACCCCCCGATGTGAACACTGAGTTTCAACACCATCTGCTATTTGTTCTGTTTCCTGTTACCATGCCCGTGGTCCTTTTGAAGAGGTCCTTTTAAAGGCACTCAAATATAATGCTAAATAGCTGTCACTATCACTGGCATCTGAACATGACAGAATACAGTTTTACAATGCAGAGGAAGAGGAAAATCACAAAGGACACTTCTGCCACAGCGCCGAGCTCTAATTAGCTGAGTCCCCAGGATCCGGGGTTGGGAGGAGGTCACTATGCAAGACAGGGCAGCTATGGTCCAGACACTGAGCGCCTACCGAGGGACACAGTTTGCTTGAACCGAACTCAACTGCTTCCAGCCACCACGTGCATTGTCTTGTTTATGTGCTGCAGAGTAACGTGGGATCCTCTCTAAAAGTGTGAGAATACATGGAGATATATGCGTGAGGTGAGCTTACATTGAGGATGTGCATTACTATATCGCGTTGCATATGATGTTTAATCAATCTGTCGTGGTCAAGTTTGAGTTTGGATGGAAGAAAAGCCAATAGATGTATTACCATTAAGCAATGCATTACTGTTTACTGAAATCACATTAGTTTCTTAGGACCTTTGGTGCTCTGGCGTCATCGATTCAACAAAAAAAAAACCCAAAACAACCTCATCTTAAAACCAAGAGAGCAAACTATAAATCGTTGTAGAGAAAACCATTTTAATCAGAGAAGTATATCTAATCCCTGTTCGAGCTGCCTGTTTGATGGCCGTAATGAAACAGTCTGAGAGAGGCTGCAATGGAGGGCTAAAAGACATGTCCTTCCTGTCAAATTGCTGACGTGTTATTTGCTTGTAAAAAAAGTTCTTACCATCAAGGGGTGTACTGTAATTGCAGCAGCAGGGTAATATGTTTCCTTCCAGTTAATTATATTTTGTTGTGGCAGGAAACACAGGGATGAAACAACAGATAGTGTGTAATCTAACAAAGTGGTTTAATTTGACAAAGATTGGGTTAGGGTTGGGGGGGAGCATTAGGGGGTTGGGGGGTTAGGGTTAGGTTTATGGGTTTATGGTTAGGGGGTTAGGGTTGGGCTGGGGGATAGGTTTAGGGTTAGGAGGTTAGGGTTAGCTTAGGGGTAAGGGTTGGGTTGGGGGGTTTAGGAGTAGGTTAGGGTAAGGGTTAGGTATGGGGTTAGGGTTGGGCTGGAGGGGTTAGGGTTAGTGTGAGGAGGTTAGGTTGGGCTCGGGGGTTAGGTTTAGGGTTAAGGGTTAGGGGGTTGATGTTGGTTAGGCTTAGGAGTAAGGGTTGGGTTGGGGGCCTAGGGTTAGGTTAAAGTAAGGGTTAGGGTTGGGCAGGAGGGGTTAGGTTTATGGTTAGAAGATTAGGATTAAGGGGGTTAGGTTGGGCTGGGGGTAGGTTTCAGGTTAAGGGTTAGGAGGTTAAGGTTAGTTAGGGTTTGGTTTAGGAGTAAGGGTTGGGTTGGGGGCTTAGGGTTAAATTAGGGTAAGGGTTGGGCTGGAGGGGTTAGGTTTAGGGTTAGAAGGTTAGGATTAGGGGGTTAGATTGGGCTGGGGGGTTAGGTTTAGGCTCAAGGTTTAGGGTTGGGGGTTAGGGATGGGCTCAGGGGGTTCGGTTTAGGGTTAGGGTGTTAGGGTTGGACTAGGGGGACTAGGTTTGGGGTTAGTGTTACGGGGTTAGGTTGGGGGGGTTAGGTTAGTGTTAGGTTCAGGGTTAGGGTTTGAGTGATTTTCCACTCCTGTGATTAATATCTTTATAACTCCTAAAACGCTGCCGTTTTAATTTATTTTTTTTATTTCCGCCACTAAGGAAGGAATCGTGTAAATAATAACGAGCCTTAAATTTCTGAATATGATTTACCCGCCAAAATAATACGCTTTAATACACGCCTTCTCTGTGTTCTTACGTCTTTGGGATAGTAATATGTTAGGGACAAACTTGTCGTAGGAGGGTCTGGGTTTTTAATGTGACCTATGGCTCTGACATTAATTAAAGAAGGTGATTTGTGCTCAATGTGGTTTCCAGGAGCAATGAAGCTTGATGGAAGGGCCAGTCCAACCGTGACATTTGTAATTGGGACTAGCTGTCATCGTCACAGTGATTTACGATATAATTAATGAACAATTAGGTGACAGATTAGGGTGGTCTTGTTTGTTTGACTCAAGTTTTGTTTGAAAGTTTTGCTTGTTGATTTTTTTTTTGTTTTGTTTTTATGC
Source organism: Lampris incognitus (assembly GCF_029633865.1). Classification (NCBI taxonomy): domain Eukaryota; kingdom Metazoa; phylum Chordata; class Actinopteri; order Lampriformes; family Lampridae; genus Lampris; species Lampris incognitus. The sequence continues at coordinate 40,200,805 of NC_079224.1, read as the reverse complement.
ACGGCCGTGTGTTTCATGAACTACAATTTGATTTAACTCCGCTTCGGGCGAGGAGAGTCACCGTGGAGTTGCACAATTGTAATTCGGTGTCACACTGGAGCTTCACGGCGTGAAAACCCACCCTCCCGCCACCGCAAACAAGAACAGCGCCAACACCTTTCTTCCTAAAACCCAAGACCAGGTTCACTGCACAGTAGCCAGACCAACACATTCAAATGTAACAGGAAGTTATAAATCTTTCTTTATGACCAACGGTGAAATATACTTGTGTCCAGCTTTGCAAGCAGACCACGTAAGAGTTCAGTTCCATTCCTCTAGAGGACTTAATGAGGATCCATTGCATCCAGTAACTTTAAAGATAAATTGGAAATTGGCTAAATTGGATTGAAAGTTCCTGGGACTCCTACATTTTACCGTACAGCCCAATCATTGAGCCCAGCGGGGGGCAGTTTATTTTATTTTTTCTAGCTAACTTCTAATGTAAGTGCAACAGTGATTCCAGGCACAAGTGGTTTTCTTTCACCACTTTTATATTGCGAGGATAACTTCTCTACGAGTTTATATTATTGACCTCCCAATCTATTGCACTTAATGAATTGAATTTTATTTGAAATGCTTCAAGCTTAATTTGATTGCATGGATGGATGTCAACAGAGAACACAGACAGCATGATTTTATATATATATATATATATATATATATATATATATATATATATACTATATATATAGAGACCATACTGAAGAGACAAGGCTGGAGTCATCTCTTGTTAACTTTACACGCACATGAACTGCGCCCTTGGCTATCATCAATAGCGGCCCCATCAAAGCCAAAATAATACCCCCCTTTTCTTTGAACCTGTGTTGTGGAGGGCAGGCGCGGCACTGTGCTCTCAACCGGGCTTTCGTAGACTTGAGATAAACAGCGGGACGTAATCGATACGTTTCTCACCACCTCCAAGAAAATGAACTCGCAGAGTCCGGCACAGAGCCGCCTTCACTTTCTCATGAGTTCAGGCAAAGGGACTCATTACACTCCCCCCCCCCCAAAAAAAACCCTCCCTAAAAAAAAAAAACCAAATTACTCCCGAGACAATCACAGCAATATGCCACTGACTTCACAGGACGGAGTTGTGTGTTTTACTAATGACCATATCAGCCTCGGTTTGCAAATCAATCTGTCACATCGACCAAAGGCGAGCCGACTCCTCACTGCCTGACACACACCTGAGGTTTCCAGGCGTCGTTCGTATTCACATCCATGAGGACGAGGGCCTCGTTAACAAACACACGACGACGTTTAACGAGGACCGACATCGAGTAACCGGTCCGTTTGCATATTTCAAGGTCATCCTTCATGCACCGGAAATTATTTCCCAGCCACACTGTAGGTCTTAGTGTGCATCCTGTTGCCGTTACTCACAGGTCGGTTCGTGTTAAATATTTCTGCAGGCTCTCTCTCACATCTAAGGGCAGGAAGGTAACTCAACCCTGCCGAAGGTCGAACCTTTAGCCAAGGGAAACACGTCAGATAGACAAAACATGCGTTGGAGCTAACTGGAGAGCCAGGCATGTCTCTCTCTGCTCGTTGCAGGCCAGGCCAGGCTAGTGAGGCGTTTTCCCGCCTGACCATGGCCGCCGCCTTGCTTTGCACAGGGTAGCGCACGAGCGAACTCGCGCGCCAGGCGGCCGAAAGGAAATGGAGAAAAATGTTCAATTTCCGGCTGATACTGTTGATGTGTGTCCGTTCCATGTGTACATAGTGAGAATGAATTTCATCCACCCTCAGTATTCTCCTCCTTTCTCCACCCCGGACCGTTTTCTTCTTCTTCTTCTTCTTCTTCTTCTTCTTCTTCTTCTTCTTCTTCTTCTTCTTCTTCTTCTTCTTCTTCTCTCTCCTGCTCTGCAAACTCCACCCACAGCGCCTGTCGCCGCGCTGTCGGCTGAAGCGCGGTGTGGCCAGAGATTAATCAGCGGTCACCCACTGAGGAGTGTCAATGCACCCCCGGGGCAGAGCCATGCAAGCACGACAGCAACCTATTTTCAGACATACGCCACGTCCTGTGAAGGGAAGCCTCCTTTTGTTTCCGCTTTTGAAAGGAGGTCCTCGGCTCTTGGCGTGCCGTGTCGGAGGATCAGAGGCGGTGTCGGCACAAACTATGAAGCGCGGTAGTAACCTGGCCCCGCAGGCCGCGGGGGGGCTGGATGGGGGGTGGAGGTGGATGGGGCGCGTTTTGAAAGGGAGACTCCCTATATAGACTAAGACGCAGCGGGAGGCAACAGTTGCCCACAGGCTATCGGCTCATTAAGAGGGGGAAATAAAAGAGCTCTTCAGAACGGATCTGGCTTTGTTCTTATCCCGAGGTACGACAAAGATAGACAGACACACCTGGAAACGGAACAAAACACACACCCACGTCTCACTTGCTTTGAAACTCCTGTACGTTTAAAAGGAAACAGGGGAAGGGGGGTGGGGGGGAATCACTCCCGCAAAATGTCAGCACGGAAACTGTCCTTAATGTCTTCTTTATAGTGTGTGTTGTAATGGCACCGTGTGATGTACCGATTTTCTAATGTCCTTTCGGCCTCAGAAAGCGTTTCACTGAGCTTGCATTTGCTCCAGGAAATGCCCGAGGAAGTGCCACAGGGCACTTTATTCTGTTGCTTATTAGAAAACTTGATAAGAGTAAGAGGTCGTCAGCCCGGGAAGAGGCAGGTGTGCGGATTCCTTAATGAGCGTCGTGACCTGTATGTTTAGGTTCAGTCGCTTTCCATCTGTATTTGCTATCAGTCTTGCTGTCTTACACGCCTCCCCGCTGCAAAGCAGACATCCCCTCCCTCCGCGCCTCACATAATGTCCTTATGCATGCTCAGTCATCCAGGTAGGAAAATCACACACAGATGAATCGGTTCAAGGGGCGTCCGGGTGGCGTGGCGGTCTATTCCGTTGCCTACCAATACGGGGATCGCCGGTTCGAATCCCCGTGTTACCTCTGGCTTGGTCGGGTGTCCCTACTGACACAAATGGCCGTGTCTGCGGGTGGGAAGCCGGATGTGGGTATGTGTCGCTGCACTAGCGCCTCCTCTGGTCGATCGGGGCGCCTGTTCGTGGGGGTGGGGGAACTGGGGGGAATAGCGTGATCCTCCCACGCGCTACGTCCCCCTGGTGAAACACCTCACTGTCAGGTGAAAAGAAGCGGCTGGCGACTCCACATGTATCAGAGGAGGCATGTGGTAGTCTGCAGCCTTCCCCGGCTTGGCACGGGGTGGAGCAGCGACCGGGATCGTTCGGAAAAAATAGGGTGATTGGCCAAGTATAACTGGGGAGAAAAAGGGTGGGGGGGGGTTGAATCCGTTCATCCGGACAAAACATTTATTGAGAGAGAAATGTTTCGACACTCATCATAGTGACCTCTTCAGTCTCAGCCGACTGCAGGTATCTCCACCCTGACCTGCATTGTTTATAAGGGTGGGGATACCTGCGGTCAGCTGAGACTGAAGAGGTCACTCAGATGAGTGTCGAAACATTTCTGTCTCAGTAAACGTGTCCAGATGAACAGATTCAAATTTCTGTGACCCCTGACGTAATGATAAATGTGCTTTCTATTTCCCCTTTCTCGCTTTTGTGGCTTTCATCGTGGACATTCATCAACATCAACATCATCATCATCAGTTCCATAACCTATGGAGGTCGTAGGAGCACAGCTGATGCCTCAACAAGTCTCTTCCGGCGTTCCCTATCCACCGCAGCTCCCCCCGCCTCCACTACGCTCATCCGTAGCCATTCTCCGATGTGGTTTACCCAGGTTGTTCTCGGGTCTCCCTCTCCTCCTAGTCCCTTCTACCAGGCCTTGCAGGATGTCCTTAGCCTGTACGTCGTTTTCTGACAGCTCGGTCCATATGGGCCGCCACTGTGCAATCCTCACAGAATCCCATCATATTAAATGACTGAGTCATGGTCACAGGTTAGAGCCCGGGCAGGTAACGCGGTTAATTCACTGCTCTCCATGCTGCAACTTGGGACAAAAGCGCCTCTTTATCCTCCCTGTCATTTGTTTCATTCAGCCAGGCCCTTCTAGGCATCGCGTCACTGGGGGGGAGGGTATATTGTCCCTGTAGCCCACATACTGTACATAGAGTTTGAAAGGAATAGGACAGACACGAGAATTGGACGGACAACCGTAAAATTAGTATAGAATTGACCGTGCTGACGGGATGTTTAATGCATGCCGGGGCTATTTTAAGTTATCCGGGGAAAGTGAAATATTTTTTCTCTTTTATGTTCAAAGCCAACGGGATAAAAAGATTGGACTCTGTAGCCACCCACCACATAGACTCCCATTATAAACTGGGCTTTAATCCTTTTTCTTCACCGAGACAGTTTTGCAAACCCAAATCCCCCAGACACTATTTGTTCTTTGGAGCAGTCTTTCTCCTAGCCCAAAGAACTTTATTCACCACCAAAAAAGCAAAAAGAAATTTCCATATTTACCCACAGACGGTATCTCAGGAGGAGACTTTGCTCAGAACTTTGCCTTCGACGAGTAAAATGCAACGTCGGATGAAAGCGCAACTCCGAAAAATCAGCAGGAACTCTTGGCGTCCATGTTTGCTCGTCTGTAATCAGACCTGTATTTTTTATTTGTTTATTTTGTTTGTTTGTTTGTTTGTTTATTTATTTATTTATTTTTGATATGCTTTATTAATCCCCGTGGGGAAATTATGCTCTGCATTTAACCCATCCTAGGGCGGCACGGTGGCGCAGTGGTTAGCGTGGTCGCCTCACAGCAAGAAGGTCCTGGGTTCGAGCCCCGGGGTAGTCCAACCTTGGGGGTCGTCCCGGGTCGTCCTATGTGGAGTTTGCATGTTCTCCCCGTGTCTGCGTGGGTTTCTTCCGGGGGCTCCGTTTTCCTCCCACAGGCCAAAGACATGTAGGTCAGGTGAATCGGCCGTACTAAATTGTCCCTAGGTATGAATGTGTGTGGGTGTATGTAGTATGTTGGCCCAGTGATGGCCTGGTGTCCTGTCCAGGGTGTCTCCCCGCCTGCCGCCCAGTGACTGCTGGGATAGGCTCCAGCATCCCCGTGACCCTGAGAGCAGGATAAGTGGTTCCGATACTGGATGGATGGATTTAACCCATCCTAGCTGTGTAGCTAGCTGTGTAGCTAGCTGTTTAGCTAGGAGCAGTAGGCAGCTGCTGTGCAGCACCCGAGGACCAACTCCAGGTCTTCTTTCCATTGCCTCGGTCAGGGGCACAGACAGGAGTATTAACCCTAACATGCGTGTCTGATTTTTGATGGTGGGAGGAAACCAGAGCACCCAGAGAAAACCCACCGCAGGCACGGAGAGAACATGCAAACTCCACACAGAAAGGATGACCTGGGATGACCCCAAGGTTGGACACCTCCGGGGTTCGAACCCAGGATCTTCTTGCTGTGAGGCGACAGCGCTAACCACCGGGCCACCGTGCCGCCAGCTGAAAACACAAGGCTCACTTTAATCTGGAGAATGACTCCGAGCCTTTGGACCGCCTGCAACAAACTGGAACCCAACACCTCTGAACCCTAAAACGTAGCCGAGCGCGGCGATTGGCTGGAATTCACCACAGACGTAACCAGTAAGCACCGATGTCTGCGTGGTTGTTAATTAGTCAATCTAGATAATTGAGCGCTCGCATTTTTCCTTTGACAAGAAGGTAATTTATCACGAGCCTCTCACCAACGAGCCCGTCATAAATGCAGTATTGACACGCGGCCATTATTCACACCCACTCCTACGTTATTAAAAAGGGTGACAAAGGCATTTTTAAAAGTCCCGCTGCTGAAAAATGGTGTACGGGAGCTTGTCTACAAGTGGTATGCTAGTCATAGAGCCATCGGTCATTTCCTGGTGGAAGGAACATACTGTAATTTTGGTTTTCTCTCGTCGATGCACAGTAAATTCAGCTGGCTTTCCTCTTGACGACTCTGTTATTTCTCCGGTTTTAAAGAAGCATCCCACAGCGTATCGGATTCGCCATTCTGGCCACTTAATCACAAACTGCAAAAAGCATCCCCCCCCATCCCTCACACAGACACACACACACACACAGACTCGGCGTGTCACAGGATGGATTATGCTTGTCGACGTCTGGCGTACGTCTTGTGGTACAGTAAGTGCCGTTGCAGTGCGGAGGGGGAAATGCACCTTCGGCGGGATAAAAGTGAGATATCGCATCAATAAGACATGTTTCATCTGAGGCAGAAATTTATTATTAGGTACCTTATGCATTATTTCCTCCCCAGATCCCCGCGGTTCGCCTCAAACTCGCAATGACACGTTGCGCAGGAAGTCTGTTATCAGATTTTACAGCTGAGAGAAAAAGTTGAGGAGCATGCGGCTGCCGTGTCAGAGAGCATCGCAGAACTCTTGGTTCTTCACACGGTTTATCGGTAGGGGTCCACAAAGCCTCGGTTCTTTCTTCCTTTTTTCCATCTACAGGTATGGGGCATTAGATGGAGGCTGCATGAATGCAGACATGTAGGTGAACAGGGAGCCGGTGGAGAGAGCGCTCGTTCTGTGGAAGAGAGAAAAAGGAAGCGAGGGGGGCGTCCGGGTAGTGTAGTGGTCTATTCCGTTGCCTACCAATGCGGGGATCGCCGGTTCGAATCCCCGTATTACCTCCGTCTTGGCCGGGCGTCCCTACAGACCCAATTGGCGGTGTCTGTGGGTGGGAAGCCGGATGTGGGTGTGTGACCAGGTCACTGCACTAGCACCTCCTCTGGTCTGTTCAGGGGGGACTGGGGGGAATAGTGTGATCCTCCCATGCACTACGCCCCCCTGGCGAAACTCCTCACTGTCAGGTGAAAAGAAGTGGCTGGCGACTCCACGTGTATCGGAGGAGGCACGTGGTAGTCCGCAGCCCTCCCCGGATCTGCAGCGGGGGTGGAGCAGCAACCGGCATGACTCGGAAGAGGGGGGTAATTGGCTGGATACAACTGGGGAGAAAAAGGGGGGAAAATCCCCCCCCCCCCCAAAAAAAAAGAATGCCCCTCCAATCCTCTACATTGAAGAGGATTGGAGGGGCATGATGGGCTAAAGAGAAGGGAAGATGAAAAAAAACAACAATGGAAAACCCGGAAAGAGGGAGAAAATGGATAATTAGTATAAGTGGCTGAGGTTGGAGCAGAAGACGAGGATGACGATGGCCCTCTCATGGGTGTTCGTACATGGGCTTCGTCACTGCAGCGGTCGTGTACCAATTTTCGGAGACGGTAAAGCCCCGTTTGAATTGAATTATGTCACAACGTAATCTTGTCCTTGAAGGAGAAGAGGATTGGGTAAGCGGAGGCTGGACGGACCGCAGATAATTGAGGGACAACGTTGGCGCAGGTTGGGACACTGTGTTATGGAGGGCTGCATTAACTGAAATCTACTGCAATCCATCTGTAATCATCCTGCAGGCTTACTAATGGACCAGAAATGGATGAATTTGTACTTTCAATCAGTGGTCTCCGAAATCTGACCCGGGGAGCCCCACGGCCCCTTGCGCTGTTTCCATGGAGTTCCCAACGAAATGAGGAACAGTTTGAATCCCTCCATCATGTTGTTATCCAGGTCAAAAGATTTACAGCTGGGTTTTTTTCTGCTTATAATGGGTTTCAAAGCAACTATTTTGTTAGATTTGATTTATTCTTTTTTGGGGAGGGGGGATTTTTCTCCCCAATTGTATCCGGCCAATTACCCCACTCTTCCGAGCCATCCCGGTCGCTGCTCCACCCCCTCTGCCGATCCGGGGAGGGCTGCAGACTACCACATGCCTCCTCCCATACATGTGGAGTCACCAGCCGCTTCTTTTCACCTGACAGTGAGGAGTTTCACCAGGGGGACGTAGCGCAGGGGAGGATCACGCTATTCTCCCCAGTTCCCCCCCCCCCCCCGAACAGGCGCCCCGACCGACCAGAGGAGGCGCTAGTGCAGTGACCAGGACACATACCCACATCCAGCTTCCCGCCCGCTGACATGACCAATTGTGTCTGTAGGCATGCCCGACCAAGCTGGAGGTAACACAGGGATTCGAACCGCCGATCCCCGTGTTGGTAGGCAACGGAATAGACCACCACGCCACCCGCACGCCCCTGTTCTTTACAAGTAACGCCCCGTGAGGTCAAATTCTAACTTGGGATGGAGAGATCTGGAGGGAGAGCTGTACACATGCTGTGTACCAGGGCTTCTCAAAGTCCGGACCTCGGTCCGCATTCGGCCCGAACGGCAAGTCAACCCCGGACCCAGCCCATACCCTGTGTTATGAGTACAACAGGTTTGTGTAAACGTTTACTACTTTGTGTGTTGTTGCTGCCGAGCTGACGCATTAACGCCACACCAGAGAATTTGCTTTGGGGGGTGGTGCGAAGCTTTTATTGCACTTACGGTAAGTTAACGAGTATAGTTGTGGTCAACTAGAGTATCGTTACCTTCGCTTCCCCTCATTCACTTGTCTCGCCTCTGCTGCACTCTGTGTGTGTGTGTGTGTGGGGGGGGGGTTGCTGAGGGGCTGTTGAATCACAGAGAGGAGAGGAGAGAGACCAGCGCGACCATAAAGGACACTAACGAGTTTTCGTTGGAGTCAGAGCCAATCGGAGGCAGAGGAGGCCGGGTCTTTGCAGAACATTATAAAAGTAACAACTTGTAACAAATGTGAGCTGATTAGATGTTATTTTGTTATCGCCAATCGCTCCGCACCTCTGACCTCGAAGAAAAACCAGATGGAGACCTTTGAGTAATGAGTTGGAGAACCCCCTGCTGTATATACACACACACATTAACGTGCACGAAACCATCTGTACACAATGAAGATAGACAAAAATATTCCTCCGCAATAAAGAGAGAGAAGTGTGTGTCTTCGGCCTAATGTGTGTCTGCCTGGTGTTAAGTCGGCGCCACAGTCTGTCTCGGCGTATCTCCTCTCTGACACCCCGCTAATGGAAAGAATAGCCTTCACACTCCAGTCGGAACATCTGAGTCACACTCCGTCTTCTGTTATTGACTAAAAAATCATATTTACAAGGCGCGCTCCTCCTCGCATTGAACCGTATCCCCTCGCTACCCACTCCGCTCGCTCGCTTCTTGCTTTGGAAACAAGGACGCGTGACTGTCCAAAGGAGTTGAATCCAGTGCAGCTGGACTTGGTATATATCCGTGAAGACGTTTCGCCTCTCCGAGTCCAGTCGCACTTGATTCAACTCCTTTGGATAACCATGACCTGGATGAATGAGAACATTCACAGACAAGGACGCATGACATGTCGCCAATGCAGAACACAGTTCTTCCGACAAAACGGTGTTCTGCTATGTAAAGGGCCTGTAGAGTTGGAGAGAGCCTTTGGGTGCATTAGCCGTCTAGCACGCACGGAAACATCCGAAACGCTCCTACCCGGCGGTTGTGGGACTTTGTCGTGAATAGGATGGTGCAGAATGTACGTTCATAATTGGAAGTTGGCCGAGCATTGACGGCACATTTTCAGCCGAGTCGCTAACGTTACATATTACACATTTACATAATATCCTGATTGGGCGCTCAGCATTGACATTTTGCATCAGTTCATTCATTCATCTTCAGCCGCTTCTCCGGGGTCGGGTGGCGGAGGCGGCAAGCTAAGTAGGGCGCTCCAGACGACCCTCTCCCCCAGCAACGCCCTCCAGCTCCTCCTGGGGGGATCCCAAGGCGTTCCCAGGCCAGATTGGACATGTAATCCCTCCAGCCAGCTCTGGGTCTACCCCGGGGTCTCCTCCCAGTTGGCCTTGCCTGGTAGACCTCCAAAGGAAGGCGCCCGTCGGTTCAACGGAGTTAAAGTCGGCTCGTCTGAGCCGCGGTTTTAGCAAACCGACAAGCCAGAAAAGCGAGCCAACGGTTCAAGAACACTCCAAACTTTTGTCAAAAGGTTGACGCCACAACCAGTGACTTGACAGGGGGGAAAAAAAGAGAGAAGAAAAATGGTTATCCACATCGGGTAGAGCCAAGAAACAAAAATAATAAAAGCATCGCCGTCCCAGTTAGGCGCATGTATGTTTGCTAGGATTACGGGTTTGTTTAAACGTTTTGCCAGTAGCCATCACATAGTATCTACCATTCAGGTCGGCTATGTTTCAGTTTCAAATGAAATGTCTTTGTGTATAATTATAGCAGTTCCTGGGTTCGAGTCCCGGGGTAGTCCACCCTTGGGGGGTCATCCCGGGTCGTCCTCTGTGTGGAGTTTGCATGTTCTCCCCGTGTCTGTGTGAGTTTCCTCCGGGGGATCTGGTTTCCTCCCGCAGTCCAAGGACATGTAGGTCAGGTGAACCGGCTGTACTAAATTGCCCCTAGGTATGAATGTGTGTATGTATGTGTGTGTGTGTGTGTGTGTGTGTGTGTGTGTGTGTGTGTGTGTGTGTATGTGTATGTTGGCCCTGTGTGATGGCCTGGCGGCCTGTCCAGGGTGTCTCACCGCCTGCCACCCAATGACTGCTGGGATAGACTCCAGCATCCCCGCGGCCCTGACAGCAGGATAAGCGGTTCGGATAATGAATGGATGGATGGATGGAAAACCTTCCCTCCGCAGCTTTTCCGGATTTTGTTGACATAAGCGTTCCGAAGGTGTGTTTCTCGAAGAAATGATCTCCTCACGTTTAACCGAGAGAGGTGAGCTAGTGCTCTGTCCCTTTTCACTCGGTTGCTGAGGCCCTTCACATTCCAAGAGATCAGATTAAGCTTTCCGTTGCTACCCTTCTTCATCAATGAGGGCGGTGGAACCGTATAGGACGGTTAAAGCCAGGGAAGGAGAAGCCTTTCGCTCAACCACACACTGATGTAGGTGAACTTTGCAAAATACAAAGCAAAAAAAAAAAAAAAAAGTACGGAAAGAAAAACAAAATTCTGACGAGAGGATACTGCCCCCTTCCCCCATAGCACTGGCCCAAACTCAGCGCCATAAAGCCCCACGTAGGACAAACCCGCTTAAGATGCCTTAAACCCAACACTCTTGCATCTTGGCACTCCTCACTCAATCCCAGAAATGGAGGCGTAAACTTATATCGTCGAGAGACAAAAAAACCAGCAGCCTCCAGACATAGGAACGAGTGAGAATAAACTCATATCTAAGACTGGATCATGTTATTGGCAACAGTCTGGCACAGATAATAAACACAAATAACAGCTGTGAACTGAGAAAGGCTGCCAGAGACTCACAAACTCTTATTCGCACTTAATGCAAAACTTGTCAATATGATGCAACAAACCACACAAACACAGCCTTTACCTTTAGTGGTAGCGTGTTTTCAGCCTTAGAAACGAGTGAAAATAGGGCGTCCGGGTGGCGTGGTGGTCTATTCCGTTGCCTACCAACATGGGGATCGCCGGTTCGAATCCCCGTGTTACCTCCGGCTTGGTCAGGCGTCCCTACAGACACAGTTGGCCGTGTCTGAGGGTAGAAAGCCGGATGTGGGTATATGTCCTGGTCACTGCACTAGCGCCTCCTCTGGTCGGTCGGGGCGCCTGTTCAGGGGTGGGGGGGGGAATGTCGTGATCCTCCCACGTGCTACGTCCCCCTGGTGAAACTCCTCACTGTCAGGTGAAAAGAAGCGGCTGGTGACTCCACATGTATGGGAGGAGGCACGTGGTAGTCTGCAGCCCTCCCCGGATCGGCAGAGGGGGTGGAGCAGCGACCGGGACGGCTCGGGAGAGTGGGGTAATTGGCCAGGTACAATCGGGGAGAAAAAGAGGTGAAAAAGCCACACAAAAAAAGAAACAGCCTGACACAGAATAGGCACAATTTACAAATGACTGGCTAGATGACCACCAGGAAATGTTTTTTTTACCCGTGCACGTATTGTAACCGACCGTCTGCACTTCAGAGGTTCTCCAGCGGGGGCGTATCTTCGCTCCCCTGCACCACTCGGTGCTTCCAGAGTCTTGCCGATATTCGCCTTAACAGAAGGTAGACGCTCGACGAGCCTGTGATGACGGTTCAGTGGTGTAGTAAAGCGTTCAACAACTGAGATGCCAGCTGCTCCTGCGGTCCTCGTGCACTACCTGCCACTCATTTTCGGGGGAGCAAGTCAAATTCTGTGTGTTGTGTGATTGATTGTGTTGCGCCTGAATCTGCCAAAAAGGTGATTTCTTTTCCACTTACTGTAATGTCTGTTTAGGTGTATGCATAACAGCATCTGTGGTGTACTTGACATGTGTGCGCCTGTTTCTTGCAACCCCGTTTTTCTGTCTAGCCTCAATGTGGTCAGTGGCTTGTGAAACTAATTGACGTGTGTGTGCATGTGTGTCGATATCAGCTTGGGTGTGAGTGTGGGTATCGGTGTGTGCGATGGCATTTACACTCCTCTGGTGTGTGGGTCGGTCATCATCATCTGCGGTCCGTGTGTCACTCCCAGGAGGATCCTTGTCCCCTCCCAACTCCGTCGCCAGTCAGTCTGCATGCTGGACTGTCCCAGCTTCATCCTTGTTGTCTGGACAGTCCTTGGCCCAGCGTCCATGTTTTCCACAGATAAAACATACATCTGAGCTTCCTCTGCGTCCTCCAAAGCCTCTGCCGCGTCCTCTGACACACCCACGGCCTCTGGCTTGGCTTTCAAACAGCATTGTTTTAGCCATTAAAGCCGTCACCAAGATGGGCTTCCCAAGCGGTGAGTGGGTCATTTGGCCTTATGGCAGCAGGTCTTTCGATGCCACAATGGACAGTGTGGACCTCTGTTAAGTGGACAAGATAGTCAGCGACAGCCTCTTCATCCTTCTGTTTGCAGGCAGAGATTTTATTCATGTCTGTTCTCAATGGGAAGGCCACTCGAATGCGCTCGCTCAACCGGTCGACTGCATTTTTGTAATTTTGGTTGGTCATTGTGGTCATAGTCCATGTTGGTGAGTCTTGCGTCCTCTTCTGGAAACCCTGCCGAAACTCTTGTCCAGTGGTTTCCCGTGTGTGACATGAGGAGATGTTGAAGTTCACAGTGGTTGTGGGTTTGAATTCTCTGCAGAATATCTGGAGTTGTTCGCTGAACTTTGCTCCACTGTCGGTCACAACAGGGTGGTGAGATGACACTTCTTTAATATCTTTAAATGTCCATGGTCTATGTACCAATTGACCATCTACTTGTCCGTCTGCCACCTAGATCATTGGGAGATTAAGTACACCATGTACATCGCCTGCGGTATCTCGTTGTACTGGTGAAGCACGATATTGGGTTTCTTGCCTGGTTTGAGGTGGTGACACCATTTCCACTCCCGTAACGGTGTTGGAGATGCATGATCTGTACCGCCAGCTGCACCCGGATGACTAAGATCTGGATATTGCGGTGCCGGTTGGGGCGGTGCTGTAGGCCGGTTTACTAGGAGCTGTGGTGGCGGTTGTTGCTGTTGTTGTCTTCTCTTGGCGGAGTAGAGTCCAGATCAGGATCCGCCTGCTTTTTGACACACTGAGACACAGATTAGGATGAAACTCTCCCTGCCTTAATTTTTCTGTCCCTGATGTCTGCTTCTTCTAACCAGCAGGTATGTGCTTTCCAGTCTGCTTTAAACCCTGTTTCCTTCACTTGCTTTTTCCTTCTCTTCCAACTTCACTTTTAATAACTGCAGTCGTGTAATACTGAAGCCTCCTGAACTAGGAAACCCACCTTCCGTGACCCAAATGGCCAACTGGTTAGTACGTTCTCGTCCATAGTTTGTGACCATATATTGGATGTTTGGCGACAACGGCTGAACCGGGTTATCTTCATCCGACTTGGATTTACTGTTATTAGAACCCATACCGGTAAATTGACTTTTATTGAGAATTTTAGTTTAAACCTGTTACCTGTTTAGTCTCTTCACTTGCCTTTTCATTGTTATTCTCACAATCTTGCTCGTCTTAACTTTATTCTTATTATTCCACACTATTTTCCCCCCAAACTGTGTTAGATTCTCTAGCGGTGATCAGCCCTGATAATATTTCTTTCATACAGTATGTCATAAATATGCCATTGGTACCCAGTACACCTCTTTTGTCCTAGCCAACTGAAAGATTCATCAGCGTCTACCTGCCCTAGTAACTCGTCAGTTATACAAAGTTGAACACAAAGAATATTTTTTCTCTTATTAGGTTCCCAGAACTTTGTGAGCAGTTTTTCAATTATTTGTTTGTAAAAGTGTTATCTTACCAGAAAAACAGATCGTAGTTTACCACTGTAGTTTTTGGCTCACAGCGGTGAGTGAGTCCGGTCCTCAGGCGCCAGGCCCCCACTTCTCTACCCTCTTTGACGGGGAGGCTGAGGCTGAGGGTGTGCACACTCTGTTACCTGCAGCGCTGAGTCCCAGAAGCCCCCCTCACACAAGCGATCCTGCCGACAACGCCAAGTTTGTGGTGGCAAACTTTGTAATAAAAAATGAAATAAGGTCCCAGGTTGGTCTTCTCTTTCTGAGCAAGTTTAATTCAGCGTTTGCAAACGGGCTCACCCCATACAGGGTAGGAAGAAAAGAGAGAGCCCCAAAGAGGAGGAGTGCACATTTTTTATAGCGAAACAAGGGTGTGTTGTCTACGCTGCCCTCACCGATTTCAGCCAGTTGCGACCTTACCCATCTGCAGAGAGATAAGGAAGTGCTGACATCTGCGGAAGGGTGAGTTGTAGGCAACAACAAAAAAGAGTTGTAGGCAGAACATGTGAGCAGTACATGATGTCTGAGTAGGAACGAGTTGTTCTGTATTTTTCCAATACATGGGTCAAGCCTCTTCCCAAGTGTCTGCACATCTCTTATCTGCAGTTCAGCTGCAGTTGGCGCGACTGGTTCTGGAGTGTGGAATTAACTCTGGACTCCGATTAGAGGCTATCCACACTTACACAGCATCCTGGAATCCTGGAGCAAAAAGCAGAGGAGACTGTTACAGCTGGACACAGACCAGTGTCAGATACGTCAGATACTTGACCAACTGGCTATAGCTATTCTGACAGTGGGGGGCTATGAGCTACAGGCCAGCCTATCAGAGGCCTTGTGTCGTTTGACACCAAGGAAAGACAGAAAGCAGAGAGCCAATCACTGGTTCCCTAGCTTTGACATCACTAATGCCTTCAGCAAGAACTCTCAGGTCTGATAGCATTGTGTTTTAACCATCCCTCATGCTAGGTCTAGAGCAGGGGAAACTGCATTTTGTATTTACACCCCAAGTAGATGGAACGCCCTGCCTGAGGACCTGAGAGAGACCCCCACACTGGACACATTTAAAAACAGGTTAAAAACCTTACTTTTTAAAACAGCCAGTGGCTAAGTCTTTGGTGTGTGTGTGTGTGTGTGTGTGTGTGTGTGTGTGTGTGTGTGTGTGTGTGTGTGTGTGTGTGTGTGTGTGTGTGTGTGTGTGTTTGTGTGTGTTTGTGTGTATTTTGATATTTGTATATTCTGCACTAACACCTGTTGATATGCGTATTTATTTTCTCTATTTTCACTTTTATGATTGAGTTGCAATTGTATTGTCATTTTATGTAAGACACATTGTGTTGCCCTCTGTATGAAATGTGCTATATGGATAAAGTTTGACTTGACTTCTGCAGTATACAAGATCGAAAGTTTCAGGTAGACTGCAGACATTTATCAACCATGTCAACTCTTACCATGAAGACAAGCTTGTCTCAGAGCTTTTCTTGAGACAACTGCGTCGTTTTGTCCCAAGGATGACAAGTTGGACCAGTTCTGGATTGACTTCAATCTGGGTTCTGGATCTGTCAGCTTCTTTATCAATGATCTGCAGGGCTTTTTGTGGTGCTCCATCCATCTACCTAGACAGGAAGTGGACCGCTACAACTTCTGTTGTAACCAGAATGAATGCAATGAGGAAGCGACTATTATGAGTGTTCATCTCATCAGTCCCGTCATCCACCTTGAGACCAAGTGGCAGACAGTTAAAATGTCCTTCAGTTCAAAACGGTACAATCAACCATTAGAAGCTACTTGCAAAGTATTCAACCCAGCTGAATTCATGCAGAGTGCAGCGATACTGAAACAGGCCTCATGCCTCATTACCAGTCTCATCATTCATGAAGGAATCCCACTCTGAGGTGCAGAATGCTGTCTCCAGGCCAAAGTCACTGATGATTGAGAAGAATTATCCATTGCAGACTATTGCCCATACTGAGAAAACAAAGGACTACTTTACCCAGTGGGAGAGTGAAGATGATGCAGTACATATCTCCCTTTGTGTGGGAAAATAGAAGTTTTAGGTCCTACTTCAGGAAGAAACCAAAAGTCAAGAGCTGGCTAAAGATTCTCCCTCTGTCATCCCCCAGCAGTGGAGAAGACTTCTCCATAAGCAAGCCCTCAGTTATTAGGACTTCAGAGGAGAACAGAGTCGAGTTTCTGTTTGAGCAGTTGAAGAAGTCCGCAACCAAACCACAGCTCAACTCTTCCTGACAGTCACATCTGGACTGAGGCTTCTGTGAGGGGTTACAATGGTTGGAAAAGGAGGATTCAGATCAGGATACAGACAGTGAGGCTGCCAGCTCATCTGCAGAACAGGACACTTTTTATTGCTGAGCGGAAGAGAGCAGCTCCCATGACAGGATTGGCAGAAGGGGCTTTCACTGAGAAGAAAAGGGCAGGGTCTGCACCAAAGAAGAAGGGATCTATACTGAAAGTGAATGAAAAATCAGTGTCTGTTGCTGAGATGGGGGGATTCAGAAGCAGAGCTGAGCGAAGGTATTGCGGCTGCTTTTAAACCCTTCAAATCAAAGCTCCAAGACAATCTCAGTTGTCGCTGGGAGAAGGTTGAAGTCGAGGTTCTTCAGTCTTTTTGTGAATGTGAGCAACACATCTCCTCTCTCCTCAGAACTGTACGTCATCACAGGATGCTTCTGATGCAGAGGTTTGAGAGCACAGCCATCAACCACTTGAGCCAATTAGGAGAAAACTTCAGACGTCTCTCAAATATAGAGATATAAATACAGACATTTCTACAGTCCAACGTTCAGTCTTTAGGTTCCTTTGTTAAGAAACAGCCATTCAGGTTGAAGTCAGTGGAGGACAGGAAAGAGGAGTTGCAGATAAGAGAAAAGACTGTCTGTTCAGAGTAAGTGGGTGAGAGAGCAGTTGCCCAATTTATATCTAGCAATCAACGTCAGCTGCCTCGATTTCCTCTGATGCCTTCTACAACTCCGTGTTCTTCGATATTCAAAGGATCCATTGAGAAGATTTTTTTTGTAAAACTAAAACATAAAAAAAAACCCTTGACCTGATGAATAATTCAAAAATGACAGCGGAATAATTTTTGTCGTTTTTCACAAGATTTGAGATGTTTACTGTTCCGCTGCTGTTTTTTCAATAAAGTAAACAAGCAAATGTTAAAAAAATAGATTGATTAACTTCAATATCTGTACGAGAACAGAGACAGTTGCCGTTTATGTTTTTCAGAGGCATGGTCGAACCCCTCCATTGGTAACGACACCCTCGCGTTACCGGCGTTTGGGTCACCGATACGCCTGGAGAGAGACCAACAGGCCACGGGGAAGACGATTGGAGCGGGCGTGTGTTTGTACATAAACGGCAAATGGTGCTAAAACTATACAGTGAGACACATCAAAGATACGCCCAACATAGAACTCCTTACAGGTTCACTCAGGCCCACATATTTGCCACGGGAACTTGGACATTTGTGACCCTGGTTTATAGTCCCCCGGATGCAGACTCTGAGGTGGCCACAGAGACTGCCAACACATCCAGGATCTGGAAGCTATCTACTTTTGAAGGAAACTTAAAAGTTTTGACGTGGACAGAACTATGCTGACGCTGTTCTACAAGACCTTCATTCAGAGCGCGTTGACCTTTTGTATTCAGTGTTGGGGGGGGGGGGGGGCATTGTCTACAAAAACTGGACAGGGTTGTTAAACTGTGGGTGTTAAGATAACTGGGGAACCAGTGTGCAGTATTACGTTACATGACAGACCAGTATGCCGTGAATTTAGCTCACAAGATGACAGCAGATCCGCTGCACCCTTTTATGGTCTGAATATGCACTCATACCTTCAGGGTGAAGGTATAGCATGTCCAGGATGTGGACTAAACAAGGCATCACATCTTTAGTCCCATGCAGCATTGAGCCGCTTAACAAGCTCTGATCACGGTCTGAATTTGGCATTTTCTGGCACTTCTTGAACTTGCACTTGATGTCCTCTATGGATTTCCACAATGATGCTTTTTACGATGCTTATTATGATTATGTTTTGGGTTATATTATGTGCTGTCATGTATGGTTGTTGATGTTTTTGATATTCTTTTATGCCTTTTGTGCAAAGCAAATTCCCCTAGGGGCAATAAAGGATTCATTTAGTCATCAGAAAATTCTGCTCTGCCAATTTTCATACCGATGAGAATAATATTGGTCAAAAACACCACAAAATTTTAACATCGTAAAACAGCACTTTATATAAGATGTACTCGACTCACAACCTCTCACCCCCCCCCCCCCACCACCACCACCATCACTCTACGCAGGTAGCACTGATGGTAAATGAGTGATTGAGTTAGAAGCCAGGTGTTTTGCATCCAAACATAAAAACAAACTTTTCACTCTCTGGCATTTATCGTATATCCTTTTCGCCGTATTCTGATTACCACACCACACTATTGTTCTGTGGGGGAAATATGAAGATAGGACTCCTGAAATGTCGGTAGTATACGATCTACAGCTCATTCTGCTGTTGCACCTGTTCTGGGTCCCTCTGGAAGAGAGTGAGAGACAGTAAATACGTTAAAGTTAAACGTGACTAAATGCATTTGGGGGTCCATGTGAATGAAGGGGGGGCATGGTGGCACAGTGGTTAGCGTGGTCGCCTCACAGCAAGAAGGTCCTGGGTTCGAGCCCCGGGGAAGTCCAACCTTGGGGGTCGTCACGGGTCGTCCTCTGTGTGGAGTTTGCATGTTCTCCCCATGTCTGCGTGGGTTTCCTCTGGGGGCTCCGGTTTCCTCCCACAGTCCAAAGACATGTAGGTCAGGTGAATCAGCCGTACTAAATTGTCCCTAGGTGTGTGTGTGTACTCGTTTTTCTTACCCAATGGGCCCAAGTGACTCCATTAGAATAGAAAAACCAGAAACCACCTACCTTGTGGGGCCATTTTATGGGTCCCCACAAGGAAAAGGGTCTATTTTAGGGTTAGGGCTTGGTTTTAGGGTTAAGGTTAGAATTAGCGTTAGGTAAGGGTTAGGGTTAGGCATGTCGTTTGCGTGGTTAAGGTTAGGGTTAAGGGCTAGGAAATGAATGTAGTCAATGAGGGGGCCCCACAAGTATAGATTTTAAGGATGCGTGTGTGTGTGTGTGGGCCCTGTGTGATGTCCTGGCGGCCTGTCCAGGATGTCTCCCTGCCTACTGCCCAATGACTGCTGGGATAGACTCCAGCATCCCCGCAACCCTGAGAGCAGGATAAGCGGTTCGGATAATGGATGGATGGATGACCCCTTACTACAGTTATACACATCTGTTGACATGTATGCAAATAGGGAGTTGTGGCACACAATGAGTCGATCTCTCTCTCTTTGTCTGTCTCTCTCTCTCTGTCTCTCTCTTTCTACGTATCTCCACAGGCACATGCCTGGTTGGGTGTTTGAGGTGGAGATGGATGAATAAATGGATAGATTCTTGTGTTGATCCATGATAACCTTGTTGAATGGCAACACTCAAACCAGATCCGACATGAAAGTGCCTGAAAAAAACAAATTCCCAAGATGGACCTCCCACGTCGTACTTTAAACACATCTTGTCCCTTTAGTGGTCTTCAAAGCATGTTACCAGGCACATGTAATCCCAGAAGTTTCTCTGTTGCTTTTATTTTATTCTATTTCCCCCCCCCCGGGGAGGCCTCTTCCTTCTCTATGACTCAGACCGAGAGCTGCGTCTCTTCACACCTACCTTGTACTACACATTTCTGTGCACAACACGTTTGATCAGTGACTCGGCAGGAGGCGCCAATGCCCTCTCTTGCACTTCCATTCGAGGCCCCCCACCGGCCCAGCGCCGAGCCCACATCAAGAAGACCTAATCATAACTGTCATTGTCTTCACTCAGTCACCCTGGGTCTGACTTCCAAGGACTCGCCCCCATTTCTGCTACTGCCATTTCCCACGCACAATAAGCCACAACTGCCATAATCAGTGGGTATTGCCCTCCATGTGTTCATTCTCCCTTTCCCTCCCTGCAGAAGTTTTTTTTTTCTTCTTCTTTTTTTGTGAGTTTTTTCCTCCATCAAGCCACCGCTCCCCCTGGTGAGGTCAGGCTGAGTGGTAATAAGAGAGACCGCTGCTTTCATTCCGAGGTAATGGCGAGGACGCCGTGTCCCGATGGTCTCTGTACTCACTCAAGAGCAACTGTCCAAGGGAACAAAAGGCGACAGTGTCTTCTCGACACAAAACAGAGCCATGACAGTTTCTCCAGCGCTGTTGAGTGAGAGACACAAAGGAAGATCTCTTAAGAAGCGGGCTGGAGCCGTAAGATAAGGTTCTCGGCTGAGATAAACCATTATCGTTTGATTTTGCAACAAATGGAATTCACATTCATTTCCAAGAACAAAATGTCACCTGTATCTGGACGCGTTTGACGGTAACCTCCATGCTGGATGTGCACTGCCTGGGCACACGTGTTCAAGTTTTCCACGAGAATCGTGCATCACACAGATTTCCTGATGTTGTGAATACCACGGCTCCTGAATTTCCACCAGAGCAGTCAACAAAAGGACAGGGACAAAGGGAGACAGCAACAATAAGATACATACATACATACATACATCATCGGTGGTCACTTGGGGCTGAGTGTGACTGTCCTTCTTCTGGGTCTTCAGGTGGGTGTAGAGGCCGATCCTGGAGCCGCGTAATGGGAGGACGCCTGCACATGACAGCTTTTTATGTGGAGAGGCTGATGTGCCTGCAGCCACCACACGGTCCTTGGCAGGGGGAGTCCAATGGCATGGAGAACCAAGATGATTAGGGACCACCCTCTGTTGCAGCCTTCATCTGCCTTTCACTGCTGTTGTGACCTGGAGACATCTTCCACCAGTTCCACCGTTGAGATCTTTGTTGGACCACGCCTCATCTGGAACCTCCCCCTTGACCTGTCCGCCTTGGGTGACCCTACCAGGAGCCGAGCTCCAGGTGGCATAACTCTTGGGATCATTGGTACATGCAAGCTTCTCCACCATGGCAAGGTGGTGATCCAGAAGCATCCATCCATCCATCCATCCATCCATCCATACTAGGGATGTGCAAAAACCAATTTTTTTCCCAAGTTGACTAGTTGGAAGGTTGTCTGAGCAAAAACTCAACTGGTTGGTCTCAAGGGGGCGCTGTTAATTGGGCTCTTTTGAGCCACTTGCTGGAATGAAGACTTATGTCGTCGTTGTCTAGGTCTGCACACATTACTGATAGAGAGGCATTTTTAGAAACTGAGGTATCGTTAATCTTTTTATTTGTTCAGAGAACGGAGTCAAAGCTTGAAAACCTTCTTCAGGAATCTTTAATTTTGATAACGGATGGGCAAAACAGCCACGGGCATGGGCGCAAGTCCATGAATACTGGGATGGCATCCAGCGCTTTACCTGTGGCCCCGGGGGTCCATAGGGGGTAGTAGTGGCTGTGTCAGGAAGGGCGTCCGATGTAAAATTTTGCCAAATTAGTATGCGGATTGACAAGACCATACCGGATCGGTCGAGGGGCCATATGGGATTGGCCGAGGCCCAGGTTAACAGCGGCCGCCTGTTGGGGCTGTGCCCTCACAGTGTACCGATGAAAGCTGTGCAATCCGCTGTGGCGACCCCTGAGAAACGGAACAAGCTGAAAGGAGACAAAGATGTATCATTAATCTGTTTCATTTGCACCATCATTTTATTTGCGCCGTAATGTGACACGACGTGTAACATGCCACTTACTAACACCAAGCTTCTTTTTTCGCTCTCAAAAAAAGTGATGTTCCCAAACTGACGTTGGACCGATCATTTTATTTGTAGCTGATCTATCTCTAGCCCCAATATCAGATCCTTCTGGAATATTATTAGAACAAAAATTATAAACCCAAACCAAAGGCGTTGGAAACAGTAGTCGACTAGTCACCTGTCGACTAGTCTGACCCATCCCTAACACGTAATACACACATACCCAGCTAGCAGGGAATGCTCCCACAGCATTGGCTAACATTCCCTACAGGTTCTGCTTATGTTTTAAAGAAGATGTTTTCATCTAACGTTCAAAGAACATTTTAAGGATGTTTACCATTTCAAATAATGTTCCTACAACGTTAAATGTTAACAAAGCAAGAACGTTTCAGGTGCAACATTCTGAGGATGCTTTGGGGATGTTGTTGGGGTAACAGATTCTAGAATGTTCTTCTCTAAAACATTCCTGCAGTGTTGCATGATAACAAAGGAAGAACATCTGCAAAGCAACATTTTGAAAATGTTTTCAGGATGTTATTAAGGCCTGAAATTACGGCACGTTTTTCCATAACACGTTCCCAGAGTGTTATCCTAGGAGGTTCAGTGGACTCAAGGAAAACTTTGCGCTGAAAACACTTAAGAGAACATTCCGAGATTTTTTTCCTAACATTGTCGGAACGTTTTTATCACAAAAACATCGCTAGCTGGGTATGCACATACATAAGGAGAGAGAGAGAGAGAGAGAGAGAAGGCTGGTATAGAGACTCGGCATGTGTTCTCTGGGGAACACTAGAACTTAGCTTCTCGTACCAAAGTGCCCCGGTCACGACAGGACCTGCTCGCATCGCCGTAGACGAACCGTATAGGGGTTGTGAATGGACTAAATTAACATGAGATTCTTGTTTTATTACGCCGTTTTCCATCGCACCTCTTATAATAAAGTCATCGGCCCCATGGGAAAGTAGACCGCCGCGCCGTTCCGCCTCCGCCGCTGCCGTAGCGTTGGATTTGTTTCTGTAATATCAAAGAGAAACAACACGGGAAGAGCATACATTATTGTGAGTCCTAACCGGAGGGGTTAGTCAGGCCTGCTTTGATCGTTCTCATCCTGCACATCCAGGCAAATATGTGCTCGCACACACACACACCTGCAAACACACACACACCGACACACACACCGAATTCTTATCAGTGACTGCTGCTGGATCCCTTTGGCAAGGTGGAGGCATATTATAAAAAGAAGGCCATGTTGGGAGGACCTCGGCGCGGGCTGCCTCCTCCAGTGCCCATCTCGTCTCAGGTCCTGCCCGAGAACCAAAATCCAATCAGGCAGATGGGGGTGGTGGGGGTGTGGGGGGGGCCGTTGGTGAAGCGAGGCGGCCCCCGCTTGCCAGTAAATACTGGCAGCTCTTGGATTTAATTACATTCACAGTATGGTAAACGGAACGGTGCCACGGGCCCCAGAATGCACCCCTTGCTCTCCCCTGCAGAAGCCGAGGCATCGAGGAGCGACTTCTTTCGAGGCTCCTGCGGAGAAGCCTACTGGAGAATTACGCACGAACGGAAAACAATGTCACTCCCCGAGATCTTACGCCACAGAAACTGATGACTTTCAGGGACTGGAGTGACGCCCGCACACAAATATTTAACAACGCACAGCTTTTGTTGCCAGAATGGCCCCGAGGAGGCTGTCAGATTACCGACCCCTGGATGAGTCTGTAAGGGAAAGCCGAACCAGGCTTTTTCTCCCCCGCGTGTATCTCTCTGCAGTACGGAGCCGAAAGTGGTGTTTACCAGTGGGTTATTTTCCCCATGCCCCCGCCGCTCCGTGCCGACTATCAGTGCATACTCATCATTTGCTGTTGCCATACACTCTGCCCTTAACCCTGTGCTGCCCCGGCTCCATTCGGCATGCTAAGCCACACAAATTATAGCGTCTCCCGGCTGCTCTCCTCCGCCATCTGAACATTTCCTCCCCTTCCTTTCGCCCTCGGTAAAGAGGTGTCTGCCTTTCTGCTAATGCCGTGGCGGCGGCGGCGGCGGCGGCAGCTTCCCACCTGCGGGGGTCATTGGACAGATTCCCATGAAGGTCACAGCTGTCACGTTATCATACGAGAGCCAAAACAGAGCTCGTCCCCCCCCCCCCTTTTTCAAGGAAGCGTAAAGCTGGTAGCGTTTGGGCGTGTTGGAAAATGCGAGCGTTGGCCCCCCCCAGCCGCAGCGTGCGGTGGGTGGGGTTGGCGTGGCTGCACCTTGCTCTTCATTAGGGTGGCCTGCTTGTGTGTGTGCTTTTCGGCGGAGGAGAATTAGAGCCGTATCTGATTAGGGGAAGAAAACAAAGCAGAGCCCTTGAAAGCCTAATTGATTAGTCTGTCTTTTTTTATTCCCTATCCCGCTGCCCCCCTCTCCCCCCCCCCCTTTCACCCGCTCCTTAAATAAAGTGAGATGAATACAAATACAGCTAAAGCGGGACCACACACCTGTCACCTCGGAGCTGCCAATTTAGGCTTTGCGCTCCACCACTAACAAGCTCAATTGTTGGCGAAAGCCCCAACACGAGGTTCAAAACTTTTGCCTCTCAGTCTGAAAGTTAAAGCTGCTCGAGACATTTAGTCTGGGGGGGGAGACATCAGTGGAATGACTCAGGGAATGGATGAGAGAGGAAAATGTTTTTGGCATTATAACTGGAAATGAAAGACATTTTAATGGAACGGCAGCAGCAGGCAGGCGACCCGGAGCTGATTCGCCCCGGTCTCCGTTGATGTCATTGTGAGGGGGGACATCAATTCAGGGCACAGGGAACGTGGCGGGCAGCATCAGCCTGCAAGCAAAATCAGCTTTGGTCATACACCGATCAGCCAGAACATTAAAACCACTGACAGGTAAGTGAATAACATTATCTTGTTACAATGGCACCTGTCAAGGGGTGGGATATATTAGGCGGCAAGTGAACAGTCAGTTCTTGAGGTTGATGCGTTGGAAGCAGGAACAAAATGGGCAAGTGTGAGGATCTGAGTGACTTTGACAAGGGCCAAATTGTGATGGCTAGACGACTGGGTCAGAGCGTCTCCAAAACGGCGGGCCTTGTGGGGTGTTCCCGGTATGCAGTGGTCAGTACCTACCAAAAGTGGTCCAAGGAAGGACATCCGGTGAACCTGCGACAGGGTCATGGGTGCCCAAGGCCCGTTGTTGCGAGTGGGGAACGAAGGCTAGCCTGTCTGCACCGATCCCACAGAAGAGCTGCTGTAGCTCAAACTGCTGAAAAAGTTCATGCTGGCTCTGATAGACAGGTGTCAGAACACACAGTGCGTCACAGCTTGCTGTGTATGGGGCGGCATAGCTGCAGACCGGTCAGAGCCCCCATGATGACCCCTGTCCACCACCGAAAGCTCCTGTAATGGACACATGAGCATCAGAACTGGACCATGGAGCACTGGGAAGAAGGTGGCCTGGTCTGACGAATCATATTTTCTTTTACATCGTGTGGACGGCCGGGTGCGTGTGCGTCATTTATCTGGGGAAGAGATGGCACCAGGATGCACT
This sequence comes from Lampris incognitus, assembly GCF_029633865.1. Lineage (NCBI taxonomy): Eukaryota > Metazoa > Chordata > Actinopteri > Lampriformes > Lampridae > Lampris > Lampris incognitus. The sequence goes on along the minus strand of NC_079224.1, from coordinate 40,175,370 downwards.
GTGGGAAGAAGGCAAGCCGACGGAGGCATCAGTATTCTGCTGGGAAACCTTGGGTCCTGGCATTCCTGTGGATGTTACTCTGACACATACCAGAACATCGCTGCAGACCGAGTACACCCCTTCATACAGACCGAGTACGCCCCTTCATGCAGACTGAGTACACCCCTTCATGCAGACCGAGTACGCCCCTTCATGCAGACCGAGTACACCCCTTCATGCAGACCGAGTACGCCCCTTCATACAGACTGAGTACGCCCCTTCATGCAGACTGAGTACACCCCTTCATGCAGACTGAGTACACCCCTTCATGCAGACCGAGTACACCCCTTCATGCAGACCGAGTACACCCCTTCATACAGACTGAGTACACCCCTTCATGCAGACCGAGTACACCCCTTCATACAGACTGAGTACACCCCTTCATGCAGACCGAGTACACCCCTTCATACAGACCGAGTACACCCCTTCATACAGACTGAGTACACCCCTTCATACAGACCGAGTACACCCCTTCATGCAGACCGAGTACACCCCTTCATGCAGACCGAGTACGCCCCTTCGTGCAGACCGAGTACGCCCCTTCATGCAGACCGAGTACACCCCTTCATACAGACTGAGTACACCCCTTCATACAGACTGAGTACACCCCTTCATGCAGACCGAGTACACCCCTTCATGCAGACCGAGTACGCCCCTTCGTGCAGACCGAGTACGCCCCTTCATACAGACTGAGTACACCCCTTCGTGCAGACCGAGTACACCCCTTCATGCAGACCGAGTACGCCCCTTCGTGCAGACCGAGTACGCCCCTTCATGCAGACTGAGTACACCCCTTCATGCAGACTGAGTACACCCCTTCATGCAGACTGAGTACGCCCCTTAATGCAGACTGAGTACACCCCTTCATGCAGACTGAGTACACCCCTTCATGCAGACCGAGTACGCCCCTTCATGCAGACCGAGTACGCCCCTTCATGCAGACTGAGTACGCCCCTTCATGCGGACTGAGTACGCCCCTTCATGCAGACCGAGTACGCCCCTTCATGCAGACCGAGTACGCCCCTTCATGCAGACTGAGTACGCCCCTTCATGCAGACCGAGTACGCCTCTTCATGCAGACTGAGTAGAGTACGCCCCTTCATGCAGACTGAGTACGCCCCTTCATGCAGACCGAGTACGCCCCTTCATGCAGACCGAGTACGCCCCTTCATGCAGACTGAGTACGCCCCTTCATGCAGACCGAGTACGCCCCTTCATGCAGACCGAGTACGCCCCTTCATGGCGACAGTGATCCCTGATGGCAGTGGCCTCCGCTGGTTTTAATGTTTTGGCTGATTTGGTGTACGGCTCTACACGTTTGACGGCGCTAGCATGCTAGCATCACAGACAGCCGGTATAGAGTAAGTGTTGGCCATAACTGTGTGAGGGTGCAACAGGGTTGTCAAATCAGTCTCATAAATTCATCAACCATTAAATTTGGTGTTTAATATTTTATAATCAAACGACCAAAATTGATGGAATAATCAAACCGGTCTCATGAAATCAGTCTTATGAATCAGTCTCGTGAAATTATTAACCATTAACTTCGGTGTTCAGTAGTTATAATTGAACCGTTCAAGTCGATGGAATAATCAGCGTTGCACCGACTGGGGTACTTTGATCGGCAGGGGAAATCTTCAGTCACACAACGTATTTATTAGAACAATAGTAACGAAAACCAACCAATACTGATCAAAGCTAATTATCTAACCAATGCTGATCAGGTACAATCAATGCTGACTATACTATACTATTACCACCACCAGTAATACCACAGTGTGAGGCGAGACGGTGGGCGGAGATCACCTGTGAGGTTGAGCAGGGGGTTATGGGTATTGTAGTCCACGAGCAGCGCTGGTCCCTGCAGATGATTGAAGCTGGTGAAACGATTTCACTTTGTTTTCCCCCTCTTTCACAAGTTAGGTTTTATCGGTTTGGCTGATGTCCCTGCACGCTCAGAGACACTTGGCGGCTTTATGAGGCGGGGCAAACCCTCGTCCAGCGGCCACCCCCGATGCCTTTAAATAAAGGGTACATCAGCTGCGGTGATGCAATAGGTTGCCTCTGAGCGCTGACACAGTCACATGGTGGACTGGACGCCTGTTTGCCATTATCTGTGTCTGGTGTGCGGTGTAATCAACGGTGACGTAACTTTTTGATCACCGTTCCGAAGTAATTTGCTAACGAGCGTTGTTTGCACACTGGCACGTAATTAATGGCTTAAATAAATGGATTTTGAAGTCGCCTTTGAAAAGTCAAATTTGAGATAAAAGCATGTAAAACAAAGTGACTTTGAAAAAAAAAAAACAGGTTAAAGTGGGGGGGGGGGGCGGGGGGACGGGGAGGGGCAAAATGATTTTCAGCTGGGGTCCAGTGTGTCACGTGTCTACTCGCCGCCGTGCTGCAAAATATTCCTTGATGTGCCGAAACGAGATGTTTGCCAATTACTGTCAACATTGCGGTGATAACGTTGCAGTGAGTGTGCACCACAACACAGGCTGTGTTTTATATGCACACAGAAAGCCCAGCATCATTTGGCATACTCCAGTCTCCGGTCTTTCAGCTGGCCCGCGTTAACGCCAGTTCCCATTTACAGCAAACTCCTGATAAGATCGTATTCGGCGGCACGGTGGCGCAGTGGTTAGTGTGGTTGCCTCACAGCAAGAAGGTCCTGGGTTCCAGCCCTGGGGTAGTCCAACTTTGGTGGGTCGTCCCGGGTCGTCCTCTGTGTGGAGTTTGTATGTTCTGCCCGTGTCTGTGTGGGTTTCCTCCGGGGGCTCCGGTCACCTCCCACAGTCCAGAGACATGTAGGTCAGGTGAATCGGCCATACTAAATTGTCCCTAGGTGTGTGTGTGTGTGTGTGTGTGTGTGTGTGTGTGTGTGTGTGTGTGTGTGTGTGTGTGTGTGTGTGTGTGTGTGTGTGTGTGTGTGAGCCCTGTGATGGCATGGCAGCCTGTCCAGGGTGTCTCCCTGCCTGCCGCCCAATGACTTCTGGGATAGGCTCCAGCATCCCCGTGACCCTGAGAGCAGGATAAGCGGTTGAGATAATGGCTGGATGGAAGATCGTGTCCTGATTATGGGAGACATGGATAAAGATCCTAGGATTTGATAGCAGTTGGGAGAATGTGGCATGTAAACTCCTTCTCCCATCTGTTTTTCTTTGCTCTGCTCTGCAAAGTATTATGGGTGAAATTTGGTCAAAATGTGGAGCTGTAGTGCACTACATCAGATACACCAGAGCCTTGTCACTGATAAATTCACTGTAAGAGTAACATGCAGAAAGGCCTTAGGTCAGAGATGACCTCAGTCATCTGTGAAAACATCATCTGTGTGGTTAGATACAGAACCTTTAGCGCACATACATACATACATACATACATACATACATACATACATACATGCATGCATGCATACATACACACACATACATACATACATACATACATACACACACACACATACATACATACATGCATACATACATACATACATACATACATACACACACATACATACATACATACACACACACACACATACATACATACATGCATACATACATACATACATACATACATACACACACACATACATACATACATACATACATACATACATGCATACATACATACATACATACATACATACATACGGCATGGTGGCACAGTGGCGCAGTGGTTAGCACTGTCACCTCACAGCAAGAAGGTCTTGGGTTCAAACCCCGGGGTTGTCCAACCTTGGGGGTCATCCCGGGTCGTCCTCCATGTGGAGTTTGCATGTTCTCCCCGTGTCTGCGGTGGGTTTTTTTCCGGGTGGTCCGGTTTCCCCCACCATCAAAAAGACGTGCACGTTACGGTTACTAGTCCCGGCTGTGCCCCTGAGCAAGGCACGGCGAGATAGACTGGAGTTGGTCCCCGGGCGCTGCACGGCGGCTGCCCTCTGCTCCTGGCTGCACAGCCAGGATGCAGATTTAAACCGGGTTGCCACGCCCACGATTGGTCTTCGCTGCAGTGATCTTCCTCTTTGTGGATACGGGCTCACACTCGCGCTGCCTTCAGCAGCTTTAGAGAACATTGTGGTAATGAGTTGTTCCCTCGTGACCAGCCCAGAGTTATGAATATACTGCCATTCTGGCTGTATGACCTCACAGCGTCGTACTCACCTGTCAAGTCTGGATGTTCTGTTGTGTTTGGTGTTTTTTCCTATTACATAACATTGCCGAGACTTGACATTTTGGGGTGCGTGAGCGGGGTAGGGAACCGGTCTCAGGCAAAAGATGTGGACGGGTATCGAGCTTTACAGTTGTGCACCCGTGTTTGTCTTGTGTTTCTGTGTCTTCGTTGCACTTTTATCCGCCGCGCGTTGTCGCAGACACGTGCAGCCGCTGGATGATGAGCTCGTTTCACAATTAACTGTGTCCATGACGATGAACGGCAGCTTCCGACGGCTCGAGCTCCTTAAATAAAGCGGCACAAACAAAACAAACTCTGCAGAGGGATGGGAAGAGAGCGTACTTGCCAGAGGTGGATGTACTCCGCGGATTTTTGAGTCTAACAAGAGAATTGGATATCCGGCCCTGTTTGCTCATCCTGATCATTGACAAACAAGATGGCAGCCGTTGCATCCTGACGTGTGACAGCGGGCCTCTGCCGCCCGACTCGTTTTGAGGGTGCAGCACAAGAGGAATGTCGCAAGCGGTGCAATAAACGACCAATTCTGGGGAGCAAATAGCGATGATGATGATCAAGCAACGATTTTACTCTTACAACGAGCTGCATATACATTTTGCATAATGAGCTTAATGCAGATGCACAACGCAGGGCATTCACTTCTGCACGGAGCGGCGCCCGTCTGTCATTTAAGTGAGTTTATTAAAGCGGCGTCGTGTAATTGATGATGACTCCGAAGGCACCGATCATCCGCGCAACTCGGAGAATTGCCATGCAGCGTACATCTGTTTGTGTCAAAAATCAGTGCCACGTCAATGACACCGCCGAGGATTAAAAGTCTGCCCTCTTGGGTTGGCGTCCATACTGCAGATTTATGGAGGCCGCTCTGAGAGGAAAAACTCGCTACTGACAGCATGCTAATGAGCGGCGTCGGATATTCAGTTTGTTTCCTGCTAACGGGGCAGGTCGTGACATATCAGTCACTCCTTCTAGTATTATCATTATTTTCCCACAGAATATTTGTCCGTTCCCCCCCCCCCCCTCTCTCTCCTGAAATGAAAGTCCAATAAATCTCATGTAGGCTTACCGACCACACATCATCAATTATGAACGTGTCCAGTTTAATCCCCCTGTTGTTTGCGCGTCCTAAAACAAATCATTTTCTCGCCGTCTGTTTGGCTTGAGCTGGTGTCCTCTCTCTGACCTTTGGCCTCTGTCTGCTCTCCGAAAGTCGATATTTCAGCTTTTATTTTCAAGTTTGGAAAGCGTCCCACTGAGCCAGAAGGTCACCGTCTTCTTTAAGGTGTGTGTGTGTGTGGGGGGGGGGGCTCATGCTGCACGCTTGGATGTGTGCACTTTAGCTAGCTGCAATCAGAATCAAGTGTAGCACATGAGTGCTGGGGCGCCGCCCCCTTTCAGATGTCAAGAGATGAAAATCTACTTAAACGAGTTATATATAATTTAGTTGTATAATGCAAATGATTATGAGATAAAAGTGTTTTTCAGTCTGTGAGCGCCTGTCAGCAGCCATTAGATACTGGTTCCAAATGGTGTTTGGTTGGTTTCTGTCTGAATACATATACTTCCTGGGTGAGGGGCGCCGGCCGAACCATACCTCATGTACGCCCTCAAACTTGTGGCGAGCAGGTGACCTGAGGCTGCTGTCTGATTGGTTTCTTCAGATTTTCCATCCAGACATGCCCGCTTTTATTGGCAGCGAATTAGTATTGTTTTAACGTTTTTTTATCTAATGTAATTGGACCATTCTCGTGGCTGTCAATCATGTTCACACCCACCACCACGCCTTGTCTCGGCTGTCAATCATCCACCGTCTACGAACCCGCACGGTGGTTAGCGCTATTGCCTCACAGCAAAAAGGTCCTAGGTTCAAACCCTGTGGTTGTCCAACCTTGGGGGGGGGGGGTCATCCCAGGTCCTTTCTGTGTGGAGTTTGCATGTTCTCCCCGTGTCTGCGTGGGTTTTCTCCGGGTGCTCCGGTTTCCCCCACCACCAAAAAGACATGCATGTTAGGGTTAACACCCTCTGTGCCCCTGACCGAGGCATGGCAAGACGAGCTGGAGTTGGTCCCCGGGCGCAGCATGGCAGCCGCCCACTGCTCCTGGCTACACAGCTAGGATGGGTTAAATACAGAGGAAGAATTTCCCAACGGGGATCATTAAAGTAATTAAATAAATAATGACTCTGTGACTGAGTGGACATTAAAGCAGCTATCAGCTGTGCTGCGCCGAGGTAAATTGCGCCCCCCCCCCAAACATTTTTAGCTCCAGCCGCCACTGGTAATCAACAACCTATGCCCAAATATTATACCATATTGCTTATATTGCCCATACACTATACCATATATCATACCACAACCTATTATGCCCATATATAACGCTATATACTGAAGCTATATTACACTATATTATCTTGTGTACTACAAGTGTACACTATATATTCACCTACCGTCCACCTCACAACTACATACTATATCATATACCCATGCTACAGCCACGACAACAACAGCAATACTTGTAACTGGAATACAGCAGCAGTATGTGTATTTACAATTGTGCGTTTGTATTGCACAAACATTTGTATTGCACATCTGGTGTACAGAGGGTGTGCACGTCGTAGACGTGTAGGTGAGACATCTTGACCAGAGGGGGTTGTTTACAGTCTCATGTTTACATAATAACTGTACTATACTCTACCTGTACCTCTACTTTGCGAAATGACAAGAGACACGGCAAGCTAGAAGATGGTGATAAAAAAAAAAATTTAAAAAAATTTGCATAGCCCTTCGACAGTAGCGCGAAGTAAATGAGCTCAAACGTAAATGGTTTTGCAGCGGCGTGTTCAGAACTTATCATCTCGGCCATCAGGCGTAGCTGATGTTGCATCACCGAGGCAAGATATTCCTCCGATGAACAGTTTGGAAAAATAAAAGTGCATTGTGGGGACGCATCCATAAATGTGATGTAGTGGCATGCGGTGTGGTTTGTAATAGCCTCCCTCCTCCGGAGTCCCGTCGTGACTGCAGAGCGTGCTGGAGCGTGTGCTCCTCCTCCTCCTCCTCCCTCCCCCCCCCCCCCCCCCCACGTTCACATTCAGGAGGAGGAAGCGCTTATGACAGAGCCCGGCTTTAATGTAAAAACATTGATCTGCCGCCTCCTCGCCTCCCATTCTGTTTCCGAGGCCTCTGAAGACCCCGGGTCAAACCCGGCTGAAGTATAATCGATAGTAAGAAAGGGCCGCGTGTTACGATGCGCAGGGGTTTTGAATTTAAATGATCAATTTTCTGTCGCATTTTGACAAGAACAAAGAGGACAAAAAAAAACACGGACTGGCAGTTTCCTTTTTTTTTTGAAAGACAGTGCAAGAAGTAAAGTTTCCTGCCGGATTCCTTGCAGTTGGAGGGACCGTAATGAATTACCTTTAGGAGCAAAGGTGAAGACGGGCCGGCGTGGCGAGACGCATGTGATTACTTAAGCATTCAAACAAGCCTCCAGCTACACTCAATAACCAGTCACAAACACTCACTCAGGATGCTGCACTCACACGCATATTAAAAGGACTCCGTTCCAAGTCTGGCTCACACATACAGGGACTCAGGTGCAGTTCTGCAGCCAGTGCAGTTATTCTATACACTTAATATTAATACTAATAGTGATAATAACAACAATAACAATCAACAAACGTAGCCACCACCACCCCTTCCCCACTGGATGTTGTGCATGTGATGTGCACAGCAGAAATATATATATATATATATATATATATATATATATATATATATATATATATATATATACACTACCGTTCAAAAGTTTGGGATCACCCAAACAATTTTGTGTTTTCCATGAAAAGTCACACTTATTCACCACCATATGTTGTGAAATGAATAGAAAATAGAGTCAAGACATTGACAAGGTTAGAAATAATGATTTGTATTTGAAATAAGATTTTTTTTACATCAAACTTTGCTTTCGTCAAAGAATCCTCCATTTGCAGCAATTACAGCATTGCAGACCTTTGGCATTCTAGCTGTTAATTTGTTGAGGTAATCTGGAGAAATTGCACCCCACGCTTCCATAAGCAGCTCCCACAAGTTGGATTGGTTGGATGGGCACTTCTTGCGTACCATACGGTCAAGCTGCTCCCACAACAGCTCAATGGGGTTCAGATCTGGTGACTGCGCTGGCCACTCCATTACCGATAGAATACCAGCTGCCTGCTTCTGCTCTAAATAGTTCTTGCACAATTTGGAGGTGTGTTTAGGGTCATTGTCCTGTTGTAGGATGAAATTGGCTCCAATCAAGCGCTGTCCACTGGGTATGGCATGGCGTTGCAAAATGGAGTGATAGCCTTCCTTATTCAGAATCCCTTTTACCCTGTACAAATCTCCCACCTTACCAGCACCAAAGCAACCCCAGACCATCACATTACCTCCACCATGCTTAACAGATGGCGTCAGGCATTCTTCCAGCATCTTTTCATTTGTTCTGCGTCTCACAAACGTTCTTCTTTGTGATCCAAACACCTCAAACTTGGATTCATCCGTCCACAACACTTTTTTCCAGTCTTCCTCTGTCCAATGTCTGTGTTCTTTTGCCCATCTTAATCTTTTTCTTTTATTGGTCAGTCTCAGATATGGCTTTTTCTTTGCCACTCTGCCCTGAAGCCCAGAATCCCGCAGCCGCCTCTTCACTGTAGATGTTGACACTGGTGTTTTGCGGGTACTATTTAATGAAGATGCCAGTTGGGGACCTGTGAGGCGTCTGTTTCTCAAACTAGAGACTCTAATGTACTTATCTTCTTGCTCAGTTGTGCAACGCGGCCTCCCACTTCTTTTTCTACTCTGGTTAGAGCCTGTTTGTGCTGTCCTCTGAAGGGAGTAGTACACACCGGTGTAGGAAATCTTCAATTTCTTAGCAATTTCTCGCATGGAATAGCCTTCATTTCTAAGAACAAGAATAGAATGTCGAGTTTCAGATGAAAGTTCTCTTTTTCTGGCCATTTTGAGCGTTTAATTGACCCCACAAATGTGATGCTCCAGAAACCCAATCTGCTCAAAGGAAGGTCAGTTTTGTAGCTTCTGTAACGAGCTAAACTGTTTTCAGATGTGTGAACATGATTGCACAAGGGTTTTCTAATCATCAATTAGCCTTCTGAGCCAATGAGCAAACACATTGTACCATTAGAACACTGGAGTGATAGTTGCTTGAAATGGGCCTCTATACACCTATGTAGATATTGCACCAAAAACCAGACATTTGCAGCTAGAATAGTCATTTACCACATTAGCAATGTATAGAGTGTATTTCTTTAAAGTTAAGACTAGTTTAAAGTTATCTTCATTGAAAAGTACAGTGCTTTTCCTTCAAAAATATGGACATTTCAATGTGATCCCAAACTTTTGAACGGTAGTGTATATATATATATATATATATATATAGCAGGACAGCTGATGATTGCCTATGGCATATATTATGCTATATATATTTGCTGTTTAGCTCTGTTGACAGCTGATGGTTGCATGTAGCATCAAATGTACCGTCTGATTAAAGAAATTACTTGAATCACTGGATTAACAATAATAATAATAATAATAATAATGCATTTTATTTGTACAGTGCGTTTCAAAATACTCAGACGCTTTGCATATGTTGGGGGGAAACCCCCCCCATAACAGCAGCACACCAGAAGCATAAAACACAACATTAATCACACATTGAAAGCAATCCTGAAGAGGTGAGGTTTGATTAATGATATGAACGTGGACAGATGGGTGCAGCCTCTGGTGTGTTTGGGGAGGGGGTCACAGAGGGAGGGGGCAGCAATGCAGAGGGCTCTGTCGCCCCAGGTCCGGTGCTTGGTCCTGTGTGGTGGAGACAGGAGGTTGGCATCGGAGGAGTGAAGGCTGGGGGAAGGAAGGAGTATGGTAGAGGAGCAGGTTGGTGAGGTAGGAGGGGGTCTGGTTATGGAGGGCTTTGTGAGTGAGGAGAAGGACTTTGAATTGGATCTGTGGTGGGACAGGGAGCCAGTGGAGGATCTGGAGGACAGGGGTGATGTGGTCATTGGAGCAGGCGGGCAGCAGAGTTCTGGATGTACTAGAGTTTGTTTAGGACTGTGGATGATGAGGAGCGGTAGAGAATGCTGTTGCGGTCGTCCATTCTGGATGTGATGAAGGCGTGGATCGAGGTTTCAGCAGCAGAGAAGGAGAGTGATGGGCGGACACAAGCTACGTTTTTAAGGTGGTATAAGGCAGCTGTGGTGATCTGATTGACATGGCGTTCAAAGAGGAGGTACTATTCCAAGGTTGCAGGTGTGTGGGGAGGGGGACAGAATGGAGTTATCGATGGCAAGGCAGAAGTACTGAGTGGTTTAGGTAAGGGATTTGAGACCGACGGTGATCATGTCATATTAATCTCAGTCTAGTTTGAGGAAACTGGCTTGCATCCATGATTTGATTTCGGCGAGGCGGTCGGTCAGACTGGAGTAAGCTGCGGGTGTGATGGATTTAGTGGCGATGTAGAGCCGGATGTCATCGGCGTAACGGAGGAAGCGGAGACGACGGCGACTCGGCATGCTCCGCATCGACTTTCCATGTGAAGGGAAAAACCCCCTTGCGTTGTCATTAACACCTTCGGCACAATAGTTCCGCCCCATCGGGTGAGCGGAATCCTCCGGAAGGTCACTTCTTTCACTTCGCCTTTCATTTAATTTGTAATATATATACAAAGCCCCCCGCGGCACATTTATCTGCGATGGGGCCAGTGATAGTAGTCCCGTTTTCAGTCCGCTTTACAGACGCTCTGCCTCGCGCCCGTAAGTCGGACGGCAAACACGGGGCGGGCAGTTAATCTCATCAGCCTTACATTACGTATTCTCGCCGGCTCAGATTACAGCCCCTATCCCTTTAGCTTTCCGAGGGTATCTCTGCTTAAAGTAAACACGCCTCAGACACACAGATGACGCATTCAGGCCGGCACATGGACACACACATGCACACGTACACAGCACAACACAAAATCCCAACTGCTAACTAAAGCAATACAATGCAATGTACATGAGACGGCCCCTTATGCAACAGGGGCTGCGATGGTGCGATGGGCAGTTTTAGGCGCACACGTGCCAGAAGGCAGACAAAACTGCTGCGGAGACGCACGCCGGATCACCCCGTCTGCACAGCACGCGGCAGCCGCTTTCTTCTACACATCTTTGCAAGATAAACCAGATACGCACACGACGGCCACACGCAGACCTCACAAAAGCACGACACGAACAACGCATTTTGTTTTCGCCTCGGCCGATTCCAGCATGACCAGATCCTTTATTGTGTGTTTTGGACGTAGTCTGTCGTGGTCTTGTTTGGGTGGTGTGTGGCTGTGCAGCGGAGTAGTTGTGCGCGTTCGTAAGGGCTGCTTGCTTTGATTTCTCTGTTGTTGTTTTTTTTATACAGTGGCACAGTTTCTGTTCTACGCCTCTCTTTTGCTCCGGTGTGGTAGAATTAGCTGGCAGTTATTTCTGTGCAACAGCTCATACTGTGTGTGTGTGTCTGTGTCTGTGTGTGTGTGTGTGCCACATTCCTTCTATTCAGGTTTCAACAGCTTGCTTTCATAATTCAGAGGTATTGTCTTTGGCGCTGTATGTCAGTGAAAACACATCTTACACCAGCTCTGCGAAGGGTGGAGGATTTTCTCTGCCTCCGGCTGCTAATGTTATAACTCCCGCGCTCCTGTCACTCGCTCGCCTTGGACCGTGGGACATGCTTTTTACAAGGCTCTCTTATCTCCTCCATAATACTCTCTCCACAAAGGACTCGGGCCGCCGTGCTGTACGGTTAGTGGGGAGAAAATTGCCGGCTGCACTCCGGCCGTACTTAATAACTTTATTCGGCTATCCACGGAGCGGCCGACTTGGTTTCCAGATGATGACCACAGACGGCGGCACGGTTCGGTTGAGCCGGTTGTGTAGCACCGAACGCGACGCAGCAAGAATCGAGCGATGACGGTGTTCGGTCCACATCACGTCCTCCATCAAATCATATAAACCCACTGAGTCACGTTACCTTCGCCAAATGCACTTCCCAATCACAGTGTTAGATTTTTTTTGGGGGGGGGGGTTGGAATTTCCCCCCCTTTTCCCCCCTGATTGTACCCAGCCAATTACCCCACTCTTCCGAGCCGTCCCGGTCGCTGCTCCACCCCCTCCCCCTCCCCTGATCTGGGGAGGGCTGCAGACTACCACACGCCTCCTCCGATACATGTGGAGTCGCCAGCCACTTCTTTTCACCTGACAGTGAGGAGTTTCACCAGGGGGGTGAAACTCCTCACTCCTCACCTCACTGCGCTAGTGCAGCGACCAGGACACATACCCACATCCGGCTTCCCACCCGCAGACACGGCCAGTCATGTCTGTAGGGACGCCCCGAACAGCCAGAGGTAACACCGGGATTTGAACCGGCGATCCCCGTGTTGGTAGGCAACGGAATAGACCACCACACTACCCAGACACCCCATGTCCTTTCAAGCTTGATGCCGTGCACCGCTAAAGCGTTGTGGGTGCAGCCTTGTGTGGCTATTACAAAAAAGCACACAGAATTCTGCTTTTGGAGCGCTCTAACTTTTCAAAAACAGAAGCCAAGTGGCACCACATCTATTCAGAGTGTCTAGTCTGGATAAAATGCAAAACAGATCACATGCCGGCGAGAGGCGTGTTGTGCTGGCGTGAGCGACGGCTGATAAGTGAAGTCTGTGAGTGTGAACGCTGGTAGCCTGTGCCGCTTCCCTTGCTTCGGTACAACGGCTGAATATGAGAAACTCTAGTGGCAGTCTTCTTCTAGGATCAAACCAACATGAAAACACAGCATGGCTCCCCTGTTAGACGAACACACACCGTGTTAGATACTGCCGCCACCTTCATCATGAGAATACAGAAGCTACAGTTTCCAAGTTGTCAAGGAACTTGCATTTCAAAGGAGACGCTCGCTTTAGACTGGTGCCAAACACGTCTCTCCAGCGTCGTCTCCACACGGTCATCTTCTGCAGACGTCCAAAAGTGTCTGGGACAGGTACAACCCAACCACTACCCAACACATGTATACTGCTCTGTACTGCTCTGTACGCTGCATAACTGGTCTCTTGGTACGTAAGTTTCATTTAACATCAGATTTACCAGTGTTCAGTCATTGCCATGTGCATGAATCTAATCTTATCCTGCTATATTTTTATTTATTTATTTAATTATTTGATAAAAACAAGCTGCTGTCGCCGCGTGGAGAGCCAACAATAAAGCACCAATGTGAGTGTCACAAAACAAAATCCTGGTCTTGTTGTTGTGTGTTACCATGAGCATCCCGGCAGTCTATTTACAACCATGGGCCCTCAGGGCTTCACTCCAACAGGATGTCACTAATGTGAGTGCTTGGAGAGGGATCACAGGTTAACAAATGGGGCAGAGAGATCACCGGTTCGAATCCCTGTGTTACCTCTGGCTTGGTCGGGCATCCCTACAGACACAATTGGCCGTGTCTGCGGGTGGGAAGCCGGGTGTGGCTATGTGTCCCTGGTCGCTGCACTAGCGCCTCCTCTGGTCGGTCGGGGCGCCTGTTCAGGGGGGAGGGGGAACTGGGGGGAATAGCGTGATCCTCCCACGCGCTACGTCCCCCTGGCGAAACTCCTCACTGTCAGGGGAAAAGAAGCGGCTGGTGACTCCACGTGTATCGGAGGAGGCATGTAGTCTGCAGCCCTCCCCGGATCGGTAGAGGGGGTGGAGCGGTGACCGGGACGGCTCGGAAGAGTGGGGTAATTGGGGAGTAAAAGTGGACCCCCCCCCCACCAAACAAAGAGAGACCATGTCGACGAACCCCTAAGCTGTATTAAAGTGGGCCATTCTCTCACTTTTGAGAACATTTTATTCAGAAGGACAATTATATTATTGTACATACTGTAGCTGGAGAATTAACAGTGTAGTGAACTAATGTATAATTCATTTCAGTCTTTATTTCCTCTCGTTCATTCCAGCTTTTTTCCCCCCCATCTTTCACTATATTTCTTACCATAATTTGTCCATTTTGATGGCGGCACACTGTTTTAATCTGATTTCTATGGCGCCATTCTTGTACAGCTGATGGAAGTTGGCTAACTAGTAGTAGCTTGGTGGTGAAGGAGGGAGGAAGTAAGAGAAGGCGAAGGCAACATGCAGCTAAAATAACTGATGAAACATGAAGCGAGTGGGGCACCGATCCACAGGGGGGATTGTGCTTTTGTGCAGTTTGTGGAATTAGACAGCTTGTGAGGATGTTTTACAGTTGATATTTAGTCCAGGCTCACTATTTTGCTCCAATGTTCAGCACATTGACAACTAAACAAATCCCAAAAATTGCAACCCAAAACTGCCAATGTTTTCAGAAGTTCCTCTGGAGAGAAAACAGCCCGAGTTGTTTATACTATGCAAATGTGGCAACCATGTTTTTTTCTGCACTAGTTTCCTAGCATAGCCCTGATCCTCTGAATTCGCCAAATGTCATCTAGAATACGTCATCTAGATGATGTCATCTAGTGGCTTCACATCTTCCCCCCTGGGCAACGTGGGTATCACAGAACCAATATTCTGTTGTCGCCGTTCAAAACTAAACTTCCAGGCTAGCTGAGGGTGGTTCTTAACTGACTGACAGTTTAGGTAATTGTAGCCTACCAAGACATTTCCGGTCACAATCAAATCTAAAGAGGAATTTGCTGGGGCACCCGGGTAGCGTAGCGGTCTATTCCATTGCCTACCAATACGGGGGTCCCGGTTCGAATCCCTGTGTTGCCTCCGTCTTGGTCTTGCGTCCCTACAGACACAATTGGCCGTGTCTGCGGATGGGAAGCCGGATGTGGGTATGTGTCCTGATCGCCGCACTAGTGCCTCCTCTGGTCGGTCTGGGGTGCCTGTTCAGGAGATAGGGGGAACTGGGGGGAATGGCGTGAGCCTCCCATGTGCTACGTCCCCCTGGTGAAACTCCTCACTGTCAGGTGAAAAGAAGCAGCTGGCGACTCCGCATGCACGAGGGGAGGCATGTGGTAGTCTGCAGCTCTCCCTGGATCGGCAGAGGGGGTGGAGCAGAGACCGGGGTGGCTCGGAAGAGTGGGGAAATTGGCTGGATACAATCGGGGAGAAAAGTGGGGGGGGGGGGTCCAAAAAATAATAATAAAAAGGAATTTGCTTCCATACGTACAGTGATGGGTAGGGGTGGAACAAATTCCAAGCGGAGAATTAACTTCCACAACCAAGTAGATAAAGTTGGTGTAAGATCAGGTGACACGAGAGGAAGGAAACTGAGCTACAGCGACCTGCCTCATCCGTCTTCCTCCTGATGACCATCTCAAAGAAGTGCACTTAAGGAAAGGTCACGATAATCCATAAGACCGGGTGGATTGTCTGGAAGTTATCTAAGAAGAAGAGCGGTCACGTCACAAGACAGACCTGACAGAACTTGGGGGGGGGGGGGTTGAAAAAAGGTCAAGGAAGAGTTTAATGTAAGCTTCAGAGGGCTTACCGAGGAAAGCAAGGGTAAGCCTCGAGGTGAAAAAAAAATGCATATTAGCTTGCAAAATTCAAGGGCACGTTCAAAAGCTTAATTCAAACAGTAGCATCAGAGTTTTGTTTTCCACACGGGATGGTGTTGTCATCCTGTCGGCGTTCGGATTCGGCGACGGGCTTGTTGACAGCCGGGCGGTTTCTGCTGCGTTGCTCCGTGACAGGGCTCTCTCGCGACTCAATTCGCCAGTGTTCAGCTTCATTTGTATGGGCAGAAGCAAAACGGGCAAGACACAAAATGAGTAAATGAAAGGATGTTTTCATCACAGAAACAATGGCCCGAGGATGCGAGCGTTTCAGGACAGAATATGCTACGCACTAGCTCCACCTCAGCGTTGGCCTACGGACACCGAGCAAGGAGCTCTGGACTATTCACAACCCCCCAAATTAGTTACACACACACACCATCATCATCATCATCCTGATCATCATCATCGGCGGTTACTCGGGGTCGAGTATGGCTGTCCTCGTTCTAGGCCCTTGTGGGTGTCCTTGCAGGAGGCCGCCTGCACATGAGAGTTTTTTACATGGAGAGGCTGATGTGCCTGCAGCCACCACACGGTCCTCGGCAGGGGGTGGCCAGAGTCCAGCGGCATGGAGAACCAGGACGGTTGGGGACCGCCCTCTCTTGCAGACCTTCATCCGCCTTCACTGACGTTGTCTTCCGCAAGTTCCACCGTTGTGGTCTTTGTTGGCTCGCGCTTCGTCCAGATCCTCCCCCTTGACCCGTCCGCCTTGGGTGACCCTTCCAGGAGCCAAGCGCCGGGCAGCATAGCTCCTGGGATCATTGGTACACGCAAGCTTCTCCACCACGGCAAGGTGGCGATCCGGGAGAAGACACGCACACATGCACACACGCACATTCATACCCAAACATGCATGCCTAAACAACGATGGCAGCAGCAACAGTGGCGGGTTAGCTGTGTTAAGAAAACAAGACAGCGTGCAAGTGTGTGTCCGCCGTAATCATGGAGGTCATTCCACACTGTAAGAGTTTGGACTGTGTCTGTGCCGCCGTTTGGTTCACCGTTTTGCCGCGTCACATCTCGCTACATGCACCCCTGGATCAGTCTCAACAGTTATGACTGGACTTTCTTGAAGGAGCTCACCTTTTTAAATGTGCTCTCAGTGAGAGGGAGGCCAGAGCTCCCCTGCAGATCGATATGACGTTGCAGGATCGGTCTGGCTCATGAGACAAGGTCAGCGGTGAAGGCTTGAGGAGTATGGCCAATGAAGGGGTCAGGCCCAAAGTCAGGTTGTAGGACAGCCTCTACAGTGGTTTCTATTGGCAAGCATTAACAGTCTGAGGCCCACACGAGACTGTATTGCTTTGCAAGTCAAACATTTAGTGTGATAAGTTTACTACAACTTACAAGTGTTTTTACAAGGAGACTCAGAGAGCTTGAATTATGTTGTTGCCAGTTTTCTCACCATTCCTCCCCCCCCCCTTTTTCTCCCCAGTTGCAGCCCAATCAATTATCCCACTCTTCCGAGCCATCCTGGTCGCTGCTCCACCCCCTCTGCCGATCCGGGGAGGGCTGCAGACTACCACATGCCTCCTCCGATACTTGTGGAGTCTCCAGCCGCTTCTTTTCACCCGACAGTGAGGAGTTTCACCAGGGGGACGTAGCGCGTGGGATGATCAAGCTATTCCGCCCAGTTCCCCCTCCCCCTCAAACAGGCGCCCCAACCGACCAGAGGAGGCGCTAATGCAGCGACCATGATATATACCCACATCCGGCTCCCCACCCGCAGACACAGCCAATTGCGTCTGTAGGGGACGCCCGACCAAGCCGGAGGTAACACGGGGATTCGAACCGGTGAGCCCCGTGTTGGCAGGCAACGGAGTAGACCGCCACGCCATCCGGACGCCCCCTTGTTTTCTCACTACTTTATTTTCCATTATGCATTCATTGGTTAGTTCATTCACATTGGAGCAGTGGTGGCTCAGGAGGTAGAGTAGTTGTTCAGCAATCTGATATTTACTGGTTTGCTACTGGCTGCTGCTCACTTTGTGTTGACGTGTCCTTGAGTAACACACCAAACCCCTAACTGCCCTCGACAAGCCAGTTTGGCACCCTGTCTGGCAGCCGCTGCCATCGGTATTTGCGGGGTGTGACTTGGTGAGCGCGAGGCATTAACTGTAAAGCCCTTGGAGCGCTCTGTAGGGTGGGGAAAAAGCACAATATAAATACAATCCATTTACCATTCTCTATACCCGTTCCATCCAATCCAGGGTTGCAGGGCGCCGCAGGGGAAATGTAGGGAGACAGGCTGGACAGGTCGCCGGTCCATCACAGGGACAGCAAATATAATCACTCCCACTCCAATTAATACCTTTAGGCAAATTTAGTGGTTGTAATTTACATAACTTGGCAGTCTTTGGGCCGTCGGAGGAAATCAAAATACCCGGAGGCTATCCGCACACAGAAAGACACTCCGCTGGCCTGTTGAGTTTCAGGACCCGTTTACACCGCCAACCACTAAGCCGCCGTGCTAAACATTCGTCATTTGCCTCTTCTTTTATTTGATCCTACATCCTGTTGTTTTCCATCCGGCGTTCGTTATGGCACGAATCCGGAAATGCCCATAAGGTGTAAGCGCAGGATCATTTTCTGTAGACTCGGTGACTAGGCTGTAGAGGTGTGTGTGTTGAGTGGCACGTGGACTGGTGCATAACAGAAATATATGATCCACGCCACATTAACCCGGACCCCTGAGTCGGCAAAGGTGTCGGCCGCCACGTTTGCGAGGGAATCAAGAAGTGGCCACCTTTTGCTCCGCTGTTCACCTACGGCTGCTCTATTGGTGTGCACCCTTGCAATAAAGAAACCCTCTCCCTTGACTTTTTGAAAGTGACTTTCAGTGCCCAAGCATGTAGGCCATGATAATGCTGGCCATTTTCAAACAGGGGTGGGGAGCGGGGGGGGGGGGCTTGGCTTTTTCAATAAAGCTCTGGTGATGCGTTTTGTAATGCATTGGTTATACTTCACAGTAAAAACCCATTCTGTTCCTTCACCAGCCAGTGCACTTCTCCCTAAATTGCCTTTTCTCCAACTGCCATTCGTTATGCTTTCCACTCCGCTGCGCCGACATCATTTATTTATTTTATGAAACAACATCCACGTCAAAACAAAACAACCGCACCCCATGTCCACCTAGGAACTGACAGCTGTATGGATAGGTGGATGGATGGATGATTGGATGGGTAGGTGGATGGATGGATGGATAGGTGGATGGATGGATGGATGGATGATGGATGGATGGATGGATGGACGATTGGATGGGTAGGTGGATGGATGGATGGATGGACTGGTGAATGAATGAATGGATGGATCATTTGATTGGCGGGTGAATGGCATGGACTGATTAATATTAAATTGGATAATGGGAAGGGACAAAGGAAAGAGGAAAAACTATCAGATTAATTGGAAGGGGTAAAAATTAACAGCAGTCGGTTTGTTGTGCAGAAGCCAAGTCGTGTCACCTCGTCAATAGAGGCTGGAGGAGCAAAAGTGGAGTGGGAAAAGAAGTGGACTCGAGTTAGTGATTCCCCATTATGTGAAACTCAATTTTCCCCCCTGCTTCTCTTTTATCTGGTGCCGTTATGGAGAGCATATTCTGGTGGCAGGGAAATGGGCCTGCTTTGTTTAGACTAGTGTCAGCTATAATGAAAAAGCACCATCAACTCGGGATGGGGGCCCTGTGCAGTGTCTGTTGCCACACTCAGCAGATAATAACTATTGATTGCTATCCAGAGACAAGGAGAGCAACATAATGGGAGCGAGCAAAGAACGATATACAGATGGCGGGGGGGGGGAATCAAACATCTTTTCCCCTCCTTCTTTCACCAATTATCACTTAGCACTGAAATAAAATTACCGTCGCAGAGACAGCCTTTATGAAAGCAGTCTCGATTTTGAGGGTAGCTACCCTTCATGTTCCTCAAGCAAACAGCACTCTGACACAAGCGCCTCGCTTCTTTTACTCCATTCTAATCTAAAACGAGCAGCAGGGAGCTGACTCCAATTTTTTTTGGCCGGACCTCCATCGCCTCACCTTTCACCTTCTGTCCTCCTATTCCGCCAGTCGTCCCTCTCTATATCCACTCCTCTGCCCCTTGGTTTGAGAGTTGTCAGGTTCCTGTTGAGCTGCATGCAGTCATCGCCAAAAAAAAAAAATAAAAAAAATCCACTCAATATTTCATGCTAGGGCGCACACGGAAAAATTGATGTTCATTCCCGACGCCAGCGGTGACTCGTTAAATCTTTTTAGCAACACTGACTCACATAAACAGCTCACTGGAGTCAATGATGGCGGCGCTCCCATGATGCCCACCGCGTCTTCTGTGCCGGAGACGGAGTCTCCGACCGCTCAACTCATCAACATTTAAGCAAGGCGCCGGCTGCACGTTGCCTCGGCGCTCACTCTCCCCCATAATGAGAGAGTTTGCTCCCGCTGATTTTACATTCTGACGATTCCCTGTGCCGTGGCACTGATTTCAGCGGCCTTCTTACGTAGATACTGGATTAGGGCGCAAGGTGTTGAGCCGGTAGAAAGGTTGATCCCTGTGGCTCACGCTCACTTTTGGGGTGACGGCCACCATGCGCAAGCCGCTCGTGCGGTTTCAATATCATACGCCGGCGAATCAATCTCTCGAAATCAACGGCAACTGTAATCAAGTTGTTTTGTGCAATGGCCCAGCTAACAGTTAGCAGTAGGCCCTCCGTGATTGATGAACTGTGTTTCTGAAAGTGACTGTCTCATCACCATTTTTCATTTTTCATTACGGTTCTTTTTATTACAAACGGTGCGGGTGCTTAGCAAGGCATTACCGCAAATAATTTCAGAAAACATTTATTCATTCCAATATAAGACTTTTGTTTATGCTCGTTTTGAGTTCATAAATATGTATGCTCAGCTACACCAGAGCCCGAGCTGCAGTTGAGAATGCCCCCGCGCGTGTTTAATGCGATTTCACCGGGACTTATAGCCAGACACCAAATCCTATGAAGTGCATTGAAACTGTAGATAAGATGCAGAGTCAGTGGCGTGTGTGGTAGTGTATATATTCCCTATAAGAAACACTCTCGTTGTCCCGAGGATGGAAAAAAAATGCAGTTCAGTTTGCGGCCTGTGCACACGGTGTATTACCGAATGTGTGCAATGTTCTGCACAAATAATGCAAAACTTTGGATAGGACACACGAGGTTTAATTCTGTGCATCTACCAACACCTGTGTCATATGCAGGGCTCCCGCGCATGGGGAAAACCTGGAATTTTATAGACTTGTTTTCCACTCATGAAAAGAAAAAACACTTGGAAAATTATATATTGGACCAAACAACATGGAATTCATTATGGAGGTCATGAAAATTTGTCGTTAGGTTATAAAATCATATTTTCACCCGCCGAGATGGTACATTTGTAGCATAACTTTTGGCTGAGATTGCATGTTTTTAGCCGCTGGGATTTCACATCAGCGCTTGAAGTTTGGGTGGTTTGTTCAGTGACCAACCAAAACCTGCAGTCCATTTAGACTGTTAGGGATGGATTATACTGGGCCTTCGGGTAGCGTAGCGGTCTATTCCGTTGCCTACCAACACAGGGATCCCGGTTCGAATCCCCGTGTTACCCCCGGCTTGGGTGGGCATCCCTTGAGACACAAATGGCGGTGTCTGGTGTGGGAAGCTGGATGTGGGTATGTGTCCTGGTCGCTGCACTAGTGCCTCCTCTGGTCGGTCGGGGCGCCTGTTCAGGGGAGGCGGAACTGGGGGGGGAATAGCGTGATCCTCCCACATGCTACGTCCTCCTGGAGAAACTCCTCACTGTCAGGTGAAAAGAAGCAGCTGGCGACTCCACATCTATCAGAGGAGACATGTGGTAGTCTGCAGCCCTTCCTGGATCGGCAGAGGGGGTGGAGCAGCGACCGGGACGGCTCGGAAGAGCGGGGCAATTGGCCGGGTACAATTGAGGAGAAAAACGAAGGGAAATCCAAAAAAAGGATGGATGATACTGAATGATTTGTCCTTCTGTGAGCACCGGCTGTCATGCGTATCCCAGCGAAAGTCATACGGAGCACATCCTCGAGAAGTCCTGGTAAATGAGGAAACCCTGCATCTGTCACATGTTTGTCATGTTTCAGACCACCATCACCGCATGAGAAAATTGCGGTGTTTTATTTTCATTGTGTTGGCTGTCAATGTGCTAAAATTATGTTTGTGAATGGTGTAAGTTGCACAGAAACCAATTTTCCCCATTTTGATTGCAATGGACGGCTACAAAACAGCTTTCTGCAAGAAACCGGTGCAAAGTTGCTGAAACTGCGTTGCAGATGGAGATAAGGAATACGGCGTGCACTTCAAATTGAACAAATTTCTTGATAATTTATTACATCTACTCTTACAAATCACTGCTTACATGAACATGAAATACGTTGCAGGCGACAAACAAACATTTGCTTAAACATGTTAGTTGTCAGGTGGCAGGGAACAAGTGTTTGTTACCCAGAACCACTTCTTTTGATAATGTCTGTATGGGGTATGTGGACAGGATTGTACTTTATGAACCATGTCCCTTTTGCACTGAGTGTACTTTTCATTCCCAAATCTTAGTGTCCTAAACATGCCATTATGTGACTGAATTGATGAGCCAATGCTTACTTACATTTATTTATTAATTTATTGATCTATTTGTTGTTGTTGTTGTTGTTGTAGTTATTTTCATTTACACCCTGTCAAATGTGTGTAATGCTGCCTTGATAAAGGCGCCAGTCAAAATGTTGGGACTGGTGTGGTTTGAAGTGATATCTATCAAAAGACCAACGAGAATCTGAAGAGACAGTGTGTTGACTGCACGTGCACCCGAGTCCTCATCTTCATAGCTTAATGCTCGCTTCTTTGGATTTGGATGAGTACTGCTCCGTGTACATACAAATGAACAAAAATTGCGTTTAATGTTGGTTTGCAGTTTGGTTCCTTCTTTCATCCAAGGCTGAAAAATCAATGAAAATATCCAAATTCACTTCCGCTTCTGGTGTGGGAAGATGGCGGCGCGAACTCAAGTTTCCAGTGGCCTCACCCAGTACCGGTGTGGGTAGATGGCAGCGTGAACTTAGTTTGCGGTGGCCTCACCCAGTGCCGTCCATGCCGTGTCTTTATCCACGTCTGGGTTTGTTTCTTTGTCTGATGGCTGGGAGAGCTGGTACTGGATCGGCTGAGGGAGCTTGGTCTGCTGCGTCCTGTGGACCCAGGGACCACGGCTCTGCCTGGAGCTGTGCCCGAAGAGGAAACACCGAGGGCGGTCTGACAGGACGCGGAAGCGGGTCAGGCTAAGCTAACTTATAGCCCATGCAGACTGGCAGTTCCAATAACACCGAGGGCGGTCTGGCGGTGGCCTCGCCTGGTGTTGACTGTGGTGTTTTTGGTGTCATGGTGTCTGGCTGGGAGGGCTGGCGTTGGATCAGCTGAGGGAGCTTGGTCTGCGGCGTCCAGTGGGCCCAGGGACCAAGGCCCTGCCCAGAGCCGCGGCCAAACAGGAAACACCGAGGGCGGTCTAACAGGACATGGAAGCGGGGCAGGCTAAGCTAACTGCTAGCCCATGCAGACTGGCAGTTCCAATAACACCGAGGACGGTCTGGCGGTGGCCTCGCCTGGTGTTGATTGTGGTGTTTTTGGTGTCGTGGTGTCTGGCTGGGAGGGCTGGCGTTGGATCAGCTGAGGGAGCTTGGTCTGCGGCGTCCAGTGGGCCCAGGGACCACGGCCCTGCCCAGAGCCGCGCCCAAAGAGGAAACACCGAGGGCGGTCTAACAGGACATGGAAGCGGGGCAGGCTAAGCTAACTGCTAGCCCATGCAGACCGGCAGTTCTGACAGTCATCCTGGCTAGCGTTCACCCTCTTGAATAGTGAATTTTACATATATCTTTATGCTGGATATATGTGTTTTTGTAGTTTTTTTTCAGTTTTGGTAGTTTTGATATATGTATTCTTGTAGGTTTTGGATAGGTGTTGTTGTCTTTGTGTTGCACTGCTGTGGGCTGGGGGGAACGATATTTCGTTGTTTGACAAAAAAAAATTCCTGATTCCTGAATTGCATAAAAAGCTTCCGTTTGACATCACGTGCCTGTTTGGGATATTTGCTGAAGGATCTCCGGTGTCCACGTTTTCCACAAACTTCCAGTTTGACATCAACGTCGAGCTCATCAACATGCAAGATCTTTATTTCCCTGATCCATGGTCGCTCTCCCGCAGAAGCAGTCATCCCCACGGCGCTCTCCTTCATCCCCTCCTGCCCAGGTGTCTGGCCCCCGGCCAGGGTCACACCACCAGACCACCTGCCCGTCTGCTCGGCTGCTGCGACTCATCACAGGGTTCAGCAGGGGCGGACCACTTGTTAAGGAGCCGTCTGTCGAGAACGCTGACACCTCCATGGTACAAAACTCACCCGGCGCTCCACCTCCCAGGCCCTTCCGCTGCTTCTGTCACCGGCGAAAATATGTTCCCCTCTTCCCTCTCTCCGCGAGCAGTGTCAGAATGTGAGGCGCGCAGGCTGGCGGGAAATCTGCTAGGGCTGTCATGTGTGACTGTGTCCATGTCAAATAGCCCCCCCCCCCGCCCCAGCGTGAAGAGAAGTCTGCACACTGGGGGGACAGAGGAAGTTGGGGCCCCCCCGATGCTCATGGAGGCACAGAGCCCGAGGCAATGTCACAGGGCGGAGGGCAAATCTCAAATGGCACACCACTCCCTATACTTACGGTACAGCTGGCCTCTCTTCGGTCTGCAACGCCATACATAGATATTAGACTGTAATCTCAGACATAGGATGGGGAGCCAGCAGGTGAAGAGCCACTCGGCCAGAATGAAAAAGCGAGAGCAGGGAGGCTGCCATGGGGCCGCTGATGTCTTCGGCTGAGTCGGTGCTCTTGTTCCAGATATGTAATTGGTTGCTCAGAGGACATCTGAGCCCTACAGTTACTAAACATACCTAACGTTTCCCTGCAAGTCTGACATCATGCTGATTCAATCAGAGAGGCTGGCAGACATTTCCAGCTCAACACGCTGACCCACACACACACACACACACACACACACACACACACACACAAACAACTTTCTTTCATGGACATTCTCACACCCTCCCTTTTCTTTCCTTCTTTCCTTCTTTCTTTCTTCCCTCTCGCTGTCTCTTTGACTTTGAGAGGCACTTCAAAAAGAATAGGCATATAATATTTTTGCCTTTATTGGATAGCGACGGCGGGGGGGCGGGGGGGTAGGACATGCAACAAAGTTCGCCGGCTGGAGTCAAACCAGCAACCATGTGACCATGTGGCATGCACTGTAACCACCCGGCTAAAGAGGCGCTCCAGCATCGGAGAGTCCTGCTTTGATTGAAATGAGGACGAGGTTGGGGCGTGGCATCTGTTCCGTTGCCTACCAACACTGGGATCGCCAGTTTGAATCCCACGTGTTACCTTCGGCTTGGTCGGGCGTCCCTTCAGACACAATTGAGCGTGTCTGCGGGTGGGAAGCCGGATGTGAGTATGTGTCCTGATCGCTACACTAGCGCCTCCTCTGGTCGGTTGGGGCGCCTGTTTGTGGGGGGGGGGGACCTGGAGGGAATAGCTTGATCCTCCCACGTGCTACGTCCCCCTGGTGAAACTCCTCACTGTCAGGTGAAAAGAAGCTGCTGCTGACTCCACATGTATGGGAGGAGGCATGTGGTAGTCTGCAGCCCTCCCCGGATCGGCAGAGGGGGCGGAGCAGCGACCAGGACGGCTCGGAAGAGTGGCGTAATTGACCAGATACAATTGGGGAGAAAAGGGGGGGGGTAAAAAAAAAAGAAATGAGCATGGGGGGGGGGGGGGGCAAACGATATATCTCTTATTGAGAGAACCCAGAACATAGATATGCAGACCATAACCTCCCCCGGGAGCACGGAGGCTATGTAGTCTCCATAACCTTGATTAAAGTCCTTCCGTGCTGGGCACTGAAGGGTTGACAACATTATTATATTTTTAAGATCAAGGATTATTCAGCTTGTCTCATCGAATGTCATTTTTAATATTATTATCCCGGACCCTGTGGATCGAGGGCAAATGACCCCGCTGATTCGGTGACACAATGCAAATCCCTTCCAAAGGCAGCCAGGTTATATAACACGTACGGTACCGTCCACTTTATCTGGTATCATCCATTTCTGGGATGAATCCCGGGCTGGTAAGGTAAAGATCAGAGTGATATGCAAAGGGTAGATAGAGGAAGAGGTAGTGCTAAACCGGAGTACCCGAAGGAGCCGTTTATTTGTTGTGCTCTAAGCATTTTGGTTTGCAAAGGAAAGGCGGTGGGACATCTTCTTCTGGAGTTTATCTAAAGAAAGGTGATTCATGGGTGTCTGCAGAAAGTCTCAGTGTGATCCTGAGTTGGGCTTGGAGGATGTGTTTTTGCTAAGTCAAGGTGGTGAATAGTGTAAGGGTTTGGCGATAGCAAAGCCCATGCTAGCCAATATCTGCTAAAGCTGTGTATGATATGGAGGAGCTCTAGTCCAGTATGTAGCTAGTATGTAGCATCCGCGTCGCCTTGGTTTGTGGTCTCTACCCCAGCCCACCTTTCTTCCTCTTCTCCCCCAGCACATGGGGCCTTACAGGTAGATGCAAAGAGGG
>NC_079224.1:40108918-40143918 GCF_029633865.1 Lampris incognitus | reverse complement strand
TAACTACTCGGCAGAACAAGCACAAGATTGCAATCACAAACAAATAATGAATATTGCAGCAATGCGTTATAGCAAATAGATCTGTGTAGTGGATCAACATACTCTTGTAATGCAGGTGATTGGTTTTTTTTTGTTTTTTGGGGGATTTTTTTTTTTTTTTTTTGCTCGCTTTAATTTTCTGGTAGATTTATACCGTAGCACAAAAGGTCTCTGGAAAAAAAGTTTCAGGGAGCTAACTAATGGTATTGCTTTTAATGTAACTCTTGTTTTTTTGTTTTTTTTGGGGGGGGGGTTCCCACCTTTTCTCCCCAATTGCACTTGTCCAATTACCCCACTCTTCGCTGCTCCACCCCCTCTGCCGAGCCGGGGAGGGCTGCAGACCACCACATGCCTCCTCCGACACGTGGAGTCGCCAGCCGCTTCTTTTCACCTGACAGTGAGGAGTTTCACCAGGAGGACGTAGCACGTGGGAGGGTCACGCTATTCCCTCCCCAGTTCCCCCCTGAACAGGCGCCGACCGACCAGAGGAGGCGCTAGTGCAGTGACCAGGACACATACCCACATCCGGCTTCGAACCCACAGACGCGGCCAATTGTGTCGGTAGGGACGCCCGTCCAAGCCGGAGGTAACACGGGGATTCGAGCCAGCGATCCCCGTGCTGGTAGGCAACGGAATAGACCGCCACGCTACCTGGACGCCCCTGATTTCCCTCTTATGTAGAGTTACAGTATAATGGATATCGACATCCCGGTTAGCATGTAGGAACAGTGAGTAGATGGAATCACAGCATGCATACTGAAACAGAGACGAGAGGTATTGCATGTACTTCACTGCTGCAGTAACACGCTAGGGTCCTTCCTCTGAAGAAAGTGTGAACTTAATGTGTCTTTCTTTATTATTTCATCACCAGTCACGCCAGCGCGGTGCTGTACGGTGTCACCACGCATCTGCCTCTCCCCGTTCCCTCGCCTCTCTCATCATCTCGGTTTCAGCCCCCGGGAGAGGTATGCTGAGAGATGTCTGTCGATGAATCCTTTTTCGTTGTTGTTCTTGTTGGCGTCGTTGACTTATTCAGTGATTTGGCCAAGTGGTAAATGGACGCATTCAACACAAATAGAATCTCCTGCTCTAAATGATGCATTGTGGAGAAACTCAGTTTGAGCTGCGGTGGTTGCTTCGCTGTCACCCACCGAACAGTGTCCGGGAAGCAACTACCCACTACCGGTATGATGAGATCAGCGGGATGCTGAAAAGATGCTGCTTTCTGCAGAATTTGACTGAAAATCTGTCAGTTATGCTAAAAGCTGCAATAACAAGACATGACTTTAAGTGCAGCTTGGAATAGAAAAGGGTGATTCACACCCTTAGTCACTTATAGTACAAATATCTAAATGTATGCTGGCCGGTATGTCGACCAGGATACCATCTTAAAAGGACTACTAGACCTCATAGGTTTGTGCTCATGTGGTGTCGGTACTGCAGGTACTGTCGGTGCCATAGATAGTCTGATTTCATTTATTAATTTTTGCGGACTAAACTATGGGTGCCACGGTGGCGCAGTGGTTACCGCTGTCGCCTCACAGCAAGAAGGTCCTGGGTTTGAACCCCGGGGTTGTCCAACCTCGGGGGTCGTCCCAGGTCATCGTCTGTGTGGAGGTTTGCGTGTCCTCCCTGTGTCTGCGGTGGGTTTTCTCCGGGTGCTCCGGTTTCCCCCACCATCAAGAAGACATGCATGTTAGGGTTTATACTCCTGTCTGTGCCCCTGAGCAAGGCAATGGAAAGACGAACTGGAGTTGGTCCCCGGGTGCTGCACGGTGGCTGCCCACTGCTCCTAGCTAGCCCGCTAGGATGGCTTAAATGCAGAGAGGAATTTCCCTACGGGGATCAGTAAAGTATCTCAAAATAATAAATAAATCGTGTTACTTATTCTGCATAGTTCTGTTTGTACTTTGCCTACTACTACCACTACAGCTAATACTACTTTCGGCTGCTCCCGTTAGGGGGCGCCACAGCAGATCATCCGTTTCCATCTCTTCCTGTCCTCTGCATCTCCCTCTGTCACACCAGCCACCTGCACGTCCTCCCTCACCACATCCATAAACCTCCTCTTTGGCCTTCCTCTTCTCCTCTTCCCTGGCAGCTCCATATTCAGCATCCTTCTCCCAACATACCCAGCATCTCTCCTCCACACATGTCCAAGCCATCTCCATCTCGCCTCCCTTGCTTTGTCTCCAAACCGTCCAACCTGAGCTGTCCCTCTGATATACTCGTTCCTAATCCTGTCCTTCTTCGTCACTCCCAATGAACATCTTAAATTTCCACCGGCACCCTGCTGGCCAACAGTACCGGTGGCGGTCATTGGTAACCCGTGCCTCGACCGATCCGGTATGGAAATCGTATTTGTGATCCGCATATTTGATTCGGCAAAGATTTCACTCCGGATGTCCTCCCTGACGCAACCCTCCCCATTTATCCGGGCTTGGGACCGGCACTAAGGATGCACCGGCTTGTGCATCCTCGGTGGCTGGGTTCTGTTTGTACTCTCCCTGCATGCTCCTTTAAACATTGTGTGTGTGTGTGTGTGTGCAAACAGGCCTACTGCATATGTACATTTTAGAGAATCAAAACAATGACGTTCAATTGGTAGATTTGTATTTCTTCTGCGGAGTAAAATGGGTTTTACAGCGCCACTCTTGGCCCAGGGGGGTTGGATCCGGTGTGGCTGTGGCTGCAGATCTCCGGCGGGAGGCTGCGGCGCTAAGTAGCACGTTGGGTCTGCAGATTGGGTTTCGAGTGTTCTGCCTCGGTCGAGGCTAATGAAATTATTCTGGACTTGGTTCACCGTTGATTGTCTGCATTACCTCCAGGACTATCGCTGGCAACACGGCGGCAGCACACCACAGACCGCAGTCACGATCACATACTTCACACACACACGCACACACACAGACACACACACACACACCAGCATATGCATGTCATCCCTTGGAGTAGAACATGTTTTCGGCAACATAAACCCTTTGATGTGTTAGGCGTAAATTGGGTCATCTTACCCAAAAGGAAAGCTCGTATGCGTGCACACGCACACGAGCACATAAACACGCATACAAAATCATAGCCCTTGGCCTGACTTATTTTCCAGAGTGGAAAAATCCCATCATATTTGTTGCATTTCCTGTCACTCTAGGCATTTAATGCGCGTCTCCCCCTGATGTGTGACTTTCAACACTTGACCGGGCGAGACCCGAGTCCCGACGTGCACTGTCCCACGTTCCAGTCCTTGCGTTGTGACAGGTTTGCCCGTCTTTTCGTCCCCGCTCTGCCTTCTTTCGCCCGCCCCGGGTGACGTGTCCCGGTGGCTGCAGGCATTTTTGGGGGGTGGGGGGGGGGGGGGGGGCACGCGCTTGTTTCACTGGCACCTGCAGCACTGGAAACACCGCCCCTGCAGAATCTCCACGGCGCTGGTCGGAGCAGTGAGTGGAACCAATGCCGGTGTGATTGGTCTGGCTGGGGGGCAAATGAAAACCATTAACAGGGTTTTCTCTCCGCTGCCTCCTAATGCAAGGCACGGCAGAGAGGTGATTTGAATTGCTAAAGTGGCAGCGGCGAGGCTCGTTTGACACCGGACAGTCGCTCTCGCGGGCTGTTTTTCTACATGCTGATTTTGTAATGAGCGACTTGGCTTTGTTTTGTCTCGTGTCTCGGAGTGAGCGTTATTACCAGCTGCGACGCTCTAAACAGACGGATTGTTCGCTGCTTGTGTGAGTGTGGTCGCCTTGCAACGATTGGTTAAAAACGGTACGAGAGACGAGCCGTTTCATTCTAAAAAATGAGATGATGAAGAGTATGACTGAGGGGGCGGCACGGCGGCACAGTGGTTAGCGCGGTCGCCTCACAGCAAGAAGGTAGGTCCTGGGTTCGAGCCCCGGGATAGTCCAACCTCGGTGGGTCGTCCCGAGTCGTCCTCTTTGTGGAGTTTAAATGTTCTCCCCATGTCTGCGTGGGTTTCATCCAGGGGATCCAGTTTCCCCCCACAGTCCAAAGACATGTAGGTCAGGTGAATCATCTGTACTAAACTGTCCCTAGGTATGAATGTGTGTGTGTGTGTGTGTGTGTGTGTGGGCCCCGTGGGATGGCCTGGCGGCCTGTCCAGGGTGTCTCCCCCGCCTGCCGCCCAATGACTGCTGGGATAGGCTCCAGCATCCCTGCGACCCAGAGAGCAGGATAAGCGGTTCGGATAATGGATGGATGGATGACTGAGGTGTAAATAGAGTGTCATATTATTTTGCCGTCCATCAGGCTGCCTGAAATGATCGATAGCTAAAATCAAATTCAAAGCATCTGGTGTCCGGAAAGGTCTTTTTTTCTGGGCGAGGGGGGCATGGCCTTGTGTCCCATGTGTTAAAGCAGAGACAGCCACAGCACAAGAATGTCGTTGTATTCTAAATACAATAAAGTTGAACTTGAACTTGATAAAATGCACAATTTTTTTTTTTTTATTTTGGTCAAAGTATCTCCCAACTCACGGTGGGCTTCATTCTGACGGCGCTGACTGAAAGTGGACAGTGTTGTCTGACTGATTTGATTCAAAGACTGTCTTTTGTTCCTGAAACTGAGTGCCTTTCAAGACTCTTAAGTGATTTCCAAGGGCAGACCCTTTATCAATGGTCAACGGTCCTTTTTTGAAAGCACTGAATGGAACGTTTCAAGGCGTACACATCGACTGATGGATAAACACAGAAAATAAGCAACAATTTTTCTTATAGTGACTGCACATAAACGCATTGGTACAAATATATATATATACAAATATATACTGTACTGTACATTGTACATATAATGGCATGCTCGGTCATGTCCAACCACCTCAGGCATGTATGTGAGTAACCTGCTAACATCTATTTCAGCATCTCTGATATATTCTCTGCACCGCTGTACATTATCACCTCTTATTTCACCTTTATGTAGTCAATCATAGTGTATATATCTGAAAATTGTTGTGTTGTAGTGTTGTTATTCTACGTTAAGTACGTTGAGAGAGCCTCGAAACCGGGGTCAAATTCCATGTAGTGCAAACCTGCATGGCCAATAAACATGATTCTGATTCTGCAATAGGAATAAGTAGATGATCTGCAGACTCGATTGCTTACACAGAACTTACTAACACACAGACAGTGGTACACACAAGCCCTGGTTGTGGTACTTCTGGTGGCTAGCCAGTGTTGAGGTTTAATGAAGCCACTCCTGAAAAGGTTTCAGAGAAGCAAACAATAGAAGTCACTTGTGAAATGACATTTTGGCTTCATGAACACGGAGGTGGAGCTGGAGGTGGCAGAGTTGAAGATGCTAAGATTTTCATTAGGAGTGATGACGAAGGACAGGATTAGGAACGAGTATATTAGAGGGACAGCTCAGGCTGGACGGTTTGGAGACAAAGCAAGAGAGACAAGATGGAGATGGTGTGTGGAGGAGAGATGCTGGGTATATTGGGAGAAGGATGCTGAATATGGAGCTGCCGGGGAAGAGGAAAAGAGGAGGTTTATGGATGTGGTGAGGGAGGACGTGCAGGTGGCTGGCTTGACAGAGGAAGATGCAGATGACAGGAAGAGATGGAAACGGATGACCCGCTGTGGCGACCCCTAACGGGAGCAGCCGACAAAAGAAGAAACGTGTATGCCGTGCTTTTGGTCATGTCATGCTCTTTTAATGAGCAGTGAAGCAGAGAGTGCAGGGGAAAACTTAATAATCCAAAAGAGGACTATTTGAATGATGAAAGAGACTTACACTGAAGACAATGCACTTGCAGGAGGGAACAAAAGCCCATGCAAGGAAGGAGCCTTTCAGGGGAGTATATGGTAAACAACAATTTGGACTCTATGCAAAACAAGCTCATTGTTATCAGAAGGGGAGCCACACAAAATGGCAACAAAGCCTCGTGAACAATGCAAAACGGCAGGAAATGGAGGAGCTCCCCGGTTTCGCAAATTCCCCGCTCCTCCATTTCGGCTGGCTTCCAGGAGGATGGGTCCACACCTGTTCTCTCTTTAATTATGAGGAGGTAAGATCCCCCTCTTATTCCCTCAATCTCCCTCTCTCTCTCTCCTTCCCTGTCTCGTTCAACAACCACCCCCCCCTCCCCCAAATACACACATATATACACCACAGCACCACAACCTCCCACCCACTGTGGTGTAGTCCCAATTTCATGGCTGGGCATTCTCCCATGTATAATTCATGAGTGACATGCTTGTTTTACACACCACGTACCAGCAGCCATGTTGCGGCGCCCTGAGGGGGCTTCAGCAATGCCGGCCTGTAAGTTGCTTACACACAGAGCAAGCAGCACACGGCTCTCTACACCAATTACACTCCATTTCTGGAATGGCCCTCTCTCTGACACGGCGCCGGGTGTGATCATCATGCCTTCCAAACAGCCATAGAGGGAAACCGTATAAAAACACCATAGATGTTCATGTGTGACTGGGCGGTACTAATTGGCGGAGTGCTTGACAAGGGGCCACAGTGGTGTGCAACAGACAAAAGAACCTCTCTGGATGTGTTCTACAGAAGAGTTTGCTCAGCTAAAGGAAAGGTTAGCGGGCCCTGGATATATAAACAACGGTGACCAGCTGTAGACGCCCAAGCGAAGGACTTGAATCGACGCGGCCATCCACAGGGGTGCCGTCTGGCTTTGTCAGGGGTGCTGACGGAAAAACAAAATGATTCTGACGTCCCTGGCATAATAAAATGAATTAAAATTCCAAAAAACCTATAGTTACGCAACTTATCGTGAAAATGCAGATCATTAGCCGCCTCGTACATCGTCAAAATTTGACCCGCGTGCTCCTTTCCCCATCACAACGTCGACCCCGGGGTCAGCGTATGACTACGTAAGTAGCCTACTCCAGTTTTGGTTTTTTTTTCATTTCCGCGTGACGCATTATGAGAGCGGTCCGTGAAGCGCACAAACTAGCATGGAAGGGTTTTTGAAAAGGAAGGCTTCACAATCAGATAACTCTGAATCTGAGCCATCAGCTTCATCGTCTAGCGTAGTGGTAGCTCAGCAGCGAGGGTGTTAGAGGCCGACAAGACAGAGACCAGACGATGTGCGATGACAGCTACTTGTCGTACGGTTTCATCTTTACCGGGCATCCATCATGCCCTCCCCCTATGTGCCTGGTATGTGTTAAGAAATTGTCAAACCAAGCAGTGGTTCCAAGCAAATTTAAAAGACACCTGACAACAAATCATCCGTCACTAGCCGGCAAGGGTGCCGAGTTTCTTATTCGTTTGAAAAGTCAGCATGGCCGACAGGAGAAAGGGTTGATATCGTGTGCAGAAGTGGCAGAGAAAGCGCTGGAGGCTAGCTATCTTGTGGCCAAGATAGTAGCTAAGGCTACGAAGCAACACACAATTGCTGAGATGGTCATATTGCCAGCATGCACAGCAACTGCCAACAAAATGCTAGGCCCACAAGCAGCGAAGGAAACTGCAAAGGTTACGCTGTCGGACTTTACAACTGGAAGGCGGGGCGCCCCGGTGGCTCACCTTGTAGAGCGCATACCACGTAAGGCTGAGTCCTTACCGCAGCGGCCTGGGTTTGAATCCAGCACGGGCCCTTTGCTGCATGTCATCACCTTGCTCTTACCTGTCTCTCTCCACTATCGCTATCAAATGAAAATGCCAAAAAATAATCTTTAAAAAAAAATAAAATTGGAAGGCGAATCAATGACATGTCTGCAGATATTGAAGACGTGGTTTTGGGGGGGAAAAAATCAGATCTAGTTGGAAATTTCCCTTACAAGTCGACGAATCAAGGGCCGTGGGCACGCTCAGCTCTTGGCAAATTTGATCCGTAGATGGGGACCATATCAGAGAGAAATGTTTTTGTTTTGCAAACCAATGCCTAACAAAACACCTGGAGAGGAGCTCTGTCATGTGACAGCTGAGTGTCTTGAACAGGGAGGGATTAAGTTGGAAGAACTGCATCAGTATCTGCACTGACGGGGCCGCTGCCATGACAGGTAGTGCCAACGGCTTCATCAGTAAGGTCAGAGTGCAAAACCCGAACGGGCAAAACACTCACTGCTTCCCTCACAGAGAGGCACTGGTTGCTAAGAGGCTGCCGACAGAACTGTCAGATGTACGGGGCAGGGTGGTGGACCTGGCTCATTTCATCAAGGCACTGCTGTTGAAGACCTGTCTGTTTTAGATTCTACGCAAGCAAATGGGAGCAGAACTTCATAACTTGTTGTCACACACAGCCGTCCACTGGCTTTCACAGGGGGAGGGATTTGGACCCACCGTACAAGTTAAAAGAAGACCTCAGAACAGTCCTGATAGGAGAGAGTTCTGCATATGCGGAGTTGGTTGCAGATGCGCGATAGTGCGCGAAACTCGCGTACCTGGCCGACATTGTTGGGCATCTCAATGAACTCAATGCTAAAATGCGAGGCAAATAAGAAAAATCTTTTCACCGCATCTGACAAACTGCGTGGCTTCAGCTCGAACCTCACGCTCTGGAGCTCCTTTTGTGTTACAGGGCAGACTTGAGGTGTTTCCCTGGTGCGGTGAACGTTGAAACAGCAGCAGACTTTCTGACCTTATCTCTCAGCGTCTGAAACTTCTTCATGAGAGATTTCGGCACTGTTTTCCATCAGTCTTGTGCATTTTGACTGGGTCCATGACCGCAGGAATTCGCGTGCACCGGAAAGCTCAAAAGACTTGCCACTGCTGGCACAGGGGCAGCTGGCAGAGGTCAGGGAAGATCGCACATTAGAAATAAAATTTTAAGACATGGCCCTGGACGGGTTTTGGATATCACTGGAGACGGGGTACCCAATAGTTTCAAGTAGCGCTATTGCAATTCTGCTACCCCGCTCTACAATGTATTTGTGCGAACTGAGCTTTTCGAGCCTAACTTACATCAAGAACAAGTACAGGAAGCAATTGAGGGCTGTGGACCAGGAGCTCCGTGTCTGCCTCTCATCCAACCCTGCCAGCATTGGGCGGTTGTGTGCATTGTCTCGGGCTCAGGTTTCCCATTGATAGTAAGTCACACACCCCCCCCCCCCAACCCTCTCAATAACCACTTATGATGTGTGTGTGTGTGTGTGTGTGTGTGTGTGTGTGTGTGTGTGTGTGTGTGTGTGTTGGCCATCAGAGGGATGCAGAGTGTAGGTTTTTAATACATCTTAGCCTGGGGTGACTCGAGATTTTGCATACTTTGAAACGGTGCCATGACGGAAAAAAAAGGTTGAGAAACGCCGCCGTGGACATCACAGGTAACTGGGATCGAATGTAATGCTGTGTTAGTGGGTAATGACTGCTGATTGGTTGTGATGGTACTGTGGTAAGGCTGATTTCCCATTTGATGAATGTGAGCGTTGAACATCACAGCGCTGTCAGGGAGAGACTCAAAATGGGCTCACAGCGTCGCAGAAGCACCTCTAAAACAGACGAGCAGAGCGGCTTCACTGTTTAGCTATAGATAGCGACAACTCGCAAGCAGAGGGCGATGATCTGAGAATTTCAAGTATTTCGGTGACACAATACAAGCCTATTTGCATGGAAATGTGCACTTGGGTGCTATATATTTGAGATGTGGAAAGTGCATTGCCCATTATCAAAGGGCACAGCCAATTATCAATGCACAAATGGTATTCATACGGGAAATTGCATGGCTCTCAGATAGACAAGTAGGCTAGAAAAGCATAGGCTGTTACTTGTATTTGCATTTCTATAATGAAGTATTAATTACCCAATGCAAAATGCCTCGAAGCGCCAAATGCTGTATGTATGTATATGAGTGTGATGTGATGCTGAATTATGTTTTGAATCAAAGAGGCACAGGGGCATTTGGCAGTTAGGTTCATAGCTGCAGTGATATATGTTAAGGAACCAGGGTGCTGCAGACTACTTCTTTGTTTTCACTTTTATTGCATCCTAGTCACTTTTTTTTTTTTTACTGGGTGAATAATTCTTTTGCATAATGGCCACATAAAGCTAATAGATTTTTGTCCCCCTTATATGACATTATAGCCCGGGTTGATATCACTTTTTCATTAGGGGTTTCCTCACTTGATGACACGTAGTCAATAATTCATTGATCCGAGTGTGTTTTATTCATAAGTCTGAGGAAGTGAGGGGATCATTAGAGAGACTTTGTGTGAGCTTTGACTAATGCTCAATAAAGGAAAATGATTGTGAATATATGATGAGGGCAGCAGCAGGTTGCTGTTAAGCTATTTATACCCGTATTGATGACCGCAAAAGAGCCAATGACTCTCTGTGTGTGTGTGTGTGTGTGTGTGTGTGTGTGTGTGTGTGTGTGTGTACATGCGGTGTGGGCGTGGCGTCCTTCCTCGGCACTCTCGGGCTCCCTCCTGATTTGCAGCTCATTGGCCTTACGTGCCCATCCTGCACACCTGCCCTCCATCAACTCATCAGCTCCACAGTAGATCTGCAGCGGTTCTCCAGCCGCTCATCGCCAGATCGCTGCTTCAGCTACGAGTTGTTCCTCGTATGCTGTTACTCCCCAGTGTCCTCACAGTGAGCCTACACTGAGTTTTCCCAGTTAGCTAAACTCCTCTTCATCTCATCTCTCCAGGGAACAGGCAGTAGTTGTTTTAGGCTGATTTAATATCAGGACGTGTGAAACTGAAAAAAGGTACAGTAAAAATAATAATACATGCAGTAATACGCTATTGGCAGGAAAGCAGGTAAGTATGATAGTAAAAAACATACAGGTAGACGCATGAGGTAAGCGTGCGATGCCCCGTTCAACCCAGCGGCATGTTTAGTCACATGGTAACAAAATATTAGCAAATTCGAACAAATTACAGAAAAGGATTCATCAAAAACATTAATATGATAATGGTGAATGATAAACTTACTGGTGATGCCACTCAAAGGTCTGGGAACAAAAGGATGGCTGAGGATTAGCTCATCTATCAAAACACAGGATCACCGCTTTTGTTTTCTGCTGAGGAGGAGGGACTTCCTGTCTGAGACTCTTCTTCTATCCTACACAGGAAGTGCAGTTACTAACTAAATTACCTGCAATACCAGAAACGGCTACTAGGTGGCAAGAAATTAAACCGTCCATCCATCCATTTTCCAAGCCGCTTATCCTAATTCGGGCCGCGGGACGGGGGAGCCTATCCCAGCAGTCATTGGGCGGAAGGCGGGGAAACACCCTGGACAGGTCGCCAGTCCGTCACGGGGCAGACACGTTCACAGCTAGGGGCAATTTAGTATGTCCGAGTCACCTGACCTACATGGCTTCGGACTGTGGGAGGAAACCGGAGCACCCGGAGGAAACCCACGCAGACACGGGGAGAACATGCAAACTCCACACAGAGGACGACCCGGGACGACCCCCAAGGTTGGACAACCCAGGGGTTCGAACCCAGGACCATCTTGCTTGTGAGGCGACCGCGCTAACCAAACCACGAGCTCTCGATGGAAAACAGATCCAACACACCTCGTGTTGTTTGCATTGCCTGTATTTACCGTGTGTCCTTGTGCTTCCAGGATCACTACCCTCTGGTCCCCCTGCCTGCCTGCCTGCTCGCTCACTATACCCCCCCCCCCCCAGCTTGTCCTTAGCTCACTCCCGCTAACCTCCTTCTAACTAACATCCTCCCCAACATTGACTCGCTACCTCCTGCCTTGCCTTCCATCCTCCTTCCCCTTCATTCCTACAATAAACCCTTTTTATGTTACTGACTTCCAGGGTCTGCGTTTGGGTCCGCCTCTACTGATCATAACAGCCAAAGACTCTGGGGTAAGTAAACACCAATAACAGAATAAATCTTTATTCCTTTGCTTAGATTGCCTAGTCATTATTAACGACAATATAAATGTAATTTATGTCGGACATGTCACAACAACTGCTGGCCGAGACCAGTATGTCTGATCATGAAGAGTAGAAATGAAGGGAAGGGACTGAAATTTTTGAGGCAAGAAAGGAAGCTGATGATGCATTATGGGATGTCTAAATCGCTCCCGATGCAACAACACACAGTGCGGTACAGTATACTGCAGAAGTTAACTTAGAGAGGGTCAGGAATAGAAAAAAAGCAAAGGGTGTTAATCTCTGTCCAATTTGCCGTCTCCTCAAAATCCCATTTCTTTGCATTATGACATGTTCGTATAGATATCCGTCACACGGCTGTTCGTTTGACTGGTCATCAAAACGCCGCGGCACTCATAACTCGTGCTCAGATTGATCGGACTGGCTCCCCCAACTCCAAAAACATTTTAATCACTAGATGCAGATAATGTAGCGCCGGGCCCGCACGGCCATCTCTCAAAATGTAATTCTCCCTCCTCACCAAAAAAAGAAAAGAAGAGTAGATGACCAACCCGTGATACCATTGCCGCCCTGCAGTGGTGATCAGAGGACTGATGCAAATCGTTGCAATGATTTGTTTTCCCAGTATGTGTTGTGTTTAAAGAGCTCGTTTTTCCTTTTCCTCGGCATCTTTCTCTCTCCTCTTATCTCTTCTGATGTCTCTCTGTCTCTGATTTTTTTTCTGTCTTTATCTTTCAGGGAGTTTATAGGGGGGTTGTGTGTGTGTTTGTGTGTGTGTGTGTGTGTGTGTGTGTGTGTGTGTGTGTGTGTGGTCGGCCAGCATGCTAAAC
The DNA here is from genome assembly GCF_029633865.1 of Lampris incognitus. Taxonomy (NCBI): domain Eukaryota; kingdom Metazoa; phylum Chordata; class Actinopteri; order Lampriformes; family Lampridae; genus Lampris; species Lampris incognitus. Next base: position 40,131,270 of record NC_079224.1, on the reverse strand, counting down.
AGCAGTATGGATCTGACCAGGAAGTGCAGCATTAAGATCATGCCGGCTCTCCCTTGTTCAGCAGAGGACTGCAACTCTGGCCGTGGGGCAGGTTGTGGGTCACAACAGCATCAAGTCCCCTGCTCGGATGACCAGTGCGGGGGGTCATCTTTGCAGACAGCGTTGAAAAGGTGAACGTGGTGGTGGAGGACGGAGTTGTGGTGAACGATACGCTCGTACCCGTTTTGCCTCTCGCCACACCGGCGAAGAAAGTGACTTCATCAAATGGTCCCCCGTTCATTAGAGACGACGTGTTGACACGGGAGTTGACTCGACATGGGAAAATAGTCGCCCAGATAAGGAAAGTCTTCTCAGGCTGTAAGTGTCCTCAGTTAAAACATGTAGTGTCACACAGAAGGCAGCTACACGTGCTCCTCAACAGCAGCAGTGAGCAGCTGAACTTCACCTTCAGACTGAGAGTGGAGGACTTGAATATGTAATTTTTGTAACGTCAGAAATACCTCATCAGAGCATGTCCGGAAAAACAAAACGCTACGTCAGGGCAGAATGAACAAGACACCTGCTGCAAGAAGGAAAACGAAGCAACAGAACCAGAATGAGACAGGGACAATGAGGCAAGACAGCCAGGAAAGTGCGGAGGGGCAGGAGGAGAAGGGTGAAGTACAGAGAAGACAGCTGGGTGAGGGAGGACAGGAGGAGACAGGTGAAACACAACAAGACAGTCAGATGAGTGAGGGAGGACAAAAGGAGGCAGGGGAGGGGGAGGAACAAAAGGAAAACTGTGTAAGTTAAACAGCTACACAGGATTTAGTGTTGGGATGAGGTGAAGTTGAGCGGCACGGTGGCGCAGTGGTTAGCGCTGTCGTCTCACAGCAAGAAGGTCGTGGGTTCGAACCTCGGGGTTGTCCAACCTAGGGGGTCATCCCAGGTCGTCCTCTGTGTGGAGTTTACGTGTGCTCCCCCTGTCTGCGTGGGTTTCCTCCGGGTGCTCTGGTTTCAATTGGCCATACTAAGTTGTCCCTAGGTGGGAATGTGTGGGCCCTGTGATGGACAGGCGGCCTGTCCAGGGTGTCTCCCCGCCTGCTGCCCAATGACTGCTGGGATAGGTCCAGCATCCCCGTGACCCTAATTAGGATAAAGCGGCTTGGATAATGGATGGATGAAGTGAAGTTGAAATGAAAGATGATGATGAGGCCCTAAGAGTAACACATCTGAAAAGGTATCACGGTGGCCCAGTGGTTAGCGCTGTTGCCTCACAGCAAGAAGGGCCTGGGTTTGAACTCCAGGCCATTCCAGGTCCTTTCTGTGTGGAGTTTGCATGTTCTCCCTGTGTCTGCGTGGGTTTCCTCCGGGTGCTCCGGTTTCCTCCCACCATCAAAGACATGTATGTTAGGGTTAATACTCCTATCTGTTCCCTTGACCAAGGCATGGCAAGACGAACTGGAGTTGGTCCCTGAGCACTGCCCACTGCTCCTAGCTACACGGCTAGGATGGGCGAAATGCAGAGGAGGAATTTCCCCAAGGGGATTAATAATCCATCCATTATCCAGACCGCTTATCCTGCTCTCAGGGTCATGGGCATGCTGGAGCCTATCCCAGCAGTCATTGGGCGGCAGGTGGGGAGACACCCTGGACAAGCCACCAGGCCATCACAGGGCCGACACACACACACACACACACACACACATTCACATCTAGGGACAATTTATTAATGCTGATTCACCTGACCTACATGTCTTTGGACTGTGGGAGGAAACCGCAGCCCCCGGAAGAAACCCATGCAGACACGGGGAGAACATGCAAACTCCACACAGAGGATGACCCTGGACGACCCCCAAGATTGGACTACCCCGGGGCTTGAACTCAGGACCTTCTTGCTGTGAGGCGACTGCGCTAACCACTGCGCCACCATGCCACGAGTATATCTTATTTCTTAAAAGCAAAATTGGAAATTCACAGTTGAAGAAAGGGACAGCGAGTAAGACCAGAGGGAAGAGAGCAGCGAAAGAGAGAGACACAGGGTGTGGATCCAGTATGGAGGAGGACTCTACTGACTCCGAACTGGCTGGTAGTCATAGAACCAAAAGGAGCTTACAGCATTGGTAAAAATCAAACTGTTCTTACACGAAACAAAGAACTAGTTTTTTGGCACTTACTTACATGGTTGTCTGCTTGCTTGTGTTGTGTTAACTCTCAGATGTGTGTCGCTTTGAATAAAAGCGTCTGCTAAATGAAATTGTAACACTGTAAAATTGTATTGTAACATTGTAACATGAAAGGAGTAACATTAGAGGATTACTTGTGTAAGGGAGAGCTGCTCTCTAAGTCTGCACGGCTACAGACGAGCAGTAAAGGGAGAGGAGGTTTCACTGAACAGGAGGTGTGCAGACTGAAGAAAATTGTTCAGGGAGTCAGACAAGAGCTAAATAATGAAGATGATGATGAATAAGATCTTACACCCTGAATGTAGGTCAGTGTTGCTGTTATGTTTGCTTCTAATCTCTCTTGCAGTGAGTCACTTTAATATCAGTATGCCGAACATAAATGGGGCAAGAGATGCAGCAAAAAGGTCTCTGCTGTACGAGCTGATGAGACTTAAAGGAGCTGATGTGATGTTTGTGTAGGAGACTCGCAGCGATAGCTTTAATGAGTCTGACTGGAGGAGAGAATGGGATGGAGAGGTGGTACTGAGTCACAAGAGCACAACCAGTGGCAGGTGGGGGGGGGGCAGTCTCTTCTCAAAGAACTTTGCACCAGTGTCTTTTGAGGTAGAGCAGGTGGTGGAGGGCAGACTCATGGTAGTGAGGCTAACGTTTGAGCATTTTAATATAGCTTTAATGAGTTTGAATGCTCCTACTATAGGGCCTGACAGAGTACACCTTTTAAAAGTTCTAAGAAATGTTTTAAGTAAAGTTAATGTTGAGGACTTTTTATTTTTTGGAAGAACTTTTAATTGTACTGAAAATGATTTGATAGACAGATACCACTGGAACCTCAAAGTGCATCACAGGGGGCACCGAGACAACTACTGGAAACATGATTTAGTTGAAGTGTAGAGAAGGATGAATGGTGATAAAAGACAATATACATGGGCTCACACTAGAGGAAATTTAATATCCCTGGCTAGGTTAGACCAGTTTTATTGTTTTAAACATCGTTTTAACATTTCTAAACAGTACAGAATGTTGTCTGTTGGTTTTATGAGTCACTCTCTGGTTATTTTTTTGTTTATGTTTTAATCACTAATTTAAAACCCAAAAGTGCATATTGGCATTTTAACACAACTTTATTTTGTGATGCTAATTCTAAGGATGTATTTAATTTTGGGGGGGAGAGGTTTAAAAAGCAGAAAACAAGATTTTAAATCTTTGAGACAGTGGAGGGATTTTGGAAAGTAGAGATAAAACAGCTCGTCAGCAGTACACTCTCAATGTCATACGGGACATTATCGGCTCTATGGGAGATCTAGAGACTGAAATTGTGGAACTGAAGAATTTAGCAGAGTCCACTGGAAATCGAGATCATATTGAAGATATCAAGTCTAAAAGATCTGCTGTTACAGACCTGCTATGCACTGAGGCTCAGGGGGCACTGGTCCGGCCCCTTTTTCAGAGTGCAGCACTGGTAGATGCACTGCCCAAGTTCTTCTTTGGCTTATAGACAAGGAATGGGCAAAGCAGATTGATTCATGCCCTGCTACAGGACTGGACCTCAGAGACTCTAATGAGATATGGAGGTCAGCAGTGTGTTTTTACTTTGAGCTTTATAGCAGTGAGTATAGAGAAGACAAAGAACTGTTTGGATCCTTCTGTGAACATTTGCCTAAAGTCCTTGACGAAATGAATGCTGAGCTGGGAGAACCTGTAATAACTCTCTTACAAAAAGAGAGAGAGATCAAAAACTGGCATCCTGTGTCTCTTTTCTGTACGGACTATGGAATCCTTTCCAAAGCGCTGGCCAACAGACTGAGAGGGGGGATGGACTTGGTAATTCACCAAGATCAGACAAACTGCGTGCCAGGTAGGTCCATTCTGGACAATGTGTCCTTAATTCGTGATATTTTGGACTACTTTGATTCTTTAGGGTTTGAAACTCGTCTCATTTCTCTAGACCAGGAGAAAGCTTTTGACCAGTTTGAGCACCTTTACCTCTGGAAGACTTTGGAGAATTTTGTCTCAGCCCAGGTCTTTTAGCTATGATCAAGGTTTTGTGCCAGGACATTGAGAGTGTGCAGAAAATTAATGAAGGTCTAAGTACCCCTTTCAAAGTGCGCGGGGGGGGGTGAGATAGGGCTGTTCACTCTGAGGGATGTTGTATTCATTGTCTACTGAATCCATGTTATGTAAAGTAAGGGATAGCGTAGAAGGTCTTTTTTTAAATGATTTTATTAGAAGACATATTTTATCAGCTTATGCAAATTATATAATTGTTTTTGTCAAAGACCTGGAAGAGATGAAAAAATTGGAGGGAATTTTTAAATATTTTGAACCATATCAGCTGCAAAGGTCAATGGGGAAAAGAGTGAAGCACTGGCAGTGGGGAGTTGGAGGGGGTTCTGCCGAGTCTACTGGGGGGTTGACATGGAAGAGGGATGGTTTTGACCATCTTGGAGTGTACCTTGGCAATGAGGCCATAGTCCAGAAGAACTTGGACGGCGTGGTAGAGAGACTAGAAGTAAGGTTAAATAAATGGAATTGGCTAGAGTTTTTTTTTATTTCAGATCCCCATTAATTACTGCCTCAGTAGTGACTATTCTTCCTGGGGTCAAACAGTACAACAGTTACAATTTAAAAGCCAACAAGCAAAAACAGAACATATATCAATATAACAGCAATAACCAGAAACATCACACAAAACTAAACTTGGCAAACAGCTTTGAGCACTACATACCCAATTAGACAAAAACGAAAACAATTACCGTAAATGAGAAAAAAGATTAGTTAATTAAATTAAAGCAGACATAACTAGAATACAGTAAACAGAAATAAAAATTAGACCTAATCTAAAACAATCTCTTTCTCCATTACATATTCTCTCAGCCTCTCCTTGAATCTAACTCTGCTGGTAATTGAAACCAAATGTTGCGGAAGTCCGTTTCAGTAGGTAATTGCCCTGTAAATTACAGTCGTTTTTAAGGCATCAGTTCTGGATTTAGGCAAGGTGAAATTACCCCTCCCGGCATGTCTAGTGCCATAGTCATGACCATCACTAGTAAGCAACAGCTGAGAGGCGAGGCAAGCAGGTTTACGTAATGTATAAATGTTTTTCTTAAATAGAATCGGGCTACAAGCTAGTCTCTCGTGGACTCTCATCCATGACAGTTCTTCATGCATTCTTTCAACACTGTTTCTAACTGCGTAATGCAGAGCGAGTTTCGCAGCTCTATTTTGGGTAAGCTGGATTTTATTTAGTTCTTGTTTAGATGCATTTGACCAGATTGCTGGGCAGTAGTCAAGATGTGACAAGACTAGGGATTGTATGACTTGCTTAGTAGTTGTGTTAGTTAGAAAGTAGGCACTCCTTCTAACAAATTGAAATACATATTGAAATACGTCTTCTGCTCTTGTTACAATATTATTAATGTGAGTCACCCAAGAGAGTGTTTCATCTATTGTAACCCCACATAATCTGGCCTCCTTAACTTGCTCAGTATCAGCACCTTGCAAAGAAATACATAATCTGTGTTCCTTTCTTCGAGCATGCTTTGAGCAAATAACAAGACATTTCGTTTTGGAGATATTCAGTTTCAGCTTATTTTCAGTGACCCATTCAGAAATCTGCCTACACTCAACTTGAAATAGGCTGCTCAGGTCTGCGTCATTCTTTGCAGACGCATATATTGTGGTGTCGTCTGCGTAAATTGCAGTGTGACAAATGTCCTTTGGAGGCAGGGAACTAGTGATAGCTTCTACACTGTGGTGTATAGGCTGGCTAACACGAAAGATTCAAGCCATTTTAGTGGATTTTCCATGGGACAAATTATATTGGGTGCCCCAGAGTGCATTGTTCCTACCAAAAGAGGAGGGAGGACAAGGTCTAGTACACATAGAAAGCAGAATAACAACATTCATATATAGTTTGTACAGAGATCTTATACGTCTAAAAGATGTTCTTTGGAGAGCTGTGACAAGCAGCGTCTTGAGGAGGACAGCTGGTCTGTGTTTAGACACCGCGTTGTTTTTAATGGATTTCAGTTTTTAAAACTGTGAATTACCTCCCTTTTATCAAGCCCTTTTTAAGACATGGAATTTATTTAAATGGAAGAGACGGGAGCCTACAAGCTCTCTGCACTGGCTTTTAGAAGAGCCTCTCATTAATGGGGCCAGGATGGATGTTCAAGAGAGCACGACACCAGGTCTCACCAGCATGCTTTGCAACACTGGAGCTGTCACTCTGATGAGAATCGTGGATGTAAATGGTCCTGGACTGACCGACACCCGGGCTGTGGCTTCTCTTCTCGGGCGGGGATTGATTCCACAGACCAGGAACATTTTAAACGTGTTGTTTAAGAGACTGACAGAGGAGGAGGTTAAGATGCTGCGGGAGTACAGTGGTGGAGGGGGCAGTCCTGATGAAGCTGATCTATTTGCAGAGCTGGGCTTTGTTCCAAATATGAGTGGATTCTCAAGACCCTTATTAAATGTGACTGACTATAAATATGTGGGCTTGTACACAGTTAAAGGGGGAAACTGGGTATAATTGTTGTGTGAAAGCGTTGAACAAATGTAAACGAGGTGGGGGAGTTGATAGTGTGGAGAACTGGATGTGGGCAGGGGTGTGAAACCAGTATGGAGGGTTTTCTATAAACCACCTATGAAGAAAAGGAGTGGCGATTTACGGTGAAGGGTTCTGCATGGTGCCATTGCAGTAAATAGTTTTACCTCTGTGATCAACCCCATAGTTTCAAGTGCATATCTATTTTGTGGTGAAGTAGAGACTGCGTTTCTTTGTTTTTATGGATGTAAAAGACTCCGTAAGCCTTTTAATGCACTGAAGAAGGTTTTTACAGGGTTTGGTGAGAGGTGGTCTCAGACTGTTTTCATTTTGGGAGTTGGCTACAAAAAAAAATCTGACATCTCTAAGCGGCAGCTACCAAATCTGATTGTAGGGGAGGCCAACCTGTCCATCTGCAGTAGCAGGAAGAGCAGAGTAGCGAACAGGGCGGAGCAGGAAGTGCTACCTCTTGTTTTCATCTCATTGGTAAAAGCCAGGGTGTTGGGTTGAGTTTGGAGTCTCTAAAGGAACGAGTAACATGGGTGATTTTACCAAAAAGTGGTGCTGTAGTGATGCAATATGTGCTGTGGCAGGTGCTGATATAATATTTAATACCATTTTTAGGCGGTGACGAAATTGTTGTGGTCTGAACTGTACTGTGCAGTTCTGTTTTTGTCAAGGAAAAATGTTTGGATTTTGATAAGTTTATTAAAGGTTTGTAAAATCAAAACGTTCCCTCTCTCTCGCTCTCTCTCTCCTGTCTCTCGTTCTCTCTCTCCTGTCTCCCTCTCTCTCCTGTCTCTCGTTCTCTCTCGTTCTCTCTCTCCTGTCTCTCGTTCTCTCTCTCCTGTCTCCCTCTCCTGTCTCTCGTTCTCTCTCGTTCTCTCTCTCCTGTCTCTCGTTCTCTCTCTCCTGTCTCCCTCTCCTGTCTCTCGTTCTCTCTCGTTCTCTCTCTCCTGTCTCTCGTTCTCTCTCTCCTGTCTCCCTCTCCTGTCTCCCTCTCTCTCCTGTCTCTCGTTCTCTCTCGTTCTCTCTCTCCTGTCTCTCCTGTCTCCCTCTCTCTCGCTCTCACTCTCTCGCTCTCTCTCTCTCCTGTCTCTCGTTCTCTCTCTCCTGTCTCCCTCTCTCTCCTGTCTCTCGTTCTCTCTCGTTCTCTCTCTCCTGTCTCTCCTGTCTCCCTCTCTCTCTCCTGTATCTCATTCTCTCTCTCCTGTCTCTCCTGTCTCTCTCGCTCTCGCTCTCACTCTCTCGTGAACTTTGTGTTTGGCCAGGCTAAGGGTGCCACATGGTTGCAAGGAGGAAGAGGGTAAGAGGGACTGGTGTGTGGATCTATTCAGGGCACTTGTCACTGCACGCCTGGGAGCAGCATATGAGCATTACAGCTGGGTGAATAATAGGTCTGGTGTGTGTAACAGGTCTGGTGTGTAGGGAGGGTTGTTTGTTTTGTGGGGGGGGTGCTTGGCTGTATGTTTGTAATGGTTGGTGTGATCTATATGTATGTAAATGTATGTAAAACTGAACAGTGTGTGGGCATGGTGGTGAGGGTCTGATGGCGGCGGTGTGTGTGTGTGTATGTATGTGTGTGTGCGCACGCTTGTGTGTGTGTGTGCGTGAGTAAGAGAGAGTGTGTGGGTGTGGCGGTTCGTGAGGTGTAGGTTGTATATTAGATTTTTAAGTATGTAAATATTTTGTGTTGTTTTATGAGGTGACTGTTCATTAAAGAACATCAAAAGTCAAAACCCTCTCTTTCCCTCCTTCTCCCCCTCCCCCTCTCCCTCTCCCCCTCTCCCTCTCTCTCGGGGTGGCATCTGTCTCAAGCTGATAACGCAGGAGTGAGAAGCACCTTCTCAGGCAGTGTTTTGTGCCTGCTGTGAGGACGCTCCCATGTGCTTTCCTGCCTGGCTCCAAGCATGGACACCTGAATGCTGCTGGCTGAGATGAATCGGTCTGCCAGTGAAGTGTGTCTTTCTGTGTGTCTGTGTGTGTGTCGCACACATTTTTGTTACCTTTTGGAGGCTTTTTTGGGTATAAACAATAACCAGTCAGGACCAGTATTCCTCATGGAAACTAAAGCCCAAAACCTAATGTGGCAAAACGCCATTTATGAGGTGCTGGTTAAGGTCCTGGTTAAGGTCCTAGTTAAGGTCCTAGTTAAGGTCCTAGTTAAGGTCCTGGTTAATGTCCTGGTTAAGGTTAGGAGTAAGGAGTGAATTGAGGTTAGGGTCAGGGTTTGGGTTTGGGTTAGGCTGTCCACAATGAATTAAAGTCAATGCAATTTCCTAATAAGGATAGCTGTGCAAGTGTGTGTGTGTGTGTGTGTGTGTGCTTCTCCATGGATTGTCACCTTGTCGTGGTCCTGAGATTCCGAGAGCAATGCCGTCTGGAGCTATGCTCCTGGTAGGGCCATCCATGGCGGTAAGGTCAAGGGTGAGGTCCCTGTCAAAGAGCAGTCCAACCAAGACCTCAACGGTGGAACAGGCGGAGGATGATGGCTGACTTTAGGGAAGCCTCACAATGGCTGGGAAGGTGGATGAAGGCCGCATCAGAAATGGGCCCCCTGTCATCTTGGACTCCATGCCATTGGATCCTGACCCAGAACTATCAAGGACCCGTGTGGTGGCTGTCTGTATACCAGTCTCCCCACGTTAAACAAAGTCATAAACAGGCGTCCTCCATAAAGGGAATCCACCCTAACATCCCGGATTAAGTCCGATGGCGACTGGCATGTGGTGACGGGGGCAGCATTGTGAGATCTGGAAGCCCCTAGTCATGAGCTGGCACATCAGGAGGTCGATGCTAGATTCAGTCACTGCGCTCTTGGAACGAAGTATAAAGAGCCCTTCGGTAGCTGCGCCCATGACTGAGCAGCCCTCTTTAAGATCCACTCTGCTTACCCCACCTGGGGGAGGGGCTAGAAAAGGTGCCCTAAAAATAGCCTGCCTCAAACCTCCTGACTGGATTACCGTGTCCAGAGGGATCACCACATGGGGTCAGAAACAGAGCCCTGGGTCTAGCATTAAACATCAAGAACACCCAGGTCCTGTATCAACCTCCACCCAACCAGCCATCCACCTACCCAGCCCACCACAAAAGTGGACAGCGAAATTATTGAAACCGTTGATCACTTCCCCTACCTCGGCAGCCTTCTCTCCTCGAAAGCTGACATCGACTCTGAGGTCAACCATCGCCTGAGATGTGCCAGTGGCACTTACACCAGACTCAGGAACTGAGTCTTTGAAGACCGAGACCTAAAGGCCCAACCAAAACTCCTGGTCTACAGAGCTGTTGTTCTCCCCGCCCTGCTGTATGGAGCAGAGTCATGGACCACCTACAGCGGGCACCTCAGAGCCCTGGAACAATGCCACCAGAGATCCTCACGAAAGATCCTGAGGATCAGCTGGAAGGACAGACGCACCAACATCAGGGTTCTGGAAGAAGCCAACATGACTAGCACCACCACCGCAATGATGCAGCACCAACTCCGATGGCCAGGCCATGCCATCTGCATGTCCAACACGTCTCCCCAAACAGATGCTGTACTCCCAGCTGAAGGAAGGTCAGCGAGCTCCCACTGGGCAATAGAAATGTTTCAAGGACAATATCAAGACCAGTCTGAAGAAAGTCATGAAATGGAGCTCCACTGTGCTGCAGAGAAAGTGACGGCAACGCAAGGAGAGAGAGAAAAAGGCTCAACCACCACCTCTTTCCCCGGTCCACACTGCACCAAAGTATGTGGATCGGGGATCGGCCTCTGCAGCCATCTGAAGACCCACAAGTAGACAACCCAACGGAGAGGACAGTCATACTTGCTTCGAGTCACCGCCGATGATGATGATGATGATGATGATGCGTCCATGTGTGTGTGCGTGTGTGTATGTGTGTGTACGTGTGTGTGCGTGTGCGCATGCATGTCAGTATGCATGAGACAACTGCATTCGAACAAACAACCTGTTAAGTTGCCGTAATGGAATATCTAAAACCTTACCACAACATGACCATTAGTGCAATTTGCAATTTCACACTGTTTGAATTAATATGCACAAAAGCATCCTGAATTTACCAAGTGTTTCAGCAGAATTTACTCGCATGAGCATCCATGGGCTGTGTTCAGCGTCACAGCCACAGAAGATCATGCTCGGCATCTGGTGATTACATCTGCAGAGATGAACACCGAAAGGGCAGATAGCCTTCTGCATCACCGGCTCACAATGGGCGCCGACTTCTAAGTGGCTTGGAATGCCCCAGCTGCTCCCACATGCAGGTGAAGCTATTAATTGATAAGCTTATTTCGCAACTGCAATATTCCCTGTGTAAATAAATCAGTTAAGTTAATGAAATGCCGATTTATTTATTTGTTTATTTTTTGGTCTGTGAAGAAACAGTGCTGTGTTACAAAGGATGAATATGCATGAAAACGTAACGCATGCACATTCTGAGCGAAAGAAATGTGTAATTCCAACTTTTTCAATCACTATCATCGAATGCTGGTTATCTGCCCCCGCTGCCTAAATCTGTTGGGACAATGCATGACGGTGGATTTTATGCAGTTATGTATACCATAATAACTTGCTAGTGCCCCCATACTCAGGCAGCAACCACATGTGGCACAATTTCCATTCCACATTTTTGAAATTTGTCACTTCTGTTTGTGCGTGTGTGTGTGTGTATGTGTGCACGAGCAAAGCCTTTGTGTGTAGTGGGACCAAAGTGAATTGACAGCTTCGGTCAAGAAGGCTTGGATAATTGGCACGTATGGTTTGGCGTTCTGTAAGGGCGTAGGAGCTAGAGATTTTAGTAAGGTGTGACATTTGAATAGTTGGACCTTAATTTTATTTTGGTTCGCAGACAGCACAATACAAATCGAAATCATAAAAGATAAACACAATTAAGTGCTTTGCAGAGCACAAAAAACACAGTTAACCACAATAAAAGACTGCAAAAATAAAAATGAACAGGGAAAAAAAAAAAACCAGGAAAAACATTCAGCACAAAGGTATAATAAACTACACGACAAGTGACCAAAACACACTGATGAGCCAAAACATTATGCCCACTCGCATATGAGCCCAATAATGTTGATCGTCTCCAAACAAGGGCACGTGTGAAGGTCTGGGTAGACTAGATGGTAATCGAACAATTGGTTCTCGCAGTCCACGTGTTGGAAGCAGGAGAAATGGGCAGGAGTAAAGACCTGGGCGACTTTGACGAGGGCCAAATTGTCGTGACCAGACGACTGGGTCAGAGCATCTCTGACACGGCAAGGCTTGTAGGGCGCTCCCATAGCAATGGTGAGTACCCGCCGATAGTGGCCCAAAGAGGGACAAACCACACACCGGCGACAGGATGTTGGGCGCCCAAGGCTCATCGATGTGTGAGGGCAACGAAGGCCATCCTGTCTGGTCTGACAGAAGGTCTACTGTGGCACAAGTCACAGAAATGTTTAATGATGGTTATGGCAGGAATGTGTCACAACACGCAGTGCATCCTACCCTGCTGCATATGGGGCTGCATAGCTGCAGACCGGTCAGAATATCCATGATGATCCCTGTCCACCATCGAAAGTGCTTACAATGGACACACAAGTGTCGGAACTGGACCTTGGAGCAGTGGAGGAAGGTCGCCTGGTCTGATGAGTCCCGTTTTCTTTTAGATCACACGGATGACCGTGTATTTGTGCACCGTTTACTTGGGGGAGTGATGGCACCAGGATCCACTGTGGCAGGACAACAAGCCAGTGGAGGAAGAGTGATGATCTGGGCAATGTTCTGCTGGGAAACCCTGGATATGGCCATTCATGTGGACATCAATTTGTCCCGTGCCACCTACCTAAACATTATTTCAGACACCCTTTCGTGGCAGTGGTATCCCCTGATGGCAGTGGCCTCTTTCAGCAGGATAATGTGCTCTGCCACACTGCACACATTTTTCGGGAATGGTTTGAGGAACATGATGAAGTGTTCAAGGTGTTGCCCTGGCCTCCAAATTCTCCAGACCGCATTCTGATTGAGCATTTGTGGGATGTGCTGGACTGACAAGTCCAATCTAAGGTGGCTCCACCTCGCAACTTACAGGTCTTGAAGGATCTGCTGCTAATGTTTTGGTGCCAGATACCACATGACATCTTCAGGGGTCTTGTAGAGTCCATGCCTTGGCAGGTTGGTGCTGTTTTGGCGGTATACGAAGGACCAACAGCATATTAGGCAGGGGGTCATAATGTTTTGGCTCATCAGTGTATCTTCATTCAGAGTAACATCAGTTGACAGGTTCAGACAAGAAATCAATAGCTCAGTAGACTGCAATAACACATTGCTCACCAGTGCAAAATGGAAAGTTTTGCAGGTTGAAGATGGTGCACCATTTCTGTGCAGATAAAACAATACAAATGCCATAGGAGCAAATGACATCTGTTGGTTGCTTTACAACCTGAATTTTGGTACTGTCTAGCGGTGGCCCCAGGTAGCTTTCCTTTAAAGGGGGAGACTAAGGCACTCGAGAATGTCATTGGTATTCCTCACCGCATTCCTTCCGCAGATTCTTGTCAGTGGTGCTAGTTCATCCAGAGTGAAGTTCTCATACATCTGAGCTGTGGGCATACAAGATGTCGAGGTCTTTTTTTTCTCTCCGTTTCTTATCCCCTTGGCCTATAGTCCTCATCGGACCTAGAAAGTTCTACCTCGTCTATGACCTTGACTTCATGTCTGTCTACACCGTGTCATCCTCTTCAGTTGCTGTCTCTCTCCTCCTATTGATTTTGCCTATTTTGTACCTGAACGCATTCATTAATCTGATTATGCCTGTGGCTGGGTCCAGTTCATTAGGCTGGCCCAGCTGTAATACAGGCAGATGCCTGCTGTGCCATAAGGATCCATCACAGAGCCACTGAGGCCTGAAGAACACCTGGCCACATAGGACAACAGAGCACACAGGTACCCAGACAGTCAGGAAGACTGCAGAAGGTTGACAGCGAGACAGCATTTGCGTAGAGGGAAAGTTACCTTTAGGAAGAACATTCGGTGTAACGGAGACAGAAGTGGCCAGACATGCTAATGTCTCCACTAAAATATTGTATAGACACGGAGTAGGGGACGGTTTTGATTGGGAGACCCAGATTCACCCCTCGGTTGTTTTTGGATCAGTGGCTCTTATTTGGATATTTTTCTCAATACATACAGACAATAACATGCTGTAATGGCGGTTGCAATTCTTCAAATTTTTGAGGACTGTGTAATGAGGCCAGATGATGAATTTCCATTGTATTGTCATTTTCCCAGCTGCGGCGGGCCCGCCGACGCTAAATGAATTCAAAGGAGCCACCGACATGTCCATCACCAGGTAGATAGACAGGCCTTTAATGATATTCTGATGTCTGCATCCCACCGTGAATGACTGTTGAGCAGAAATGAAGTGACAGAGATGAAGTCGCCGTCTTTATGTGACTAATGTGTCTCTCAGTCTCCATGTGACATGAAGCAGATGATATGATGTCAGAAAACTAGCCAAGCAGTGACTGAAGCCTGCAAAGACACTTGGTTGGAGAAATATGGACAGTTCCTTCCTCACTGAGAAAGACCGATGTGGTAATCTGAACGATCTTAACCTATAAAAAGGTCCCTCGCTCTCTCTCTCCTTTCTCTTTCTCTGTCACTCTCCTTTCCCTCTTTCTCTTCCCTCCTCTTTCATACTCGCACACACACACTTAAATTGCTCACATTTGTGGACATGTCAAACATCAGCACAACTGAAAGCTTGTGGAATCACGGAGCCGAGAAGAGTGGATGGTTGCTTGATGGACACCGGGGCTACAAGGGTGAGGGAAGGAACAGAGACGGGGGGGGGGCGGGCCAGGAGACGAGAGTATGAGATGAAGGACGGGGTGGGTGGGTGGAGGGGTTGAAGAAGGCCACCCTGGAAATAAAAAGACCTGGTCATTGTTGTCAGGAAGGATCCCCTGGGCCCAACACCACAGAAGGAGGCCAAGTAAACCTGATTGAATTCACCCTCATACGGTGTTCAGATTCATATGAAACACTGCGGTGCACCTCTCCCTCTCTTTCTTTCTCCGCGTCTCTTTCTGTTTCTTAATCCACCCCCCGCTCCTTCTGCTTGTATCATCTCTCTTCCTCACTTAATGGTCTCTACTTGTCCCATATTTCTTTCTTTCTTTCTCTCCTTCTTCTTCTGGGTTTCTACTTGTCCTTCCACTTGACCTGTTTGTTTTTCTTTCTGTTTTCCCCTAATTGCCTTGATTTCCACCCCTGTTTTGTTTTAATGGGGACTTTCAAAAACGAGAATCGTACAGGGATGTTTTATAATGCCATCCGGAAAACAACAAGAGAGCAAGTTGTGTCTTCTGGGCTTTGACCGTAGAATACACAACTTGGTGCTTTGTTGTTTTCCAGTTTCTTTTAATTCTCACACACTTTAGGAGGGTCTTTGTTAAGTGTTGTTACGCAGCCTGTTAAATAGTCCTCACAGCCAAAATCACGGTGGGTTTTTTTTTTTGTCACCTCTTTGTATCCAAAATGGAGGGTTCCACAAATCAAACACAGTGGTCGAATGATGAGCGCATTTTGAATCAATACAGCCCTGCAAACTTACAACAGCCTTCTTTATTTGCCATTTTCAAGCGACATGTTTGCTTGGTGGGCAATAGAAGGCTGGGGTATTGTTCCTTTGTGGTACAAAGATTGTTTATTGACCAGGGTGAGTGTGGACCCTGAGCCGTCTGACAGTGCTCAAGTCCTCCAGGGAAAACCACACACTCCTGTCGCTCTGCACATCAATACACCGGTTGCATCATCAGAAATTTGTGGGCCAGACCGTCACCGCCGAGAGCAGAGACACATGCATGTCGCATTGCATAGCCAAGGGTATAAACGCATAGGCATGCAGACTTATAGGTACACATTTCATTTCATTTACTGGTTTATTTAAAACAGGGACATTGTACAATAAATGTACTGCACCAGATATAGCAGAATGCTAATTGCCATCTGTTGCCCCTGGGCGTGTATACGACGCACATATAACAATATAACAAATGATAATTCCGCATGACACTAATAAATACACCTGCAGGACAGACCAGTGCATATACAGTCAGAGAGGCATTAGCAAACCTTAATGACAACATGGCTGTCTTTCTTTTCAACATTACTTTTAAACTAATACACTGTCTAATATTTGTAGGGATAGCGCTCCACTGTTTTGTTGCGGCAGTTGAAAAAGCAGTTTGAGCAAATTTCATTGAGCAATGTTTCATATGACGGCCGCCCTTCGTTGATGATCTTGTTTGTCTCATTTCACCATGAGTTGGTAGAATAAATTATTTAAGAGGTGGGGAAACTAAACCATGCAGTATCTTATAAAGTAAACAAACATTGGCCATAACCAAAAAAAATTCAAAGCTCCATAAGTTTTCTCCTTTTTTCTCCCCAATTGTATCCGGCCAATTACCCCGCTCTTCCGAGCCGTCCCGGTCGCTGCTCCACCCCCCTCTGCCGATCCGGGGTGGGCTGCAGACTACCACATGCCTCCTCCGATACATGTGGAGTCACCAGCCGCTTCTTTTCACCTGACAGTGGGGAGTTTCACCAGGGGGACGTAGTGCGCACATGAGAGGATCACGCTATTCCCCCCAGTTCCCCCTCCCCTGCAAACAGGTGCCCTGACTGACCAGAGGAGGCGCTAGTGCAATGACCAGGACACATCCGAATCCGGCTTCCCAACCGCAGACACGGCCAGTTGTGTCTGTAGGGACGCCCGACCAAGCCGGAGGTAACATGGGGATGCGAACCAGCGATTCCCGTGTAGGCAACAGAATGGACCGCTACGCTACCCAGACACCCCCTGTTTTTTGATAATATTGCAATAGTGAGATGAGTTCCGGTTTTTCTCCGGTGCTTTAACAGCTCGTTTAAACAGTGGTTGTATTGTTGTTGTACAAGCCTGTGACCAGGACGTGGCACCATAAGACAGATGTGATAATAAGAGTGCGTGTACATCATAGCTGCGCCTTTATTAGGTTAGTTTAAGTAATTGCGAATAAATTTAAAGCTTATTTAAAACTGTTTTATTTTCCCTGAGATAAGCTTCCTTTTTTTTTTTAACTCAAGTCAGAATCAATAATCAAGCATAAATATATAAAATGTTTGACATCTTCCTTTTCTCCTCTCACTAAAATCTGGAGTGTTAACTTATTTAATTGAGAAAGACATAGCAACAGTCTTGGCCACATTTAAAGACATGAGTCAAATAGCCAGTCGTCAGCTATTTTCTCCATACATCTTGTGAGTTGTAAAGCCGCTTGCTGTTTTGATTTAGAATGAACATATATGACTGTGTCATCTGCATACATTTGTATCTGTACATTGGCACAGATGACTGGCAAATCATTGCTATAGATACTGAATAACAGAGATCCTAAAATGGAACCTTGAGGCACCCCAACAGTGCAATTTAGAACGATAAACTGTTGACCATTTACTCTAGAGCAATGTTATCTGTTATATATATAAGATGACATCTAGTGCCTTTTTAAATCGATAAATATGGCACCAACTACCCCCCCCACACACACACACACACACAATATCCAGCATACTTTTTTTCTACAGAATAACAATTTACGGTTTCTGTAGAATGATTATTTTCTAAACCAAACTGCGCTGGATCAAGTGGACGATGACAGGAATTCATGTTCTAGTAGCACACACGCACACACACACACACACACACACACACACACACACACACACACACACACACACACACACACACCAGCTCCAAGAGAGGCAATCAGAACGCTTAGCCCACTCGGGTTCTTTAAGCTGATGCAAGCATAGAGCAAAGCACTGTAATAGCAGTGAAGAGCCTTCCTTTCATAGTGGACCTAATAATGAGGTCTGTACGTTCTAGCCATGCACACACTGACTATTCATCTCCTTTTCCTATTCTTTTTGATGATGGCAGGTCTGTGTCCAAAATGGTGGCGATTAACTTTTTTAAAGATGTGACACAGTAGGATACCGGGAACATGGGGTGTACAGTATTTTATCATGTTTCATTCTCATCATATTGGAGCACATCTGCATTAACTGGGTTCCTGTGCTCTCTGGTTGCCTCATTACCATCTGTAGCTTATACATGGGCGCTCTTAGTTATGCGCTGAGGGGATGATTAAAAAAGATTCCAAACATGCACCCACTCAGATAATTACAAATTAGCTAGTATTTGCATAAATAAAGTGCATCGATTATTAAAACATACCTCCTACCACGCCTATTCTTTATGCATCTCTTATGAATTGCTTTCATTTTGCATTCAGAGCCGTGTTAGGCAACTTCAAATTAAAGCCTTTCAGTTCCCGGCTCCAATCCCAAATATCATGATTAAAATTCCCATGCTTTTTATTCACCTTATCAGGGTTGCCTCGTGTTGAGATAATGTGCGTCTTTAGAGCTCCAATGAAGTTGCTTTGCCATTTGTAGCTGCTCCTGTGATATTTTGACAGTTGACATTCAAATGAGTTCCCTTTTACCTGGCTGCAGCTTGCTTACTGTTATCTGTTTCAGCTGAATTTGAGTAGAAAAGGTGCAGGGGTTGGGCGCTGCAGGCGGAGAGGGATCTTCAAAGCACAATAAGGGTTTGCTTGGGTGTCTGTGAGCCTGGTCCCTCCGCTGAAAGGAATGGGTGAAATGCTTTCATTCTCCTTGTCAAAGAGTACAGAGGGTCTTCCTTGGGCTAATTCTCTGTTGTTTGAATTTATGCAGATCACTCGGTAATTAGAATACCAAATGCTTCAGTTCTTTCTTCCCCCATTCAGTCAGGTTTTGCTCACTAAATTTCAGTTTTAGACTGCTGACTACTGTTAAGAGACTTCTACTGCCATCGATGACCATGTCACCAGTGCAGAGCAGCTGTTTTCATTAAATGGGAAAATGTTTGAGACAGACAGAAAATACAGACATTGACTATATATGGATTCATCAGCCTGGCCATAAAAAAAACAGACCAACACAGGCAGACCTGGCTACCCGGGAAGGCCAGGTCTGCTCATACTGTGCTCATACCCTCACCCACAGGGAGACTAGGTGAGATTACATCATATTAGGTTGTGAGGGATGCAAAGAAATACGAAACACTTATTTTAAGATTCAACCCTCTCCTCAGTCCACCAAAACTTCCATATCTATGTGGTTACATCAGTTCAGTGTGCAACATCACCTGCTATATTTGTTTACTGCACTACAACATACAGAGAAATCATCATAGTTACTAACTGAAGGCCATTACACAATTTGAGGAAATCGTTCCTAGTGATTGCCGTAGCTTTAACATGATTCATGTAAGAAGCTATCGGGTTGTCTTCTGCTTTGATAATATGTGTTGTCTCTTTGCCATGCCAATAAAGCATTTACTGAATTGAACTGAAGTGCAAGGAGGAAATTAAAAAAAAGATGGAGATCTACTTCTGCAATTGTGTGTGCACATGTGTGCGTGCATTTGTGCATGTGGGCTTATGTACTTGTATTTGTGCTCGGGTTTTTGAAAGTGTTCTTCACTCCTCTGTGCCCGACTACCCTCAGGACTTTGGGCAGGCAACCTTTCTGCCCAACGGCTTCCAGCTCTGAAAGGTCTCTCCTCTCTCTCTCACATGGGGTGGTAGCTAGTATGCGCTCACTAAGGTGAAAAAGCATGGATGCGATTTCTGAAGCCCTGTTGGAGATCTCCACCTCATCACAAACTGGTCTCGGCTGGTTGGGCGAGCGAATCAAATCGAGGATAGCAGGACCAAAGAGATTTCAGTTTGAGAGTGGGGACCTTGCTTCACATCTCAGCCATTGCTGCACATTCAATTGGATGCGTTCAATTCAATCCAGCTCATATATATTTATATATATATATATATATATATATATATATATATATATATATATATATGTAGCATTTTTTCTGTACTGAGGAGCGGAATATCAACACGGATACAGGAAAAATTGAAATCTTTTTTTATATCTTTTATTAAAATATTTTTTCCTGTATCCGTGTTGATATGTATATATATATATATATATATATATATATATATATATATATATATATATATATATATATATATATATATATATATATATATATATATATATATATATATATATATATATATACACTGGCCCTGTGATGGCCTGGTGGTCTGTCCAGGGTGTCTCCCCATCTGCCACCCAATGACTGCTGGGATAGGCTCCAGCATCCCTGCGAGACCCTGAGAGCAGGATAAGTGGTTTGGATAATGGATGGATGGACATACTACTACTACTATGACTACTTTCGGCTGCTCCTGTTAGAGGTCACAACAGCGGTTCATCCGTTTCCATCTCTTCCTGTCCTCTGCATCTTCCTCTGTCACACCAGCCACCTGCATGTCCTCCCTCACCACATCCATAAACCTCCTCTTTGGCCTTCCTCTTTTCCTCTTCCCTGGCAGCTCCATCTTCAGCATCCTTCTCCCAATATACCCAGCATCTCTCCTCCACACATGTCCAAGCCATCTCAATCTTGCCTCTCTTGCTTTGTCTCCAAACTGTCCAACCTGAGCTGTTCCTTTAATACACTTGTTCCTAATCCTGTCCTCCTTCGTCACTCCCAATGAAAATCTTTACATCTTCAACTCTGCCACCTCCACCTCCGCCTCCTGTCTTTTCATCAGCGTCATTGTCTCCAAACCATACAACATAGCTGGTCTCACAACCATCTTGTAAACCTTCCCTTTAACTCTTGCTGGTACCCTTCTGTCACAAAGCACTCCTGATACACTTCTCCACCCACTCCACCCTGCCTGCACTCTCTTCCTCGCCTCTCTTCTGCACTCCCCATTACTTTGGACAGTTGACCCCGAGTATTTAAACTCATACGCCTTCGTCACCTCTACTCCTTGCATCATCACCAGTCCACTGTCTTCCCTCTCATTCATGCATATGTATTCTGTCTTACTCCTACTGACTTTCATTCCCCTTCTCTCCAGTGCATACCCCCACTTCTGGCTCTCCTCAACCCGCTCCCTACTCTCGCTACAGATCACAGTGTCATACGCAAACATCATAGTCCACAGAGACTCCTGCCTGATCTCGTCCGTCAACCTGTCCATCACCATTGCAAACAAGAAAAGGCTCAGAACTGCACACCTCACCACTGTCACACTGCCCTCATACATATCCTGCACCACTCCTACATATACTTATCTGCCACTGCCGACTTCCTCATACAATACCACACCTCCTCTCTCGGCACCCTGTCATATGCTATCTCTAAATCCACAAAGACACAACGTGACTCCTTTTGACCATCTCTATACTTCTCCATCAACACTCTCAAAGCAAACATCACATCTGTGCTGCTCTTTCCTGGCATGAAAGCATACTGCTGCTCGCTAATCGTCACCTCTCCTCTTAACCTAGCTTCTGTTACTCTTTCCCATATCATCATGCTGTGGCTGATCAGCTTTATACCTCTGTAGCTGCTACAGTTCTACACATCTGTCTGTCGAACCCGGGACCTTCTTGCTGTGAGGCAACTGTGCTAACCCACTGTCTCGTCTTGTAACATTAACAGATATTTTGTTGTAAAATACAACATAGATTGCAGCGAAGCCGGACCAAGGATATCTGGCTATGAACGTGAATCAAGAAGAAGTATGACTCTGTCCCATCAGACTGACACATCGCCCAGCCCCATATGTTTTCTGTGCTGCGGACAGTAATCAATTCATCGCAGCTCCCGTTTGATTGCCATTTGCAAGTGTCATGTATAGCTAAGCAGCAAGACTCGTTCTTAACGACTCGAGTCATCCTGGGTTCTGCAGATCTACAGGGGAGTCCACCGTGACGTCGGCCCTCTGCTGGCTCTGCATAAGCCGTGCTTTGTGAATGAATAATGAAGTAGAGTATTTTTTTTTTTTTTTTTTTTACCAGAGTGGTTAAGTAGTGCTTAGACCTTCTGGTCCTAAGCCTTTCTGCTCTTTTTTATTTTTTCCTCCTCTATTCTATACTGTGTGCTTCAGGACTTGGGGACTGATGTCATCCCTCTTACATCACTATGAGCCAGCGCTGCACTCTTCTGAAGCATGCGCTCATGGCAGCAAACCCACTGTTTATCGGCCATGTGGGTTTTTGCATACATGGAATTTGACTCCGGTTTTGTGGCTGTCTCAGTGTACCTAACACAGAATAACGGGAATCGGGGACATTTTGTAGTTTCATTTCACGTACTTGTGTGTAATGTATAAAACCAAATACCGTTTCCCCCAGCCCACAGCAGCGCAACACAACGACAAAAACACATATCTAGAAACTACAAGAACACACATAGTATCTCTACTACTACTACTACTACTACTACTACTACTACTACTACTTTCGGCTGCTCCTGTAAGTGGTCGTCACAGTGGATCATCCGCTAACATTTCTTCCTGTCCTCTGCATCTTCCTCTGTCACACCCATCCATCCATTATCTTAACCGCTTATCCTGCTCTCAGGGTCACAGGATGCTGGAGCCTATCCCAGCAGTCATTGGGTGGCAGGCAGGGAGACACCCTGGACAGGCCGCCAGGCCATCACAGGGCCCAACAACACACACACACACA
>NC_079224.1:39976418-40103918 GCF_029633865.1 Lampris incognitus | reverse complement strand
GTGCAGAGCCAGTGGGGGGGGGTTGGGGTGGGGAGGGGTCAGAACCCCTGCAGGAGGAGGAGGCGGGGGCGGGTCTTTGCTTCTCCTCTCCTCCTCACAAAGGTTTCGTGTTAACAAAAGACAATTAAACCCAACTCGCCTACAGTATCGATCACGTCTCCCCCCTGATAGGCGGAGCAGAACCAGCGAACACCTTTATTCATTAAACGGCCCGTGCGGCGCCCGAGGGGCCGGTCGGGAGATACCGGGCTCGGGTTTTTGAGACGAAGCGCCACGGGGCGGAGACACCCGCAAGATCACGTGGGAATTCCTCAACGGCGCGTGACAGAGGGGGAGAAAGCAGCAGAGGGGAAGGTAAGGACGTGGCACGACCTTGGGTGTAGATTAAGGAGGGGAGGAAGAGGAGGCAGGGGAAGGGTGGAGGGTGGAGGAGGAGAGGTGTTCCGACAACATGGCGAGTAACAGAAATGTCAGGGCGTTTAATTGGGTTTGTGTTTCGTGGGAGTAATTGGAAGGAGGGAAGTTATTTATTCCCCTTATCGCTTCATAACCGCTGGTTCTCTTCCGGGACTTGAGGCTGAGACGTTGTTGACGAGTTACGACTCGCCTCTGTGCCGACGCCGAAACGTCCCCCCCGCACGTAAAACCAGTCGGTGAATATGCGTGTTAAACGGATCCGGAAATACCGGAAGGCCCCGTTGGTTCTGATCAGCTCCTCCCCCCGACGTCAAATGTATTTCTGCGATAAACTTCTCTCCTCCGCACACTTCCAAGTAGCTGACGAAAGCATGGCGTTACGTCATCAATCTCAGAAAACCTTATAAGGGAGGGGGCGGGGCGTCCGCGTAGCGTGGCGGTCTGTTCCGTTGCCTACCAACGCGGGGATCGCCGGTTCGAATCCCCGTGTTGCGTTTGTCTTGCTCGGGTGTCCCTACAGATACAATTGTCCGTGTCTGCGGGTGGGAAGCCGGATGTGAGCGTGTGTCCTGGTCGCCGCACTAGCGCCTCCTCTGGTCGGTCGGGGCACCTGTTCAAGGGGGACTGGGGAAACTCCTCACTGTCAGGTGAAAAGAAGCGGCTGGCGACTCCACATGCATGTGGTAGTCTGCAGCCCTCCCCGGATCGGCCGAGGGGGGTGGAGCAGCGAACGGGACGGCTCGGAAGAGTGGGGTATGTGGCCGGGTACAACTGGGGAGA
Organism: Lampris incognitus; assembly: GCF_029633865.1. Classification (NCBI taxonomy): domain Eukaryota; kingdom Metazoa; phylum Chordata; class Actinopteri; order Lampriformes; family Lampridae; genus Lampris; species Lampris incognitus. Next base: position 40,102,721 of record NC_079224.1, on the reverse strand, counting down.
AAAGGGGGGAGGAAAATCCAAAAAATAAAAGCAGGATGAGCGGTTTGGATAATGGATGGATGGATTATAAGGCCCAGAATCCTTCACGCTACATCGCTACACTTCCTATAGAGCGAAGAAGCGGGGGATGCGGAGACAAGGAAGAGAGGGGGGCTTGTGTTTAAGCCCAACACATGTGGGAAAGCTCGCTGCTGTCTGGCTCTGCTGTCCCTCCGCTCTCCACCTCGGAAGGACCTTGACCCCGGGGTCGAATCATTTGGACATCTCAGCACACTGCAAAGAGACACAGAAAACCCACGTGTGCCTTTAATTCCCCGATCCGAGACAGCGGCTCGCATGTACGGAAGGGAGGGAAGATTCAATAAAAAGACTTTTTTACCGGAGCTGAGACATGAGGGAGAGCTCAGTATCTGCCCTACCTAGCCCGGTGTTATCCGTCAACCGTGACCTTGACCCGCTAGTTGGGGCCAGGACATCTCCGGGGTCTGCAGACGGTGAGGAGAGAGGAGAAGGGTACGAACGGGAGTACAGCAGATATTCTTACGCCACAGACTGACCTATTCGAAGATGAAATGTGGTGCTGCGGATTGATTTTCTTTTCTTTTTGTGTGTGTGTGTGTGTGTGTGTGTGTGTGTGTGTGTGTGTGTGTGTGTGTGCAGAAGTGACCTTTGGGTTTCAAGAGTAGTGCGAGATGAACTCCGACACACGGCTGAAGAGGTGTTTCGGCAAATTAACTTTGGATAAGGGTCCAAGGAGAGCTAGGAGGACGTGCATGCAAGGCGTCCATAGCTCCTGGAATGGGGACTGGGGTGCACGTCCTTGTCATGGATTTGCAGAGATAAGGGTTTGGGTCCAGCACTTGATCAATATTGCATGTCTTCTCTTTCTGTATGTCTCCCTGTCTGACTGTCCTTGCTTTCCTTGCGTACTTAAAGGATACTTCCGTGTTTTTACAACCTGTCTTACTTTTGTTGTTTTGGAAATAATGCTAAATGGACTGCGTTTATACGGCGCTTTTCTAGTCTGGCGACCACTCAAAGCGCTTTACAGTGTGTGTCTCACATTCACCCATTCACACACACACACACACACACATTCATACACTGATGGCGGAGGCCGCCATGCAAGGCACCAACCTGCTCATCAGGAGCAGATAGGGGTTCAGTGTCTCGCTCAAGGACCCTTCGACACGCTCTCTGGAGGAGCTGGGGATCGAACCGGTGACCTTATGCTTACTGGACGGCCCACCCTACCCCCTGAGCCATGCCATGGGGCGGCACGGCATAACTGAAATGCTAGTGTGCGCTTCGTTTAAGATGTCATTTTACTCACCAGCTTCATCTTGGAGCATTTGGGCACGGCAGCACCACTAGGTACAGGTTGGCAACAGCGTCTTTTGGGGCACCTCAACACGAGCCTTAAACCTGTTCATTCAACAACAACAATGGCAACAAATACCTTAGTATCTCAGTTAGGCTGTGTTCCCCATTATCCCTCACTTCTCAGTCGTGTTGGTTGGGTTGTTTATAGTGGTCATTAGTTTCTACGGTGCGTATCTGGTCGTTCCTGCAAGCTGAACCAGGAAGTAGCCCAGCCCGTGTGATCCACCATTGGTAATATTGGAGTAATAACTTTTGTCTTGCACTTTTGTTTTCACCTCGAAATATGTGGCTGGGTTTAATTGAACTTGTGGACACATGTCTGATCCTTATATTCCTTTGCCCTGGAAGACACCTTTGACAACCTGTGTGGCGGCGGTGCCATGTCCAACATCTCCACAATGAAGCCGGTGAGTAAAATGATATCACAGCTAATATGCAGAAAAACTCCAAAAATAAGACCCATATTGTAAAAAAAACAAAGACAGGATTATCCTTCCCAAAATATACAAAACAATGTTATCGATTTTCCCAGAGGTGGCCGGTTGGCCTCCACGGTCCTACATCACGGATGAAAATGTGTAGCGGCGGAGAACTTTCCGTGTTTCGTAATCATGCACATCCATTAGAGCGCCGTGAGTTAACGTCCTCTCCTGCGGGATGCTAACCCGCTGTTCCCAGCACAGTCTAATGGAACACCAGCTCGTGTACTCAATAAACAGTGGGGCACGGTATCTCCTTGAGATCTTGAAAAATAGCCCCGCGTGACGCCGAGTTCCCCAAAGCCACATTCCTGTGCCGAGTCAGGTGTTCTATTTTTGACCACGAGACAGCGGAAACCGACACAGGAAAGATACAAAGGCCAAACATGGACTTATTAACTGTTAGTCATGGACGAGGGGCTCCGTTTACGGCTAACCTTGCGCAGACCTGCATCGCTCTGCTCTTGCAGCGTCGGTGCCCTTTCTCCCGCTTCTGCCCGGAAGACCGGGCGTGGCGCAGGTTTATTATTAATGGGCCCCCAATTAGTCGGCAGCGGTGTGAAGAAATTTATTGGTTAATGAATTTATTGACTAGTTATTAAGTCCCCTTTTCAGATTGATGTCATGTTGCAGTTTAGTGTCACCAAAGGATTGCAATGATCAGGTTGGGGTACTGCTAACCACAACCCGGTAATGTGTTTGTCGGGGCAGGGAATGAAAGGATGCCACGCGGGAGCATCGCTTGCCAGAATACCCAAAATAAGATTCGTTCGCCTGTTTTGGTGACTTTCCAGCTTGCCCCGCCGGAGCAACGCTGAATCTGTTAAGAGCGACTTGAAAGGCGTGACTGGTCTTGGCGAAACGCTAACCGAGCGGAGGGGAAACGAATCTTAACAATCTGAACCGAGGCGTTCTCACCTGCTGGTGTGACAACAGGCCTCTGATTCGTCCTTCCGTTTTATTATGTAAGGAATCTTATCGCAGCACCACATGTCCCCGTCTCCTCAGACTGCCTTGGGTCAGGGTTTTTTTTTTTTTTTTTTTTTTGAGTAATTCTTGCTGTGTCATGAATCACACACTTTAGCCACTCAAAGATAAAACCTCGGCGATGTTAATAAATCAGGGTTGGTTTGACGCGGATATGTGTAGATTATCTGCGAAGACACAAGGCGATTAGCGTATTTCGGTTCTTGTCACTACTTAAGGCAGAAGTGGTTCTCTGTGTAAAGAAGAAACCATACGTCGATGTGAGGGGCCGTACAAGCCATATTCATTTTTGGCCCTCTAACATACATACGTTCTCCTTTCGCTAAAAATGTAAACTGTATGAATGTGTGAGTTCAAATATATAAATATGAGAATAAAAATGTGTGGGTGTAAGAATGAAAATATATGTGTATTTGAAAGGAGAATGTGTGTATGTGAGAGGGCCAGGATATAGTATGGCTTGTGTGGCCCCTCATACGGCTAAGTATTTCCACATCGCTTTATTTAAGCATTTGGTTTTCTGCGCAGATTCTTCGGGAAAGGCATACTTCACAATGAACAATTGTGAGGAAATATTTATTTTAGGCCCCCGCTCTATTGGCAAATAGGATGAGGCTTCAAGAATGAGTCACAGAAGGCCGACAAGACAACCACCTCCCAACGCAATGTCTCGCTCTTATCACCGGAGTGATTTCAGGCCATACTTTAACCGTGGCCTGCTATCTGCCTGACATGCTGTAAATATGCTTTAGCACACCCAGAGTTGCAGCCTGTTTTAACAAGACTGGTATCGGGTCAAGATGTACACATGCCTCTCACAAAGGGAAAACTTTACTGACTCACCATTTGGGCTTATCCCTGCTAAATGGTGTGAGGTGGCTTTGCAGCTCAGACATCTAGCGAGCACGATGCTTTGCTGCCCTACTCCCGCGTGTAACATTCACCGGGGTCAACGACAAACGTTAGGTTGAATTTTCTGCAGAGATCAATCCCCTGCAGGGGAAAAGCTTCATTCAGGAATGCGATAGCCTCAGGAAAAAGAAAAGAAAAGTCCAACTCCTATTCTTGCATTTCGTACGGTCTTTTCGGTTTAACGTGACTGCAGTGAAGCACATATTGCCTCTTCTGTTCGACGTTGCACTCCTGGATCGGGTCTTCAGGGGCTCCTCGGCGGTGATTGTCGGACGGGTTGTCAGGGCAGACTTACAGCCGCAGCGGGTTACATGAGTTGTCCATCAGACACCATGAAACAGTCGATCACAACCTGCATGTGTTTGGCTGAGGGCGTGTGCAGTATAGTACCCCATACTTCACTTGAATCTAGGGTTATATTTACCCTCCCATTACTAATAGGATCAATGACCAATTAGGGCAATACTCCTGCTTCAAGTACAGCCATATAAACACCTTTATCTGACTATCTTTATCAGAGGTAAGGTCAACACTGACATAAAAATAGCACAATTAAGACACCAGATTTTTGCTTAACCATTTTTTATGAATTGGTGCATGGTTTCTTATTAGCACTATTAGTACTATAAGTATTATTAGTAGCACTTAGTATTATTAGTAGTATTAGGTATCTTGAAACTGCACATGTGAAAGGTCATTGGACGCAACGAATCAGATATTGTTACAGACCATAGCCCAATTATTTACAAAAAATAAAATCCAGATATACCTGGATTTTTGAGAAATTGTGTTATTTCAAACCAGGTAAACCTTTTGATGGAGACACTGCCCTACGCCGATTATTCCCAGTAGTCGGAGCACCGCTGTGCATGTAAACGTATCCGGTGTCTTTCTGCAGGCGTATGCGCTCCGTGGTTTTCTGGCAGGGTGCGGGTTGATGGATCATCAGAGTTTTTTTGTTTTAGTTGGATTTTTTTTTTTTTGTCAGCTTGCCATGAAACCTAAGATGAAGTGGACATGTCAAAATGCCATCGTGTCCCATCAACGCTTCGCCTCGCAGCTTTGCTCTCTGAGCTGAACACGTCTGAAAAGACACGATATGGCACCAGGCCTTCGCATTACATAACTACGTTTACTTCACCTTGCAGAACCTTTTTAACTTTTTTTTTTCCAGTTCCGTATAATTAGTCAGAGACTGATTAACCGCAAGAATAAGACGAGGTTTTATATTTTTGGACCCTCCGATGCCCTCATGAGTCATTTTCTATAAATGAGTACATTGACACGTCAATATCAGTTCAAGGATGCCACTAAATTCATTCCATCTTACTATTTAAACCAGTAGTTTTTATTTATTAATTATTATTATTTGATTGGCACCCAGCAACAGCAATGAATTATCTTTAACATTGATATCACCACTTTTATATACCCAGTCAGAGCAAGACTGGGTTCATAAATCTGCAATGAGTCGAGTTGAGCCGGAAAACATCAAAAATTTTAACGACTGAGTTTGTCTATGAGTGCAATTTGTAATTTAATCATTAATCCCATCAACCTTTCATGTGTTGTTGTTATGCCCCCTCTACGCCTCGGCGCCTTTTACGACCCAGCAATGCTCGCACTAAACACTGACCTAACCCATGAACCACGCCGTTTACTCGTAACTATGTCAGCAGCGGCCATCACTTCTGTAATATTTCATGCCACTGATCCGGTCCAGCCCCTCTCGTCTCTTCCCATTCTGCTGCACGGCTTCTCCCTCCACCCACCGCTGTGGTCAGGTCAGGTGCAGGCCCTATAAACGCCCATACCTCCCCATTCTGCAGCGAGAAGCAGACAGGAAGCATAAAGCGCTCCTCCTCATATAATTACAGGAACTGCGAAGAGACGCTTCATTGTAGTGCTTTGGCATTTGGTTGTTTTCATCAGGGGCATCCAGGGGAACATTTTAAAGAGAGGACAAACCCGCCACACAGGCTGCCATGTTTGGAGGCAGCTGCACAGATCTGCTGCTCACCACGGCTCTACTCCTTCTAAATCTGGAGGGGACTCATGCCAGGTTGGTCTCAAGACAGCTTATCATTAACCTCCCGTCTGTACTGCACTGATCAATATATCACACTGATCATGGTTTTGTTTTTACATTTACTGCGAAACAATGGGCGATTTCCATTTTTGCACCAGCTAAGAGGTGGAACGAGAACTGAACATTCTTACTCAAGTAAAAGTACTGCTAAGCAGCAGTAATAATTATTAATTTAATAACTAATAATTAATTAATGATTGATTTTGTGATAATTTACTTGAGTAAAAGTGAAAGCATACTCAGTTACTCGGATTACTCAAGAAAGAGTAAATGAGTTGTGCACACTAAATTCTAAAAGTTTACGAAACAAAAATTAGGAAACTGATTACACTTGGGAAAAGTAAGTAATTGAACTTAATTGTGTCAAGTTATGCGAAATGATTTTGCGTGAAATGATTTCACATAACTTGACACAATTAAGTTCATTTACTTACTTTTCCCAAGTGTAATCGGTTTCCTATTTTTTTTAAGTAAACTTAACTTTCAGCATTTACGGTGTAGTGAAAAACAACTTGAGAAATGAGACTTTTGTTCTTTTCGTGTCTGCAAACAAACACGGCTGCAGCTCTAAAATATGGAAATATTGTGTGGATGACAAAAGCCTATATCGTTGGAAATAAGCACGAACGCCCTGTATGAACAACACAAATATATATTTTGGCAAAGTAAATCTCCAAAAGCACCCAGTACCAGTAGCACTTAAAGCATGTTCAAACAAATTCTTCAGTTAGCCGGTTAGCAGAAGGAAAAATAGACGAATAAAACAAGGCTGAATACTGTATTATACGTCAACTCAAAGGAAAGTACTATGACTTTACTCTGCCCGGAAGTACCATTCCAGGGGGAAGTATACTGAAGCACTGTAGCGAGAATAGTTGTGATTTGTGACTTTCCACCTCGGTGTTTTACTGATGGCCGAGCCCGTCTCTCATGTCTCCCTCTCTCAGTGCCGAAGCTGAGAACTCGTCGCTGACTCTTCCCAGCTGGAGGCCAAACTCAGGTAGCGTGATTCACCGAGATCAGACCTGAATCCACACCTGCCGAGTGACCGTACATCCTTCCCCCCCACACCCGGCCTCGCAGTTAGCCGCTCACACGTTCGCGAGATGGAGGAATTTGTGAGAGGAGCAGGTTGTTCGTCAGACGGTCTTATAAAGTGCTGTTGCGGCGCTCCCATCAGTAATTTTGGTGTCATTTTACACTGCCAATTTCCTGGTTTGCCGCACACGAGCGCTTTCTTAGATTAACAATGCACTTCCCCACAGAGCCGCCCCGCGCCAAGCTACATGTGTAGCTGCCGCTAAAACCAAATGCATGTTAAGGAAACCTGTTTTTTTTTTTTTTTACCCCAATAGTATTATAGATAGATAGATAGATAGATAGATAGATAGATAGATAGATAGATAGATAGATAGATAGATAGATGCAGACAGACAGACAGACAGACAGACAGATAGATAGATAGATAGATAGATAGATAGATAGATAGATAGATAGATAGATAGATAGATAGATAGATAGATAGATAGATAGATAGATAGAGTGAGACAGATAGATAGATAGACAGATACATAGATAGACAGAGGAGATAGATAGATAGATAGATAGATAGATAGATAGATAGATAGATAGATAGATAGATAGATAGATAGATAGATAGATAGATAGATAGATAGATGCAGACAGACAGACAGACAGACAGACAGACAGACAGACAGACAGATAGACAGATAGATAGATAGATAGATAGATAGATAGATAGATAGATAGATAGATAGATAGATAGATAGATAGATAGAGTGAGACAGATAGATAGATAGACAGATACATAGATAGACAGAGGAGATAGATAGATAGATAGATAGATAGATAGATAGATAGATAGATAGATAGATAGATAGATAGATAGATAGATAGATAGATAGATAGATAGATAGATGCAGATAGACAGACAGACAGACAGACAGACAGACAGACAGACAGACAGACAGATAGATAGATAAACAGAGTGAAATAGATGGATAGATAGATAGATAGATAGATAGATAGATAGATAGATAGATAGATAGATAGATAGATAGATAGATAGATAGATAGATAGAGTGAGACGGATAGATAGATAGACAGATACATAGATAGAGACAGTGACAGTGACAGACAGACAGCATCAGAGACAGACAGTCAGAGTGACAGTCAAAGAGTCAGAGAGACAGAGTGAGAGAGAGACAGACAGATGAGTGACAGACAGACAGACAAAGTGACAGACAGACAGACTGGTTGATTGACTGACTGAAGTGCGTTCTTCTGAAGTGAATTCTTCTCTCCGTCTCCAGAATATGTTACACGGTGTGTGCTCGACAGCAACAGCAGTCTGCTTTGTGATTGGACGAGAGCCCAAACAGGAACAGGTACAGTAGATGCACAACGTGACAGCGGCGGCTCCGTCGACGCTGCCCCCAGTTCGACGTGGTTATGAAACGTTATCGCTAGTCGGCGAACGTTAGGCAACAGGGGGTCGACTCTGCCACATCGAGTCGACTTCAGCTCTAACAGATACGGCACACACTTGGAACATCGGTCCACAGTTCTGTTCCAATCTGCAGGCAGGCAGGCAGGCTGTGTGTGTGTCTGTGTGTGTCTGTGTGTGTGTGTGTGTGTCTGTGCCTCACAGCATATCACTAATTGATCTAAAGCGGGGTAATAATCTTTTTATAGCCCAGCGTTCTCCCCGGGGCAATCAAAGTAGAGGGCCTACACTTGAGTCTCACAGTTAGCTGCTCCAAAACTCTTCAGCTATTTAGCATCTAATTATAATAGAGCACAACAGATGCACTTTTGTAGTTATTCCCATAACAAAGAGGTGGGAACATTTCGCTCTGTTCTGATAATGGGAGTTAATGATAATGCAACGGAAAAAAAAGCTCATCCCACAGTTGCACATTCAGAGGCATCTGTTGCCGCTCGTGTTGCGTGGTTTTAAAAAGAGAAGGATGCCGAGTTAATTAAATCCTCGCCCTTTAGAAATAAGCACAGCACAGCACGGTAGCTTCCCATGGCGGGGTCAAACGCAGGCCTCAGTCAGTATACAGAATTCAGTCTGTAAGACACGGTAATCTTGTTCCTCACCTCTAAACTTGAGCGTTACCTCTCTCCAGAGTATGTCTCGGTGAGTACCGTGGAGAGCGAGCCCCTCAGGCTGGGGGGCGAGGCCTGCCTGGAGTTCTGGTACCTGCTGCCAGAGGGAGCTAATGGGTCAGCGCTTCGAGCTCTACTCAAAACCAGAACCGGACCGGTGGAAATCTGGACTTCACCTGCCCTGCAAAGCGGTTCTTGGAGACAAGTGTTCGTTCCCTTAGCCGGCACAGAAGCGGAGACCCGGGTAAGGAAGGAAAAAGAAACGAGGGAAGGAAAAAAGTGAATAAAACATCCAAATATGGGAGTACATGATAATAGTGTTTATAGGAATATATTATTGTTGCCCAAATCTATGAAGGGTTTGTGATTCATACTAAAATGTCGCATAATTGGGTGTCTGGGTAGTGTAGTGGTCTATGCCGTTGCCTACCAACATGGAGGTCGCTGGTTCGAATCCCCGTGTTACCTCCGGCATGGTCAGGTGTCCCTACAGGCACAACTGGCCGTGTCTGCGGGTGGGAAGCTGGATGTGGATATGTGTCCTGGTCGCTGCACTAGCGCCTCCTCTGGTCAGTCAGGGTGCCTTTTTTTTGGGGGGGGAGGGGGGTAGCGTGATCCTCCCACGCGCTACGTCCCCCTGGTGAAACTCCTCACTGTCAGGTGAAAACAAGCGGCTGGCGACTCCACATGTGTCGGAGGAGACATGTGGTAGTCTGCAGCCCTCCCCGGATCGGCAGAGGGGGTGGAGCAGTAACCGTGATGGCTCAGAAGAGGGAGGTGATTGGCCAGGTACAACTGGGGAGAAAAAAAAGGGGGGGGAATCCAAAAAAAAAAATGTTGCATAAATTACAACCTGTACATCTCTTTATATCAGGTGTCATTAGAAGCTGTCCAGGAGCTGTCTGTGCAAGGGCGGGTTGCCTTCGACCGAATAGGAGTAAGGAAAGGACAGTGTGGTGAGTATTTACCAAGAATGTCAATGAAATTCCCTAAATGATGATTTATGAATTATTCTGTCATGCGGAGAGCAGACGTCTCCCTCTCAAAAAGACACGGTTCCCCTCATTCGCACCCTTCCCAGATAGCATCATGATGTGGGCCACTTCAGGCAATGATGCGGCACTGATGGCCTTCTTCGTGCCCTGACAAAACGGATGTGAGCCTGAAGTGGCCCACATGTATAATAGCAGCAAATACGGCTCAGATATGCCAAATCACATGTGGGCCTTTTTGTTGGCAAAGATGCGGCGCTCATGTAGCAACATGTGATCTGGATGTGACCCTGAAGTGGCCCGTGTGGTAAATGGTGAATATGGCCCAAATATCACAAAACAAATATGGGCCACCTTTGGCAAATATGTGGGACATGCGGCATTGCTGTGGCTTGGTTCTGGCCCAGATCTGGCAAACAGGAGCGGACCGCTCAAGCGCCATCATTCCACGCGGTATGTGGCCCGGATGAAGTGTCGGGTGTGGGACGGGTCCGGGGCCACAGCAATTTCTCTGTCTGGGTTTTAAGTATCATTTTACTAAAACCCCTGAAGGTTAGCTGTGCTAGAGTTTTAATAGAGTTTTGCTGCCATATTCTTCTGTACGGCTGATCAATGAAACTGTAAAAGAGCTTCCTCACAGTACAAGGCTACTAAACTCTGGATGGTGGCTCATCTACACATACAAAAGGCTCAGAGATAAAATGAAGATGCCCATGTATCAAAACATTGCTTTTTCTCTTGTTATCGTTCCCCTAGACGTTGATTCGCCCTAGTTTCAGTCTTTTCTCATTGCCGGCAAGAAGGAGGACACTTTTTTCCCCATGTTAGTGAAAAATATCGGGAAGCGAATGGAGATCACGTGACTTGTTTGAGGATCTGAAAAGATCCTTATCAAAGCAGCTCAGAATATCGTTTAGTAATGTGATGCATTCCTCGCCACGACGTACAAATCACTTCGTTGTTGTTGTTGTTTGTCTGTGTTAGGAGATACCGTACAACAACAAAGAAAGGGATGTGTGGAGCATTGAGCAAGTTACATATTAAGGGAACAGTGCCAGGGCTTGAAAAAAATTTGAAAGTAAACAAACCAACAAACAAATATACATAATTTTTTTTTTTTTTTGCCAAGGTGACAAGTATAAAGAAAATTATATGAATAGTCTTGTCTCTCAGAGAGGTATATATTTATATATACTATATACATTGATTTTTTTTATTTCATCATATCCCCCCATAGGAAACCAGTGTGAACCCGGTGCAGAGTTCTGGACGGACGGGTCTACTCGTTGCCTGTGTTCTGCGGGCCGGCTCAGCTGCTCTTTCTCTCAGTGTCCCGCGGGTCAAAACTGTGGTCCGATTACAGCGAACTCCAGTCGGATGACCGGCCACGGGACCTGCACCGTCCACACTGACCCACAATGCAGCACCTTTGACGGGGCCCTCTTCCGTTTCATGGCCCCCTGCACCTACGTCCTGGCCCAGACCTGTGCCCCCACCCAGGATCTGCCCATGTTCAGTGTGGAGGTGGTCAGTGGACGGAAGGGGAACTCGTCCGTGTCTGCCATTCAACAGGTCAATGTGGAGCTAAAGGGCCTGAGGGTGTCCCTGCTGAAAAGGCAGACCCACCGGGCCATAGTAAGTCCGCTCAAACCAGATCAACACAGAATTTACACGTTACTCAATTTCACCTACAGCCCAGTTGGTGCATCTGGCCCCCAAACGGTAAATGGCAGAAGGACTGTGGAGTTATGGAGAGTATTGATCGACTTAAACATCCAAATTAGCCTAATTTCATATTCACGCTTCTGGTTCCGAAACAGAAAATGCAGTCTTTGTCCGCTCACACACTACTGTACATCGGCCGTTATGCAGAAGTTCAAATAGTTTACTAGTACAAATCGGACGACGTTTTACAATAGAGTGAAAAGTTTAAATTCTGAGTCTGTGTTGCAGTCCATCTAACCGTTTTATACAGAACTGTAGTCCACGCCATAGGTGTTTCATTTTGTTTGGTACCGTGCCACTGTGTTGTAATGGTGCAACACTGTTGAACGGTTATTATTAGACGCAAGCATCCCCATATCTGTAGCGTCGTCATACTGATAGACTTTATCTTCAAGGGCAGAGTTTAGTTGCGTAATGTTCCGGCACTACGTTGCTTATCAAGTGTTGGAATTCTGGAGCCTTTAATAAACCATGACACACAGTCCATCCATATGGTAGATGACAGTATGAGAAGAACGATATCTTAACCGCTGCTTTTAACCTAACAGGTTAATGGCATCTGGAGGAAGCTCCCAATGGTCCTTGACAACGGCACTGTCGAGATCCATAGCAACCCCGCTGCTGTTATGATAGAGACCGACTTCGGTCTCTTTGTTTCATATGACAACACCGGTGCTGTCCAAGTTACTGTGCCGGCCTCTTACGACGGTAAAGTCTGCGGCATGTGTGGCAACTTCAACCACCGTGGAGATGATGACTACCTCTGGCCTGACGGTCTGAATGCCACAGCTTTAGCGCCGAGCCAGCAGACGGAGGCGACCTCATCTTGTGAGATCACTCTCGTGCCTCACAAGTGTGATCCCGGGGAGATGTCCGAGTACAGCGGCGAGCCCTACTGCGGAGGCCTCATTTCTGGGACCGGCCCCTTCTCCGGCTGTCTGGCTGTCGTGGGCGCAGAGAGTTACTTCCGGAGCTGTGTGTCAAGGATGTGTGGTGCTCATGGAAACATGGCGGCGCTATGTGAGACGCTGCAGGCTTACGCTGATATCTGCCAGGAGGCTGGTGTCGATTTACCAGCCTGGAGAAACTCCACTCTCTGCCGTATGTTGCTGAAATACTTCCTGTTGAGATCATTTTTCCTTTACTATAGCCTATTGTTGAATCAAAGAGGAAATAGTGGCAAATGATGAAGTAGATGATGGTTATTACGATAAGGGTGAGGATGATATGTACACGCCGCACATCATGGCCACACCCTCTTCTCTCTTCTCTCCTCTCGAACCCCTCCAGCCCTGGTGTGTGGTGAGAACAGCCATTACAGTGCATGTGCCGAGGCCTGCCCTGAGGTTTGCGCCGGTCAGGATTTACCAAGGACGTGCGGAAGCTGCGAAGAGAGATGTGAATGTGACTCTGGTTTCAAGCTCAGTGGGGGTAGGTGTGTCCTCACTGAAGACTGTGGCTGCTGGAAAAACGGACAACACTACAAGGTTAGCGGAGCAGATGGACGGGGACACACACAGCAAAGAATCCTTACCATTGACCCATGAAATTTCTGTGTTCTCGCCAGCTAAAAGAGAATAATGGTGTACGATTCAGTAATGTCATTGCTGATGTTCACAATACTCTTCCTTTTCTTTTTTTTTTAACTGATCATTAATCTAGAGAGGAGCAATGTTCTTGGATGGAGAGTGTAACCAACAGTGTCGGTGCATGGGTAATAATGAGGTCCATTGCACCGCATGGCACTGCGCAGACAATGAGGTCTGTATGGTCGAGGAAGGGGTCAAAGGTTGTTTCCCTTCCAATCCCGCCACCTGTAGAGTGTACGGCGACCCACACTATATCACTCTTGACGGGAAGGCATACGACTTCCAGGGAGGCTGCAACTACACACTGGCTACCGCTTGCGGAGATCATAGCTCAGTCCAGTTCACTGTGACCGGACGCAACCACAACCCCTTCTCTCAGAACCTGACCCGCTCCAAGCTGGAGGCGGTGGGTTTTCAGGTTGAGGATGTGCACATCATCCTGAATCAGAGTGGAACTATCAATGTAAGTATGGAATAAAAACAGCTCTCAAACTTCATCTAATTCCTCTCGGGTTACTCTGTGTAATTGATCAAACAATCAATCAACCATTCATCCAATCGCCCATTCTATGTCTGTCTGTCTGTCTGTCTATTGACCTCTCTGGCCATTTTACTCCTTTACCTGTTCATTCTTTCATTTGTTTTTTGGTTGGTTTGGTTGGACTTGCTAATTTGTTGACTACATTTATTTATTAACCTGGATAATAGGTCATCAATTTACTTTATACAAACCCCAATTCCAATGAAGTTGGGACGTTGTGTAAATGTGTATAAAAACAGAATACAATGATTTGCAAATCCTTTTCGACCTATATTCAATTGAATACACTACAAAGACAAGATATTTAACGTTCAAACTGATAAACTTTATTGTTTTTTTGCAAATATTCACTCATTTTGAATTTGATGCCTGCAACACGTTCCAAAGAAGCTGGGACAGGAACAACAAAAGACTGGGAAAGTTGAGGAATGCTCAAGAAACACCTGTTTGGAACATTCCACAGGTGAACAGGTTAACTGGAAACAGGTGAGTGTCGTGATTGGGTACAAAAGGAGCATCCCCGAAAGGCTCAGTCTTTCACAAGCAAGGATGGGGCGAGGGTCACCACTTTGTGAACAACTGTGTGAGCAAATAGTCCAACAGTTTAAGAACAACGTTTCTCAACGTACAGTTGCAAGGAATTTAGGGATTTCATCATCTACAGTCCATAATATCATCAAAAGATTCAGAGAATCCGGAGAAATCTCTGCACGTAAGCGGCAAGGCTGAAAACCAACACTGAATGCCCGTGACCTTTGACCCTTCAGGCGGCACTGCATTAAAAACCGACATCATTCTGTATAGGATATTACCACGTGGGCTCAGGAACACTTGGGAAAACCATCGTCAGTTAACACAGTTCGCCGCTACATCTACAAGTGCCAGTTAAAACTCTACCATGCAAAGCAAAAGCCAGATATCAACACCACCCAGAAACGCCGCTGGCTTCTCTGAGCCCGAGCTCATCTGAGATGGACTGATACAAAGTGGAAAAGTGTGCTGTGGTCTGATGAGTCCACATTTCAAATTGTTTTTGGAAATCATGGACGTCATGTCCTCTGGGCTAAAGAGGAAAAGGACCATCCAGATTGTTATCAGCGCAGAGTTCAAAAGCCAGCATCTGTGATGGTATGGGGGGTATTAGTGCCCATGGCATCATGGGTAACTTGCACATCTGTGAAGGCACCATTAAGGCTGAAAGGTCCAAAGGTTTTGGAGCAACATGTGCTGCCATCCAAGCGACATCTTTTTCAGGGACGTCCCTGCTTATTTCAGCAAGACAATGCCAAGCCACATTCTGCACGTGTTCCTACAGCGTGGCTTCGCAGTAAAAGAGTGCGGGTACTGGACTGGCCTGCCTGCAGTCCAGACCTGTCTCCCATTGAAAATGTGTGGCGCATTATGAAGTGCAAAATACAACAACGGAGACCCCGGACTGTTGAGCAACTGAAGTCATACATCAAGCAAGAATGGGAAAGAATTCCACCTACAAAGCTTCAACAATTAGTGTCCTCAGTTTCCAAATGCTTATTGAGTGTTGTTAAAAGGAAAGGTGGTGTAACACAGTGGTGAACATGCCCCTGTCCCAGCTTCTTTGGAACGTGTTGCAGGCATCAAATTCAAAATGAGTGAATATTTGCAAAAAAACCAATAAAGTTTATCAGTTTGAACGTTAAATATCTTGTCTTTGTAGTGTATTCAATTGAATATAGGTCGAAAAGGATTTGCAAATCATTGTATTCTGTTTTTATTTACGTTTTACACAATGTCCCAACTTCATTGGAATTGGGGGTTTGTATATGTGTGCAATGTATTTTAATCAACCTGGGGGAAAAAAAATCTAAAATTAACATTGGAACTTCCAACTATGGGAATTCCAGCAGTTTTCCTAGTGTTCTCAGGATATATAGAGAGCCTATCTTGACAATGTGTAATAAACTGGGAGACTTCCAAGGTCAATTTATAAGTCCTGTCTGACTGCCAACTGGATCCTGGGCTGGATTTTGAATATCGCTGTGCTACATTATCTACTTGAACATGTTGCGTGCTAATGACCTCGGGATCACTGTGCGCATGTTCAGTAGCTCAGATATGAGACTGTAAGAGAGGCACTCTATAGTTAAGGTCATGCAAAGAAGTTAGTCGTTTGTCATCTGGGGTTTGCTGGGACATGCAAACTAAAATAGCTGACCCACTTGACTTTGCCCTACTGTCAAGTTCACTTCACTGATCTGTGTTTCTTGCTACTCAAATATACATATGTAGGCCAGCACATGGCGTTGTTAAAGCTACTGCTTCTTTTTCCAGCGACTTCTTTTGTGATCATAGCAGAAAGGCTTGGCTTGTGGAAACTAGTTTACTCCATGCAATACATTCGTAACAAAGTTTGGATAATCTGATTAAATGAATGGTTTGGCCCCTATCTAGATGTATAACAGCCAGGTCAGTCTCCCCTACTCCACCAATGGCATATATGGATCAATATTGGTCTACCGTAAGAACCAATATATCGTCCTGGAGACGTCATTTGGCCTCAGGCTGACGATAGATGGGTGGAACAGGCTGTTCCTGCAGGTGGATGAGCGCCATAAGGGTGGACTGTGCGGTCTGTGTGGCACCTACTCTGATGACCAGAGTGATGATTTCACAAAGCCCGACGGCAAACAAGCTGGCGGAGCATTTGAGTTCGGAAACAGCTGGAGGGTGATGGAGGACAGCACCTTGTGAGTCTTTTTTTTGGGGGGGGGGGTATTTTACAAGCATGCCTGTGGCCTGTTGAAGCTTATTGTTATAGAAGGCGACCAATTACAATGTGCTCTATGTTGTGTTTGTTTAGGTAACAGAGATGGGTGATAGCATGCACCTTCGATTTCTAAATGTCCACTTTCTGTTTGCTCTTTCAAAAATGCCCCCTTTTTAATCACACTTTGCATGTTCTCTAGGTGTAATTCCCATCCAGACGACCCCAGATCTTGCGACGCTGATGAAAAGGATCTGGCCTACAGTAACTGTAGCGCACTACTGGCAGATGCCTTCACTCCCTGCCATGATCCCATCAACCCTGACATCTACATGACCAGTTGTGTGTATGACTACTGTGCCACCGGTGGGGACCGACACACCTTCTGTAGCTCCCTGGAGTCCTATGCAGTGGCTTGCAAGGTGGCAGAGGTGGCGCTGCCTAATTGGCAGGAGGACACAGTCTGTGGTAGGTGTTCGAACGGGATTTTTTTACAGGATGATAAAGTACAGTAGTGGCTGTACTGTACATGATGGAAGAGGGTTGAATCAGTTCATCTGGATACGGCGTTTATTGACAGATACGTTTCATCACTCAACTGAGAGACCTCTTCGGTCTAAACTTACTGCAGGTATCCCCGCCCCTTATAAACAATACGCTTATATGCTGTGATTGCCAACATTCACAAATCCTCTGTGAACAGAACACGTGGCCATTGAAACTCTAGTTAATGGTTACACCTATAGTTGCATGTGAAGCTAGTCGTTGGTTTTGGTCGTTAGGCAGCTGTATTGTTTGTAAGGGTGAAGGGTGGGGATACCTGCAGTCAGTTTAGACTGGAGAGGTCACTGAGATGAGTCGTGAAACATTTCTCCCTCAGTAAACGTATATACAGATGAACTGATTCAACCTTCTTTCATTTTCTTACATGAGCGTACATCAAGACATTTACTGTACATGGGGTTCTGCAGGCTCAATCCTCCCCTCCCCCCGCTTTTTCTGCCCAATTATATCCGGCCAATTACCCCACTCTTCCGAGCCGTCCCGGTCGCTGCTCCACCTCCACTGCAAACTACCACATGCCTCCTCCGATACATGTGGAGTCGCCAGCCGCTTCTTTTCACCTGACAGTGAGGAGTTTCACCAGGGGGACGTAGCACGTGGGAGGATCACGCTATTCCTCCCAGTTCCCCCTCCTCCCTGATCAGACGCCCTGACCGACCGGAGGAGGCGCTAGTGCAGCGACCAGGACACATACCCATGTCCGGCTTACCACCAGCAGACACGGCCAATTGTGTCTGTAGGAACGCCCGACCAAGCCGGAGGTAACACGGGGATTCGAACAGGCGATCCCCGTGTTGGTAGGCAATGGAATAGACTGCTATGCTACCCAGACGCCCGCAGCAGGCTCCATCCTATAGCAATGGACCTGATTGACCTATTGAGGTTAATGAAAACATTATTGACTGATAATGAACATGGAGTGCAGGCAGCTCACCTAATCTGTGCTTTTATTCACTGTTCATTATCTTATGTTGCTTCATTTTATTTATTTTTTGTTTGCTTTATTTCACTATCTCCCAATAATATCTTCCCATCTTTGTGATCTTGCTTACCATTTCCTCCTTTCTCTATTGCAGCTGACCCCCCAACAACTCCAATTCCTCCAAAGACTTTAACCCCTCCTACCCTTCCAATGCCCCGATCAAAGCTGTAAGAGCTTTCAGAATGACGAATCTGCAACAAACATCTAAATGATCCGTAATCATTAAAAAAAAAATCCATTGAATCCATCCAACACAAAAACATTTAGTTTTTGGTTTGTTTTTTTGGGGGAGGGGCCTGCTTCTCTTTAAATATAACCTATTAAGGTCATCGTAAAAATGTTTTCGGTTTTGAAAATTCTAGTTCGCAAGATATCCGTAGAGCAATATTTTACTATCAAGACACGTTTTATCATGTAAGCAATGCAACAAGAGGTGGCTTGTCTTGAAAGTATCTTAAGAAATCAACTCTCGGCTCATCAACGGTCAATTTGTGCAATTTCTATTTGCGGTTATCCACATCACAGTCCAACTTGCACAGCTCTTGAAAGTAGTGGGCTGAGAGCTTCATCTCTGTATGGCTTTGCTCCTTCATAGCTTGTCCCTTGAGCTGCAACTTTGACAACGATCTGTGCGGGTGGCAGCAGCTCATCCAGGACACTTTCGACTGGAGGAGACAGTCAGGTCCCACCCCTTCCAACAGAACGGGACCCAATCAAGATCACACGACCGGAGGTAATGGGCTTTCCTAAGGTGTACCACATTTTTTAAAGATCTGTGTGCTGCAACATTGGGAAATCACTGCTATCAGAAAAACATACACATAAAACTGAGGGCATCATTTAGCTGCTTGAGTTTTGTCAAATTTTTTGTCCTCTGTGAAAGATAATTATATGGCTATGCATCACTGTCTTGTCTAGCGAGCTTCTACATGTACATCGAGGGTGACAGCGTGACCTACGGCGACTCGGCTCGTATGCTTAGCCCAAAGTGCCATTACAGCGGCCCTCTCTGCCTGAGCTTCTGGTATCACATGTACGGCTCAGCCAAGGCCATGGCCCTCAATATCTACAAGCTCCAAGACAACAAAGTCACCAAACTCTGGTGGGACGCTAATGACCAGGGACAACAATGGCACCTGGCTTTTGTTGATATTAAAGCCAGAAGGCCATTTCAAGTAAGTCTGACATCGCTCTCTGTAATTGTGTAAGTAAACTAAAAGTAGATACTGCATTGTTGTCACTTTAGGTTGCATAGAAGAATGATGTCATCCTGCACAGTGGTGGTCAATGTCCCCATAATCTCATTGCAGATCATAGCAGAGGGAATCAGAGGCTCTAACACACTGTCAGACGTGGCCATAGATGACATTTCAATGCATTTTGGCTCGTGCTCAGGTAATGATGTTCACTCTCAAAAAGATCTGTGTTAAATTATAAAATCTTATTAAGGACTATTTCAAATATTATTTTAGTTTGATTTGGTTTTCATTATTCACGGCCTTACCCACCATCTCCCAGTGTGAACTATACCATACCAGTAAAGTTGACATCAGAAAAACTAAACCAAGCTTACTTCCTCTAGCTCATTTCCCCGGACAGATGAGTGACCCTTCACTTCCTCCTACGGCTGGAGGAGTCATCCCCTCACACCCAGGTGAGAAAAACAGGAGGACAGTCAGTTCTCCATCATTTAATCTGCTGCTTGATTACCAAAAGCCTACGATTTTGAAAGTGTCTCTGAATGCTGCATGTGCATTATGATAGCAAGTGGAAGTGAACGATTACTGAATAAGTTGACTTGTATGAACAGATAGTTTTAATAGGTCAAAAAGGGTCCAGGCTTATTTTAATGCAGTGCGGCACGTTGACTCTGCTATTTGCATTTCCTCTCTCAGCAATAATGGATTTGCATGTTTACACGTGTATTTGGGACATGTACAGTATAACATTGTTGCTCTCACAGATCGGAGTGGCGGTGTGATGCCCAGTCCTCCTAATCCTGAGTCAAACATGACGGCCCCTCCACGTCCCCCAGTGATAACCACCGCTATTCCACAACCACCTGTGGTTACTGTTACTGCCGAGGCCGCTTTTACAACCCAGCTTCCTTTGGATAATACCGCTGCTCCTCCTCTGGTGGAAGCAACAACAGACTCCATTGTCGAGGGCAAAGTTACTCCTCCTTATACCCCCGATGACAGGTCCCTGTCCTCGACAGACCCAAATCCAGGTATAGTGATAATTCAGATAATTCAGCACAGGTATTTCCGTTTACATCTGCAACATCTAAACCCTGGCTGATAATGAAACTGAGTGGAACTTAGTGTGTCTCTAAACACCCAAATATGGACTTTGATGGGGTTTGATGATTTTTTTATTTTTTATTTTTTTAATTTCTAGTGTTTCTCAATATAACAATATGTATGTTTCTTTCCAGTCTGCAAAATGAACTGTGATTTCGACCAAGACCTCTGTGCATGGAACCAACTGCTTACTGATGTTTTTGACTGGACGAGGAATAATGGCTCCACTCCCACCGAATTGACAGGGCCTTCTTCGGACCACACAAATGGAAGTAAGTATTTAAATGTTGGCAAATAACGTTGAGGATTTTAAATTTGTGACGTTCATGGAATAGAGTGGTGACGGGGAAACTCATAGTGCATGACCTTTGATAGTTTAGAAGCTACCCGCCGATTCAAAAAAGACTTTAAAAGACTAGGAAAAAAGGGCATCCGGGCAGCTGGCGGTGTATTCCGTTGCCTTCCAACACAGGGATCGCCGGGTCAAATCCCTGCGTTACCTCTGGCTTGGTCGGGCATCCCTACAGACACAATTGGCAGTGTCTGCGGGTGGGAAGCCGGATGTGGGTATGTGTCCTGGTCGCTGCACTATTACCTCCTCTGGTTGGTCGAGGCGCCTATTCAGGGGGAACGCAGCGACCGGGATGGCGTGGAAGAGTGCGGTGATTGGCCGGATGCAATTGGTGAGAAAAAAAAAGGGGGGGGGGGACTTGCAACATTATGTGCGACAGTAAAACAAAACAAATTGAAGTTACCAGTGACCCGATCTTGTTGCTCACTGATACTCTTTCTGCATGTGTGATCATAGAACGGTAGCCAAACTAAGGCAGATTTACTGTTCCTCATTTCCAGCTTTTGGTTCAGTTTTTCAGTTATAGTCTCAACAATTTATTTGGGCCTTCACCCTTTGCAGCCTTTGTACATGTGAGCAGATGCATTGCTGTTACTGGGCTCATGACATGAAGTTAACCAAGTCATTTGGGTTTATAGTGATATAACCAACCTTTAAAAGGCACTGGAACCGTCACCCTTTAGCCTCATTAATTTCTGTCTCGTGAAATAAAATGAGAACGTTGCAACCAGTCTTCACTCTAAACTGGAACTCATGCCTGATCTACCAACCTAGAACTCTGCATGGGACCCATTAGAAAGAATGAAAAGTTCTTGTCTTAACTCAGTTTAGCGTTTAATATATCTGTTGTTCCAATCAAATTAACCGTCACACATTTTGATTACCTAGATGGTCACTACCTTTACATCGAGGCAAACAGCGCAACACATGGAGACACAGCTCGTCTCCTCAGCGCTGAGTGTTCCGATTCTGGTCCTCAGTGTCTGCAGTTCTGGTACCACATGTACGGCTCAGCCGATACAATGGGCCTACATGTCTACTTACTTCAGGACAGTCTCGTTAATGCTGTTTGGAGGAGCAGAAATGACCAAGGAAATATGTGGCACTTGGCCCAGGTGGACCTCACAACAACTGGACCTTTTCAGGTGAACAACCTATAACTAGCCCTTTCTTGACTCGAACTTACCACCTAGGATAGCTTATTTATGGTAATTTGCTACCAGTATTTTCAGGACTTGGCAAAGCCTAGCTCTTATTTTTGCAGCCCAAAGTTTTGGTACCATTTCTGGTTTAACAGCATCCAGCTAACGCAACAACCCTTTTTTATTTGCGGCAATCAAATTTCAGATTATTTTTGAAGGACGCAGAGGTTCCAATGATCAGTCTGATGTGGCCATAGATGATGTGTCTCTTCATCGTGGGCGCTGTGCAGGTAGGCGTATAATCTTCTCTTCATTGGTTTAAATCTCACAAAAACTCAGACGTTGATGTCACTGTGGTGACTGTAATTTTTCCTTATAGATCTGATTAAACCAACAACCTCTGCTCCCCCAACCAATGGTCCACCTACAACTGAAAATCCAGAGCTTCTTCCGGTGAACAACTCTACCATTACACAAACTTCAACTACAACAACAACGCAACCATCACCTATAAGTGGATTTACAGCAACAACGACCACAACAAGGATACCTGCAAGTGAATATGATACAAAAACTACTACAGCCCCACAAGTCACAACAAAAACACAAACTACAGCTGGATCTCCAACAACAGCAAAACCTGATGTCCCAGTAACTACAAAACCTGTTGGCCCTTCAAGCACAAGAACATATCCATCAACAACCATCAGATCTGAAGCCACAACTACAGCTGGACCACGACCACCAATTTCAAATAGACCACATCCACAAACCACTGCTACACCAGAAAACTCAACCACAGATAGACCACAACCCTCAGCCACACATGACCCACAGAAAGCAACAACAGCCAGAACACAACCACCTACAATGACAGACAGAACATACCCATCAGCACCCACTAGACCTGAAACAACCACAGTTAGACCTCAAACAACAACGACGAAAAGACCACAACCTCCCACCACAGCAAGATCCGAACTACCAACCTCAGTTCGACCACAGCCTCCAACAACAGAGATGCCACAATCTCCAAACGCAGCAAGAACTGAACCTCCAACCACTGCTAGACCACAATCTTTAGCAACACAAAAACCTGGCTCATTAACCACCACACAACCTGAACCTCCAACCAATGCTAAGCCACAAACACCCACAACCACCGGACATGAGATCTCAACCTCAGTTCAACCGCAACTGCCAACCACAGTTAGTCCTCAAAATCCAGCAACAGAAACCCCTGGCTCACGAACCACCATAAGACTTAATCATCCAACCACTGCTAGACCAGTACAACCACATCCTTCAACTACTGCTAGACCAGTACAACCACATCCTTCAACTACTGCTAGACCAGTACAACGACATCCTTCAACTACTGCTAGACCACAATTTCCAAATACAGCTAGACCACTACTTCCAACAACAGAAAAGCCACAACCAACTAACACAGCAAGTCATGAACCGCTGATTACAACCAGTCATGAACAACAAACAACAGCTTATCCAACACCATCAGCTACGCATGAAATCCCAAGTACAGCAAGATCTGAACCTCAAACTACAGTAAATCAGGCAACACCAGCCACAACCAAACCTCCACCTCCAACCACAGCTAAACCTCAACTTCCACACACAGCCAAAACACATCTACCAATCACTAGTACACCTGAAAACTCAACCACGGTTAGACCTCGACCAGCATCTACAGAAACACTGAAAAATCCAACAACAGGAAGATCACAACCACCACTAACAGAAGTCCCTGGAGTTTCAACCACAGAAACACCTCAACCTGCATCCCGCACTATACCACTCCCACAAACCACCTATCGAACTGAAAACCCAACCACAATAAGCTCACAACAAACAACTACAGCTAAACCACAACCAACAACTACAACTAGACCACAACTGCCAACTACTGTGAGACATCAACCATCAATTACAGCTAAACCACAACTGGCAACTACAACTAGACCACAATCAACAACTATTGCTAAACCACAATCAACAACTATAGCTAGACCACAACCATCAACTACAGCTAGATCACAATCACCAACTACAGTGAGACCACAACCGGCAACTACAGCTAGACCACAACCCACATCTACAGCTATACCACAATCACCAATAACAGTGGGACCACAGCTGGCAACTACAACTAGACTACAATCAACTACAGTTAGACCACAGCCCACAACTACAGCTAGATCACAATCACCAACTACAGCGAGACCACAAGCGGAAATTTCAACTAGACCACACCCCACAACTACAGCTAGACCACAGCCGCCAACTACTGAGACACCACAACCAGCAACACCAACTAGACCACAATCAACAACTACAGCTAGACCACAACCCACAACTACAGCTAGACCACAACCTACAACTACAGGTAGACCACAACCGCCAACGACTGTGAGACCACAATCGACAGCTACAGCTAGACCACAACCCACAACTACAGCTAGACCAAAATCACCAACTACAGTGAGACCACAGCCAGCAACTACAACTAGACCACAACCCACAACTACAGCTAGACCACAACTGCCAACTACTGTGAGACCACAACCAGCAACTACAACTAGACCACAATCAACAACTATAGCTAGACCACAGCCATCAACTACAACTAGCCCACATCCAACAACTATAGCTAGTCATGAACCCCACACTACAGCTAAACCACAACCAGAAACCACTGCTAAACCCCAACAACCTGCCACAATAAGAACTCCATCTACAACAACAATAAAATCTACATCACTACCCACAGTAAGACCTGAACCTACAACCACAACTAAACCACAACTGGCAACCACCACCTCACCAGAAAGCTTAACTACATTAAAAACACAACCACCAACAATGGCTAGACCTGGAACCCAAAGCACAGTTAGACCTCAGCCAACAACAGAACAACCAGACATTCCAACAACAGAAAGAAAACAGCCACCAGCAACTGAAAAACCTGGATTTCCAAGCACAAAAAGACCAGGAACCCCATCTACAGCAGGGCCGCAACCCCCAACTACACCTATATCAAGTTAGTTTTATATTTTTCTACCACAAAATATTAAATATGGAGTGGAAGGATTCTGAGGGGTATACTTAGTGCCGATATAACAGCTGTTAACCAACGTGAATGATGATCTCAACTCAAGACTAAGATACTTTTGCGACCAGGTAGCATAGTGGTCTACTCCATTGCCTACCAACACGGGGATTGCCGGTTTGAATCCCCGTGTTACCTCCCGCTTGGTCGGGCATCCCTACAGACACAATTGGCTATGTCTGCGGGTGGGAAGCCAGATGTGGGTATGTGTCCTGGCCGCTGCACTAGCACCTCCTCTGGTCGGTCGAGGCGCCTATTCAGGGGGGACTGGGGGTGAATAGCGTGATCCTCCCACACGTTACGTCCCCCTGGTGAAACTCCTCACTGTCAGGTGAAAAGAAGTGGCTGGCAACTCCAC
Organism: Lampris incognitus; assembly: GCF_029633865.1. NCBI lineage: Eukaryota > Metazoa > Chordata > Actinopteri > Lampriformes > Lampridae > Lampris > Lampris incognitus. The sequence goes on along the minus strand of NC_079224.1, from coordinate 40,077,321 downwards.
ATGTATCGGAGGATGCATGTGGTAGTCTGCAGCCCTCCCCGGATCGGCAGAGGGGGTGGAGCAGCAACCGGGACGGCTCGGAAGAGTGGAGTTATTGGCAAAGTACAATTGGGGGATTAAAAGGGGGGAAATCCAAAAAAGAAAAAGACTTAAGACATTTTAGATAACTTTGTCATGGCTCGTAGCTTCATAGACTGTACTTTAACAGATGGTACAAACATTAAATGTTCCGTCCACGAGTCTTTATGTGCTTTTACTCTCTCTCTCTCTTAAGCGCCCTCCTGTCCAGAGAACAGTCATTACACCGCTTGCGTGCCTGCCTGCCAGCCAACTTGCGAACACCTTCACGGTCCCTCTGACTGCACAGGAAATGAACCTTGCACGCAGGGATGCGTTTGCGATGATGGATTTGTACTGAAGATGAGGGTTTGTGTGCCTATACAGCAGTGTGGCTGTGTGGACAGGAACGGCAACAAGCATACCGTGAGTGACAGGTTTTAAAAGCACAGCTAAATGTGCTAGCATGTTTGGTAAATTAATGTAGGTCTGATAGTCTTATCAATGCCAGCAAATGGTGTGATGGTGCTTAAAAGTAAAAAATAAAAACGGCCATTAGCAGAAAGGTCATCATAGTAAACTAAACCTCATCTAAACAACATAAAGGTCAGTCCACCATGATGTCTCTCCTTTTCAGTTTAATGAAGTGTGGTACACAAACCACTGCAGTCAGAAATGCAAATGTGAAGAAGATGACGGTATGGGCAAGATTGATTGTGATGACAAAGATGAATGTGATGGAGGTACCGCCTGCCTTCAAGATGAAATGGGCCATTATCACTGCAGCTCCATGGGTAAAGGCTAACATATCGCTGAAAATAAATCAGAACGATGTGCTTTGCAGATACATTTCAACGGGTGTATCTTACTATATTTCAAAAGTTCTCGCTCCTGTTGCTCCACAGGTTTCAGTCAGTGCACCATCAGAGGAGAGCCTGAGTACAGGACCTTTGACGACATGAAGCACAAGTTCGAAGGCGAGCACTCATACGTACTGGTCCAGACCACCGGCCTGCCAAATAACCTTCCAGAGGTTTACATAGAAGGCATCAACGCGCACACCCCAGATAATCGACGTGGGGATGACAGCCATGATGAGAACAGCAGCGAAGAGCATGACAGCCACAGAGACAGGGATGATGATGAAGATGACGATGAAGACAGCAATGAACGCAAAGACCGCCACCGACTGAGGCAGCTCAAGATCAGGGTGTACAATCATACTGTGGAGTTCAGGAAGAACAGGAAACTGGTCGTAAGTGTATTTTCGCCCATGCATCGCCTTTATGTCAGCCTGAATTGCAGCTCTCTCCCAGCATGCTCAACATTTTGCTCACAGAATAATGTCATTGTGTTTCCGCCTGCACTAAAACATTTGCCACGGCAGTGTGGGAAATAATCAGTTTTTCTTAATATTTTCCCTCCGAGGTGGCTGAGTAGAGATGCAGGTGATACACAGTGTGCTAAATTATGTTGTGTCATGCTTATTTCCCTGATGGCACATTGTGTGTGTGTGTGTGTGTGTGTGTGTGTGTGTGTGTGTGTGTGTAATGCAACGGTCATCAAAAGAGAGACAGGGAAACTGGTTTCTCATAAAGAAGCGTAGCCTACCATACATTAATCATACATCTGATGTTGCTTCCTGGCTTCTCTTCTCCTTCAGCAGAACAAATATATGCACAGATATTTATCAGGACACATATTCAGTCCACACAACACTTCATCCTACTGCCATTTTACAGAACAAAACTGGCAACAGCCCAGATGTGATATTACTGGAAACATAATGTAATGTGCCTCTAAACAACAATATGAGCTAGAGAAGTGTCTTCTGCTTAGAAAACATACACATTGGCGTCCAGGTCTATTCCATTGCATACCAACATGGGGATCGCCGGTTCAAATCCCCGTGTTGCCTCTGGCTTGGTCGGGCGTCCCTACAGACAACTGGCCGTGTCTGCAGGTGGGAAGCCGGATGTGGGTATGTGTCCTGGTCGCTGCACTAGCGCCTCCTCTGGTCAGTCGGAGCGCCTGTTCAGGGGGGAGGGGGAACTGGGGGGAATAGCGTGATCCTCCCACGCGCTACGTCCCCCTGGCGAAACTCCTCACTGTCAGGTGAAAAGAAGCGGCTGGCGACTCCGCATGTATCGGGGGAGGCGTGTGGTAGTCTGCAGCCCTCCCCGGATCAGCAGAGGGGGTGGAGCAGCGACCGGGATGGCTCGGAGGAGTTGGCCGGACACAACTGGGGAGAAAAAGATGGGGAAAAAAATATATCAAAATAAAAAAAATTAAAAAAAACATACACATATTGGGTACCAAGAGAAGGATGTTAGTGCTCCTGCTTTGCACATTCTTTAGAAGGAAGGTTGTTTTCAATTTTGAAATCAACTGCTGCAAATTGCTTTTATATTTGACTGGGAAACTTCTGAATTGACTCAGTTTTTCAAATAAGCTTTGAAAAAATCTGAACATTTTTCAACAGTAACATTTGAGTCTACAATGGGATTCGCCACAGTTTTAGAGAATATGCATATTAAAATTATCTGCAGAGATGCAAATGACATGTCTGAGCTTACGCTACGTACAGGAGCTCAAATTAGAAGACGCAGATTATATTTACAGCCACATCTGAGAATACTGAACGTGGGTAAATGAGTCATGGTTTATTCAGAAAGTCATAACCACCGTAATAGTACTTTCTATGGTGGAAGTCGACCAGGTATGCACTGAATGCCTATGGCCTTGCTCAAAATATAGTCATATATTGAAGTGGAAGGCATACAAGATGCAGCTGGCAAGCCATACCAACATGGACCCTGGCTCTGCCAAATGATGGAAGCTAAGCAGGTATGGGCTTGGCTACTACTTGGATGGGAGACCGCTTGGGAAAATTAGTTAGTGCCGGAAGTGGTGTTGGTGGGCCAGTAGGGGACAGTCTTCCCCCTGGTCCTAATAAAAACAACAAATATCAAATCCCAATGCCCCAGTGCAGTGACGGGGACACTGTGCTGTAGGAGATGCCGTCCTTTGGATGAGACGTTAAACCGAGGTCCTGACTCACTGTGGTCATTAAAGGTCCCATGGCACTTATCCCAAAGAGTAGGGGGTTCCCCGGTGTGCCGGCAAAATTCCCAACCTGGCTCTCCATCTGGCCACCTAATCATCCCCCCGTGTAATTGGCTCAATGATTGCTCCCTGTCCACCTCAAGCTGATGTGGGGTGAGCGTTCTGGTGCAACATGGCTGCCGTGCATCACCCAGGTGGGTGCTACACGTTGGTAGTGGTTGAAGTGAGTTACCCTCATCAATGTGAAGCACTTTGGGTGTCTAGAAAAGTGCTATATAAATGTAATGATTATTATTACTAAGATCTGGTAAACTTCAAGATGGAGTTTGGTCTTGTTCGATAGGATGAAATTTACTAACGCCTCCCCTCTTTCTCCCTCAAGGTCGATGGCAGGAGAAGCCATGGCTCTGTCTCGCCGTCTGGTGGTCTCAAGATACGAGAGCGATCCTCTCGTATCTACCTGAAGACGGACTTTGGCCTCTCAGTGGAGTTTGACGGAAGCAGCAGGGCAGGTGACTATCCTTCAGCTCATGAGCAACGTGGCTTAAAGAAGTGTTTTCACACCACTTAGGAGTGAGATGTTATCGCTCAGCAATGAATGAACTGACATCAAGATGGCGCTTTGTCCTCAGAGATCATTCTACCGCACACGTACAAGAGGAAGGTGGGCGGCCTGTGTGGAAACTTCGATGGCAGAAAGAAGAATGACCTGATGAAACCAGACGGCAGCCAGGCCAACAGCGTTGCTGAGTTTGGAGAGAGCTGGAGAGTGACGGAGGACTCGCTGAACATCAACTGGAGGTAAGGATGACGGCGGTTTCTTTTTTGGTCACAACTGACCATTTCACAACAAACACTTAGTGGGACCTATTCACTTGTTGATGAAAGTAATTTGATAATGGTATATGATCAGTTTGGGTGTAGTGAATGCATAGATAGCAGCTGGATACCTCAGTAGGTAAGAATGCCGGCTTTCTTGCCGCAGATCAGGGGTTCAAACCCCGGAGGGGACAAGTGTCCAGTAAGACTCCATGGCTTAGACTACTAATGCTATATAAGCTAATTACCTCTCAGATATACGTCGCTTTGGATGGAAGTGTCTGCTAAGTGAAATTGTTACTTGTAAGACTTAAGTTGGCTTTTTTTTCCCCTCTTAGGCGAACAAGCCTCTTTCGAACCAACCCCTGAATAGGGTCACCTGGGATTTTTAGGTCCATCATTGACCGGCGACAAGGCAATATTCTACTGTTTTTAAGCTAACTAACTATATATGTGTGTGTGTGTGTGTGTGTGTATACATACATTATGTACATACACACACATTATACATATATATATATATATATATATATATACACACACACACATCTATGTATGTGTGTGTATATAGATATGTATATATACATATGTGTGTGTATATACACTACCGTTCAAAAGTTTGGGATCACCCAAACAATTTTGTGTTTTCCATGAAAAGTCACACTTATTCACCACCATATGTTGTGAAATGAATAGAAAATAGAGTCAAGACATTGACAAGGTTAGAAATAATGATTTGTATTTGAAATAAGATTTTTTTTACATCAAACTTTGCTTTCGTCAAAGAATCCTCCATTTGCAGCAATTACAGCATTGCAGACCTTTGGCATTCTAGCTGTTAATTTGTTGAGGTAATCTGGAGAAATTGCACCCCACGCTTCCAGAAGCAGCTCCCACAAGTTGGATTGGTTGGATGGGCACTTCTTTGAGCAGATTGAGTTTCTGGAGCATCACATTTGTGGGGTCAATTAAACGCTCAAAATGGCCAGAAAAGGAGAACTTTCATCTGAAACTCGACAGTCTATTCTTGTTCTTAGAAATGAAGGCTATTCCATGCGAGAAAGTGCTAAGAAATTGAAGATTTCCTACACCGGTGTGTACTACTCCCTTCAGAGGACAGCACAAACAGGCTCTAACCAGAGTAGAAAAAGAAGTGGGAGGCCGCGTTGCACAACTGAGCAAGAAGATAAGTACATTAGAGTCTCTAGTTTGAGAAACAGACGCCTCACAGGTCCCCAACTGGCATCTTCATTAAATAGTACCTGTTAGAGCCTGTTTGTGCTGTCCTCTGAAGGGAGTAGTACACACCGGTGTAGGAAATCTTCAATTTCTTAGCAATTTCTCGCATGGAATAGCCTTCATTTCTAAGAACAAGAATAGACTGTCGAGTTTCAGATGAAAGTTCTCTTTTTCTGGCCATTTTGAGCGTTTAATTGACCCCACAAATGTGATGCTCCAGAAACTCAATCTGCTCAAAGAAGTGCCCATCCAACCAATCCAACTTGTGGGAGCTGCTTCTGGAAGCGTGGGGTGCAATTTCTCCAGATTACCTCAACAAATTAACAGCTAGAATGCCAAAGGTCTGCAATGCTGTAATTGCTGCAAATGGAGGATTCTTTGACGAAAGCAAAGTTTGATGTAAAAAAAATCTTATTTCAAATACAAATCATTATTTCTAACCTTGTCAATGTCTTGACTCTATTTTCTATTCATTTCACAACATATGGTGGTGAATAAGTGTGACTTTTCATGGAAAACACGAAATTGTTTGGGTGATCCCAAACTTTTGAACGGTAGTGTACATTATATATATAATGTGTGTGTGTGTGTGTGTGTGTATATAATCCAGTGAGTCAAGTAAATTCTTTATGAGACAGTACAAGCCTGTTTCATGCCATAAGCAATCATCAGCCATCAATAAAACTACTTGGGAAAGGACATACCATTTACTGCCTCATCATGCACATCACGTGCACATCGTCCAGTGGGGAGGGAGAGGTGCGACATTCAAAAATTCAAAAAAACGTGATCGCCAACAGTCCAATGGAGGGGTGGCATTTGTCTACTGTCATGATTTATTTATAATTATAAATTAGGTGCTTATATCTATGTCTGCAACTGCTGGCCAATTCATTCCCATTATTCACTGTGGACATTTCTGGTTTGCAGATGATCAAATATTGTTCAGTTAGACATAGATTTGCACATTTTACTGCTGGTTGAATGTGTTTTGTTCTTTGAGAGGATTATCTAGGTGGTTGAATAATTAATGTTTCTGTCCGCCAATGACCAAATATGACGGCTTAAAGATGTTACATTCTTTAAACGGTTGTTTCTGAAGCTACACACGTGTGCATTAAACCTCTTGTTGAATGTTCCCTCTGTCAGACCGACGTGTGTCTCTATGTTGGCCTTGTCATCTCTCGTCACAGTAGCTTGCCAGATACCTCTCTTTCCTCTGGCATTTTCCCTCGAGGGGGCAGGAGTCGTTCACACGGCAGTTGCATCCGGGGGAGTCCGGTTGTGATGAAGGCGTCATTGATTTGTTGATGATTCTTGTGTTGTGAGACGATATTATTTGTTGAATGTTAGGCACGCAGCTGTAACTAGTTTTGATGGTGTTCCTATTGAATATCTTCCGCAGTTGATGGTCTGGGGTAAAGCACTTATCCAAAAGTTCAAAAAACTGCTTACCCATGTTTGTGGCCGCGGTATATCGCTGTAGGGTGGGTTGTACCAGGTGATGTTTCATTTTCTGATTGAATGATTGGTTTGCTGGCAGTCAGTGTTTAATGGTGGGTTGTACTTGAGCTTAAAATTGCAGCCGCTCTTTTGTAATGCATCTTGGTATGGAGGTGTAGCGTCACTGAAGATGGACTCGCTAGATGGTAATTTCCAGAGTCTTCTATTAATGCTTTCTGGGATGTTCTTCAAGATGGAGGGTGGGCGGTTGCTTTCTCTATGGACATACTGCAGCGTGTTGTTGGGCTTAACGTACGGCTTGTGTGTGCCGCTCCTAAGGGCCACTGAGATGTCCACAAGGTCAATTTGATTTTTGTTTGCTTCAATAGTGATTTTTTTAGCCCATTGTTTGAGAATATTTTGCAGATTGTTTTCTTAATTTGCTCGCCCTCTCTTGGTGTTTTGCTACAAACTGCTAGCCCGTCATCCCCATAGAGCCCGCCATTGATGTCCAGGTGTTGTAGTTGAGATAACAAATATATTCCAACTAGTTCACAAGTTTCTGCCCCGTCGAAGCTGCCCATGGTTACACCAAATTTACTACTACCTTTTTTCGGCCATGGGTTTCCATTGTGGTACAAAGGTGATTCCTTCGCCTGGTGTATAATGTCTCTGTCTTGCTGGGATATCACTGTGTTTTACGGCATATATATGAGAGAGAGAGAGAGAGAGCATTTTTTTCCCCTCCAGAAACCATCAATGGTGTTGATAAACATACTCAACAAATGAGTGGAATATTAAGATAGATGTAGGAAAAAGAAAACTTTAATACGTCAGTACAAGCTTGTTTCGTGCGACACACACTCATCAGCTGCCCATGTGGTTTAAACAGGTTTAATCAAATTGATTGACAGCTGATGACTGCTTATGGGATGAAACAGGCTTGTACTGTCTCAAAGAATTTACTTGACTCACTGGATTATATATATAAACTTTGTTAAAAGAAACACTCAATGGTAGGGAAAGTGCTCAACAAATAAGGAGCAAAATAATCCAGTGACTCACTGGATATATATAATCTATATATATATGCACAATGAAAATACCTTACCACTCTATCTATATTATTCAATGGTGGAAAGACTTAAGTACACCACCTACCATCTTTCCAGGTTTTGTAGGATCTGGACACTTTGATGCCCGGCGTGTCCTCAAAACACCTCGATCAAATGTTACTGTTGTGTTTCTAGTTTGTCCAAGTCTCCCGAATGTTCACTTTCTGTAAAGAGATCTGTGCCGTCTTTGTCAAATAATGTAAAACACTTAAGTATATCAGAGTTTACTATTTTTTTTCCATAGCCTTGCGTATTATTTATTCCAAATTTATATTTTTACTGCTGTGCTCGTTTGACTCGGCGATCGCACATCATGTGTTGTTGTCTCAGCACCGTCACGAAGAGACTGACTCACAATGAAGGACTGCCACGAGAAGCAACAGAGAACTGGGTATATCTCTATCGTGCTGGTTATCGGTTATTTTCTATGTTTGATATCCTTGATATGAAATGTAAGTAAACACCAAGTGAACCAAATAAACAGTTATTTACAATACAGCGGTGGCTGCAATTTGTTTTTGAACGCCTGCGTTTTGCACGAGGCGGATGCTCCGAGCACACTTTGCCGCCCTTGAGGCCTCTGGGTAAATCAGACCCAGAATACTTTATTCATCCCCGAGGGGAAATTGGGTTCTATTACAGACAGTCAAGCTCTAGGAAGAAAAAACTAACAAGACACAAGATAAAAAGAAAACAGAAACAAATAGAAATAAAAGATAGAATAAGAAATAGAAATGAGAACAAATTATATCAACAAGCATGGTGCATATAACACCCTATCTATACTGCACTACTGCAGCACACAACAAGCAGCACAAACAAAACCAGACAGGGCCGGTCCAGTGACCATGAACTCCGAGTGCCTGACAGTCTGAGTCTGAGGGAGGAGCGGTAAAGTTTGATGGCCACAGGCAGGAATGACCTCCTGTGGCGCTTATCGGCAGAATGAGTCTATTACTAAAAGTACTCCTGTGCCTGACCAGCACGTCATGGAGTGGGTGGGAGACATTGTCCATGATGGCACATAATTTCCATGGCGTCCTCCTCTCAGAAACCACCGCCAGAGAATCCAGTTCCACCCCCACAACATCACCGGCCTTGCGGATCAGTCTATTGAGCCTGTTTGCATGTGCTACCCTCGACCTGCTGCCCCGACACACAATAGCAAACAGGAGCGCGCCGGCCACCACAGACTCATACCGCATCCTGAGCACTGTCTGGCAGATTCTGAAGGACCTCAGCCTCCTCAAAAAGTAGAGACGGCTCTGTCCCTTCTTGTATAGGGCATCAGTGTTCTTAGCCCAGTCCAGTTTGTCTATATACACCCCCAGGGACTTGTAGTATTCCACAGTGTCCACACTGGCCCCCTGGATGGAGACAGGGGTCACTGGTGTCACGTCCCTCCTCAGATCAACAACCAGCTCCTATGTCTTAGTCACGCTGAGCTGCAGATAAATAGACAGGGACTGCGGTTGATCCGTCTCATCTCTAACATGGGTGGTGGAGGCGCCACAAAGTGATACAGCAGCATTCTTTGCATATTTATATATTGCATGCATCTGTGAACCAGTGGTACACTAAAATGACTCATCGGGAAAGCTAATCTGACGGCTATTCGGTAATATGATCTGATCCACCTGTAAGCACAGGGCACGTTTGTTTTTCAGACAGTAATGCGATTGTTTTACAGTGAGTTCTCTGCTGGTGGGGGCTGGTGGACAAAAATAATGCACAGCACCATTCATTAGTCAGAAACCACCATGGACGGGTTTACTGTGCACGTCTTGCTCCTGATGTCTTTGCTACCCCGCTGTAACGGTGAGTGAATAACTTGGTTTCATGACTGCATAGCTTACAATAGGATTTTGGCTACTTCACATGTTTGGGGAAATATCCGACGCTGTGAGGGATGCATACAGATGCTGGTTTTGCTCAAGTTCAAGTCAGGATGACACCGACAGACACCGAGGCGAAGCCGAGATAAGACTCACAGTGATATATTCTGGAAAACTTGAATAATCACATCGCCATTGCCGGGTCCTTTTGCCGGGGCCCCGGAAGTTTTGAGTGTAGCCCTGAATATAGTTTTAAATGTGAAAAATGCCTACGTGAAACCCGACAAAAAACACAACTCCATGTGTGTGTGTGTGAAAGAAAATTTAATATTCTAATAAACTAATGTTAACATAAATACATTTAACTCTCCCCCCCCCCCCCCCCAAGTCTGGTACTGTAGCATGTCGATAACAATGATAGCAGTTGTGAAGCATTCTGCTTCTACTCATACTAATACTAATTACTAAAAACTACTAATATTTTTAACATCACAATTCATAATTAATCTGGAGGGTAAACAACAGTTTTTGAGGTACACATTTCAATTTTTCAATGATTAAGACATGTACTTTGAATGTAAATAAGGTGCCAGAGGTGATTTTTAAAAAAGCATCAAAATTAAGCTTGTTTATAAAAATAAAATTTCCGGGGGAGGACCCCCCCCCCCAGACCCCCCTACAGAAGTCCGGGCTAAGCCCCGAATGTCCTCAAATCCTGGAAGCGCTCCTGAATAATCGTGCAAGGGAAATGAAAAGTACTTGAACCCATACGCTATAATTCAGTCTTCTTTATTTTACCCATCAAAGTTCCTGGTAAGTTTCGAATTTCTGGTGACCACTATAAACAACAAAGAACAGGAAAGTTATTAAGTTAAAACTTATTACTAGACTACGTAAAAAAAAAAAGTAGTAGTCCTGCAGTAGAATTAAATGGCTGTGGCTCCTATATGATATGGTATATATATATATATATACACACACACACACATATATATATATATACACTACCGTTCAAAAGTTTGGGATCACCCAAACAATTTTGTGTTTTCCATGAAAAGTCACACTTATTCACCACCATATGTTGTGAAATGAATAGAAAATAGAGTCAAGACATTGACAAGGTTAGAAATAATGATTTGTATTTGAAATAAGATTTTTTTTACATCAAACTTTGCTTTCGTCAAAGAATCCTCCATTTGCAGCAATTACAGCATTGCAGACCTTTGGCATTCTAGCTGTTAATTTGTTGAGGTAATCTGGAGAAATTGCACCCCACGCTTCCAGAAGCAGCTCCCACAAGTTGGATTGGTTGGATGGGCACTTCTTTGAGCAGATTGAGTTTCTGGAGCATCACATTTGTGGGGTCAATTAAACGCTCAAAATGTCCAGAAAAAGAGAACTTTCATCTGAAACTCGACAGTCTATTCTTGTTCTTAGAAATGAAGGCTATTCCATGCGAGAAATTGCTAAGAAATTGAAGATTTCCTACACCGGTGTGTACTACTCCCTTCAGAGGACAGCACAAACAGGCTCTAACCACAGTAGAAAAAGAAGTGGGAGGCCGCGTTGCACAACTGAGCAAGAAGATAAGTACATTAGAGTCTCTAGTTTGAGAAACAGACGCCTCACAGGTCCCCAACTGGCATCTTCATTAAATAGTACCTGTTAGAGCCTGTTTGTGCTGTCCTCTGAAGGGAGTAGTACACACCGGTGTAGGAAATCTTCAATTTCTTAGCAATTTCTCGCATGGAATAGCCTTCATTTCTAAGAACAAGAATAGACTGTCGAGTTTCAGATGAAAGTTCTCTTTTTCTGGACATTTTGAGCGTTTAATTGACCCCACAAATGTGATGCTCCAGAAACTCAATCTGCTCAAAGAAGTGCCCATCCAACCAATCCAACTTGTGGGAGCTGCTTCTGGAAGCGTGGGGCGCAATTTCTCCAGATTACCTCAACAAATTAACAGCTAGAATGCCAAAGGTCTGCAATGCTGTAATTGCTGCAAATGGAGGATTCTTTAACGAAAGCAAAGTTTGATGTAAAAAAAAATCTTATTTCAAATAAAAATCATTATTTCTAACCTTGTCAATGTCTTGACTCTATTTTCTATTCATTTCACAACATATGGTGGTGAATAAGTGTGACTTTTCATGGAAAACACAAAATTGTTTGGGTGATCCCAAACTTTTGAACGGTAGTGTACATATATACATATACATACATATATACATACATATATATATATATACACACACACCTCTTGCCGTCTAAGTAAGGCCCTGTGGTGGCCTGGCGGCCTGTCCAGGGGGTCTCCCCCACCTGCTGCCCAATGACTGCTGGGATAGGCTCCAGCATCCCCACAACCCTGAGTAAGGATAAGCGGTTTGGATAATGGATGGATTGATGTATGGATGGATACCTCTTATATGATGTGGTATCCATGGTTACCTGAGTCAGTAACCAGGTATGTAGGTGAATAACAAGCAACAGAGTCAGTTAGCAGCATCTTCCTGCCACGACAATCCGTTATAAAGACGGGCCATTCATCAGGGCTGATTACACTCAACTGAATGTGAAAATTCCCTTTGCCAATTAGTGTGTGGAAAACTAATTATCAACTAGCCATTATCAGCTTGAAGTAAAGTGGTTTAATCAGGTAAGGGCGGTAACTTGGTGTTAACCATTATATTCTAATATTTCAAGTGAGACACATATCATAATGGTTTCATTTACTACATATATACATAATGTATGCATGTGTGCATGTTTTTTAAGTTGACTATTATTTGTCTTGAGCACAGCAACAACACAGTGAGTAAGCAGTCGTTATTAGCCATGAAATACTTGGATTTCAGGCTTCCTCAACATTGTAGATAAAAACGTGAAAAAAAAAAATAGAATTCATTAAAAAAGGAAACTAAAAATGGAACATGATGTAAAAATAAGAAGTCATCTGTACAAATAGAATATATTAAGATCTAGAAGCAAGTACAATTAGATTAAAAATAAGTATGACAGATCTGAAAAGAATTGTGACAGAAAAAATAGTATTTACTAAGTATTTAAATAAGGTAAACTGTGCAACCATCAGAGGTTGACTAGTTTAAAGAGTCGGGCAATTAAAAAAAGAAATCAGAGTTCAGGAGAAACATCAGACTTTCATACCTAACACCATAAAACAATGTGGCTGCACGACAAAGGAAATAGTGGTGCTTTATGAGCGAGTTGGCTGCAATGTTTTATCTGACGTGAGGCTTAACAGCTTAAATCTGGTCTCTCGGCTATGTCGGTGATTGCTTAGTTCAGCGTGTCTGTCAACACGTGAATGCCTCTTGTCACCGTTTCTGACATTGTGCCATTCCTCTGAATGACTGCCGTCTGCCTTAGGCCTCGGTGATGGAAAGTCATCATGTGTGGTTTGCCTGGAGCCATGTACTCACACATCTCCTTCTCTCCCCATTTTGTCTAATCCCGAAGCTCATGCAACGACTCCCCATGCGGACTCCAGCTTGGCAGCAAATGGCGACCAGATCTCCTCGTCCACCGCGAGCCCAATCCCGTCTTCAGCCCCATCATCTGCCACAACCACTTCTACTCCACATACGTCCCCTACCTCCGCCTCAGCCACCGACACACAGGCTGTGACTACACCCGTCACAGCGATTCCTACCCCGCCCCCGCACACCTCCATGACATCCACTTCATCAGCCTCGTCCACACAAACTACCTCCACCCCTCACGCATCCAGTTCAGAAACACCCACCTCCACGTCACCTTCACAGCCCCCAGATGATTACAGGACCCGTCGGTTTAGTGTGACCACGAAACACATTTCGAATTCTTCCACCGTTCCCAATTTTACCCAACCGACACCTGTCAATTCATCCCTGGACACTGACACCTTGCCCAGTCTACCACAAAACACCTCACGGGCCCCTCAGATGGGCAACTTCACCACCACCTTGCCTGCTACAGCTGCCACTATGGGTGAGTCACTGGTTACCCGTTTGACCTCTGTGTGTCGGCCTACAGTTAACTATTTATTTTCTTTTTTTTTTAAATTTCCCCCAGTTTTGTTTAACAAAACTTTATTCAAATCCAATTCAAAACATTACAAATAAGATATATCACAAGATATCACGAGGTTGCCAAACATCGGCTGGAGGGATGTGACTCAATACATCATCCACTCATATATTTTTGTAATGTGTATGTGTGTGTTGTGTTAGTGTGTGTGTGTGTGTGTTAGTTAGTGTAGATAGCGGGACCGAAAACTAAAGCACTTATGATCCTAATTCTTTTTGGAGGTGGTAGATATTGTCTCAGAGAGTAAGGGAAAAATCCCAGAAAATTAAAATTATGCATAATTATGCAAAATATGCATTTTTCTAGAAATGGCTAAAAACCACTTTTCTCGGCATTTCAGATGATTCTGAGCATATTTGATTTTTTTCACCTATATAAAAAAAAATTTCTGGGACTCATGTTTTGGCATTATGCAAAATATATGCATTTTTGCAAAAATGCGCTTATGATCCTCATTTTTTTGGGAGGTGGTAGGTATTGTTCCAGAGAGGACCAGAAAAATAGCAGAAAATTCAAATATAATTATAATAAATATGCATAATTACGCAAAATATGCATTTTCTAAAATGGCTAAAAACCACTTTTCTCGGCATTTCAGATGATTCTGAGCATTTGAGGGGAGGGAGTTGGAGTGGGGGAGGGGGTTTAGGGGCAGGGGGAAGGCGGTTAGCTGGCAGGATGAAGAGGAGGGAGATTTAGACGGGTGGAGAACCACACCGCTACATTGTAGCGGGGTTCTTCTAGTAGACACATAGTTACGAAAGACTCAGTGAAGGCATACAAGTCTTCAGGATGTTACGGACTAGTCGGGTCTAGGGGTTAAGGGTTCAACACGCAATACTAGTCCTAACCTGGAGTGTGTAAAAAAAAACAAGATGGAAACGAGGGAAGAAACAGGGAGAAGGACTGGTTTCCAAGACGAGAGAATTAGCCGGGAGGTGGGCTAGCTTACCCAGGTAGCAGGCTAGCAGTTAGCAGGTCCCTCCGACAAGGCCTCGGCCATACGGGTCTCCGCCCCCCGTGAGCGGCGGACTTTCAGTTTAGGCTTGACGGTGCCGAGCTGGAAAGGTGTGAGCTTGTAGTGTCCCGGACAGCGTGTTCAACATGGCCGTATCCTGAGGCGTATTTACGCAAACTGCCGCCATTAATTAACTCCAAGGGACGGACCCGCACGCGAATTTCCGAAATGCAGGGTGGCAGGGGAAGGCTCATTAATATTCATAAAAGAAGCGCTGTCTGATTGGCCGGTGAGCACGTTGCCGCTCTGACGTTCGCGTTGCTCCTGTCAAAGCACGTGATTTCTTCGTTGCCCTGACAACGCTTGGCTGGTCAGCTACGTTAGCTAGCATAAGTTATAACCGATTTTCGCCCATTAGATCAATATACTGTACATATTGATCCCCTAACCACTACCCGTTAACAAAACTTAATGAATTAACGTTTTCTTACCTTACGCTCGTCTCCTCGGGGCGCAAACGTCAGAGCGCGCAGCAACGTTTCACCGGCCAATCAGGCAGCGCTTCTTTTATGAATATTAATGAGCCTTCCCCTGCCACTCACCGGCCACTCACGCGGCGCTTCTTTTATGAATATTAATGAGCCTTCCCCTGTCACCCACACTGCTTAACCACACCTCCAATCATTTCTCGACGAAAACCAGTCCAAGTATGTAAGAAAGGGACGGGATGAGTATGACCCCTATCACTTCTAACAAGAAGCACATTGTAACCGGTTATTTTCTTGCCTGGTGCGGGATTCGATACGGGGTGTACTGCACCACAAGGCGACCTCGCTAACCGCTCGGCTAAAAGGTCAGACCCGTTAGCTAGGGGCTAACGTGTCTTATTAGTAGTTTACAGTTGTCACCCTCCCCGGAAGCGCGCCCTCGCGCTTCGTTATTCCCGCGCTCCGGAGAGGCTTCTGAGGATCTGCACACTTCCGGGTCCCACCGCTGCCACCAATGTAACCGGTTACTTTCTTGCCCCGTGCGGGATTCGATACCAGGTGTACTGCACCACAAGGCAACGTCACTAACCGCTCGGCTAAAGGGTCAGACCCGTTGGCTATGGGCTAACGTGTATTATTAGTAGTTTACACTACCATTACTGTGTTGGTGGACATGTCCAAGACTGCGTTTATCATCCCTTACCGAAGGAAAACGAGTTTTGCTTCATCAAATCAAAGGTGAGCCCTCGTAGTTTGGTTGTTTTTACGGTTGAATTGCTTGTATTCAACAAAACGTTGAGTTAAGTGCGGTTATGAGATCGAGGCTGGAGTCAAATTATGACCTCAAACACCAGGACACAAGAAAGCTGATGGGATCTTTGTCAAACCTGAGGAAGGCTGTGCACTACCAACTCAAACTTTGGTATGGCGGTTTCCCTACTGGGACCGTGTCACATTTAGAGCCGTTATTTACGTATTGTAGCGAATTCGGAGGACAACGCGACCCCGGGAACTGCCGCGGCCGGGAAGCGAACCCGCATCGCCCGCACTGCGGGAGACATCGCTAACCGCTCGACTAAAGGCTCAGACCCGCCAGCTAGCGGCCAGTGTGTCTTCTTATCCATGCACGTTACACCATGTTCAACCACAATCCTTTTTGTGTGTGTGTAAGAAACGGATACGTACCGGATATGAAATGTTCTCCGCAATTCTTCGCGTGTGATATTTGCTCCTCTGACCACGTCTTCCTGTCCTCCCGGCGGATCGCATGAATCCGGGGGCGTCAGTTGGGCGTGGCAAGGCATGGCTTGGCTGCCTGGTCGGTGTGAAATAGTGTATTTCAGTTACACGTTTCTCAGCGTTTTAAATGATCCTGTCACTGGAGCAAAGCCATTCATGGCACGAAGTCCAATAGATCCGAGTGAATCGGCAACTCACTCGGCTCAGCTCCTGTCTGTCGCCACTGACTCAGTGAGAGTAGCTCTCTCCCTCGCTCGCTCGCTCGCTCTCTGCGCGTGTGTCACGTGTGTAGCTAACTGCCGCGGGCGCCAGAAACAGCGAGGAAGAAGAGCGCGCGTACTGGGTAGCTAGCTAATAGCTAGCATACGAGATGGATGACTTCGAAATTAAATGAAAACTCTCAGAGGGAGAGCTTCTTAAAATGCCTAATGGGTCGGGGGACGCTTCGTTATGGGAACAGAATGGCCTCTTTGGGACGACAGTAATAGTCTACCGTGTTTTAACCGTTGCCCGGATCAAGTTCAGTTGGCGGAGATGATTTGTGAGCTGTTACTGGGCCACGTCCATTTGGCAAAGATTGGATTATTGAACCGCTGCCATGTCAAGTTAGTCGGCGGGTGGCGTTTTGCTGCTGTATTGGAGTCGCTGCGAACAGGTAAGATGGAGAAGTGGTTTATTATTATACTGCTGTGTTGTTGTGATGGCCGCCGTGCCTAGCTAGCATGTGTAGGCTGCTACTAGCCTGTGTGTCGCTGACTCGGACCGCTGTGCGTAACAAGTAGCCTAATTAGCTGGTTTGGTTTTCTGTGATTTATCTTTATTTATGTATGCTGGTTGTGGTTGTTGCTAGTGTAAACTGCTAATAAGACACGTTAGCCCCTAGCTAACGGATCTGACCCTTTAGCCGAGCGGTTAGTGACGTCGCCTTGTGGCGCAGTACACCCCGTATCGAATCCCGCACCGGGCAAGAAAATATAACCGGTTACATTAGCCAAGCCCGTCTGAAGATGTAAGTGAACTGGTGCCGCTAGGTGTCACATTTCAAGAGCATGGCGACTGTTCTGAAATGGTGATAGCATAGATATGGGTCAGTGCCCGGCGCCAGATGAAACGTTTGAAAGTATTTCAATATGTGACTGTTGTGTGGGTCAAATGTTGTGGTTTTGGTCTATTCAATGGCGCTTGTGAGCGCTCTGCGAAGTATAATTCTTCACCGATTTGAATAAATGTGGCAAGAAAAAATACAGTGGTGTATAACTATAATGCCTCGAGTTATATTGCAAAAATACTTGCATCAGAACTTGTGATATAACCCTAAGATGCAATACTCGTAGAAGCTTTAATGTCTGTAATCCCACCTAGGAATTTCGCTCTAGATATCATAACCCGTGTCTATGCTGGAATCATGGGCGTAGTTTGGCTGGGGCAAGTGGGGTCACTGCCCCCTAGCGTCCGGAGGCGCAAACTGCAACTCGTCCAAAACGTGTATTCTGCGTTAGATTTAACGTTTGTTGACTCTTTCGCAAGTAAGTTCTTAAATGTGTCAGTGCCAAATGTTGACAATTCATATATTGCGGTGCTTGCTTATACTGTGCTATAAACATAAGGTACACAAAATTGTGTACAAAGAGGCCAGGTGACTGTGGTAAGCCAAATTTATCATGGCTGTTGGTCGTGGCCATTATTTGTTGTTAGTGGTTAGTTTACCCTCAGCGAGAAATTAAGTTTTTTGAATCTAACTGAATGGACGATTATTCATAGAAGCCAAGCTTCCTCCAAAAGAAGGGACCAGTAAAAAATGAAGTGAAAAGATGAGGAAGTCTTAATTTTTGTTTCTTTGTATTTTTTATTTCCAATGCGTGAGTCTCTCCCCTGTCCTGGAAAAATGAATCGAGAGGGCGAAACTGTGGCTGCCCCCCCCCCATCTTGAAACGCCCCTGATTGTAGACAGTACCTGCGTTGTCTTGGACGTTTTTAAACAGCCAAGAGCGAGCCGTAATCCTGAAAATAGACATCTTTAATTTGGTTATTATAATGTGTTAATTATACATATTATTACTGAGAATAATATTTTGTCTATTATTGACGTAGCCATTTTAGTTGGTGAAGGAGAATGGGCTTTGCAAACAGCAACATAGCTTTATTACCATGATTTATTTGAACATTTCTTGTTTGTATTTCTTTATGATTATAGGACCAGAGGCTACGGCAGCTCCATATTGACGGGAAGCTGTGTTTACGATGTTTTAAGAAACTCGCAGATTGGATAGCTTTAGTAGGCCTTTTGTTTTTATTTATGTAATTAATGTAGGTTGATAAGTAAAACGTAGCCTATTATTCGCCTATAAAACGTTACAAGAGAGTGTTCAAGAGGATACAATACACTTAACATTACACTGTTCTCTCTTTAATTAATGCAAATAAATGTTGTCGCCTAATTGCGGGTGCAACCGCAAAAGGAAAATACTTCCATAATAATTGCCATTAGCGTGCCTAATGTAAACAAAGTGTAGTTAAAATGTTAAAACACAATTTGCGCACGTTATTGGACATCTTAATAGGCGGGGGAGCGCAATAGAGTGTTCGTGCAGGCCACGTATTTGTGCTCACTATATCATCAATTTTTGGCAACTGCCCCCCCCCCATCAGAAAGTCAAACTACGTGGTTGGAATTCCCAGTGGCATAGCTTTATAACCACAGGCCTTATTCCAAAGCAATTCTGAAACATTCATAATCTTGGGAAAATAAATGGCTGACTGTGGGGTTTTCTCCAGTGGGGTTTTGTCCATTTACCGGTGACCGTTTTTTATTTTGAGTAGCCGTCTTTGATTTTGTGAGAAAAGTTTCACTTTGAAAACGTGAAAAACAATAATACATCCTTGCCATATTATAATCTGTAGCAGGGCCGAGGCGTTACACCTGTGGCGGGGCATACAGATTCCGTTGCGGGCGATGAGGACTGGCTAGGTGAATCAGTCAAGGCTCTGACTGTATTAGGGTGACGCAGTTGTATAAATAAATTAAATGGTTGTAGCTAACTACCGGCACAGAGCCACGTGGTTGAGATGGAATGAGAATTTGAGGGACTTGATTTGATGTCACGTGATGTCAGATGTGACATCATCTGACTTTGCCATACCTTGGCTTCTGGTGAATTGACGCCCCTGCATGAATCCACACCTGTCTTCTTCGTTTTTACCATCTTTACGATTTGTACAACTGTGAGGCATTTCGTTTCGTTTTAAATCAATTTCTCCGTGATGATCTCTTCGAAATGACCATAATGACATTTACAAACACAAGACTCGTGGCCCCTTTTTGCCTCACAATCTGCGCATGCGGACAAGAGCACATGTCTAGCTTGATCCCACCTACCGTGGAGCTTAACCTTAGACCACGCCTTTGACTCCAGGTCACATCCCGCTATACGCCATTATTTCCTTATTAAGACATTGTTTTGGGTTTCCAGAATCTAATGGTGTTTTGATTACCTATAATAGTTACCATTATAATCCAGTATTTGATTCTTGGTTAATAAAAAATAATCATACATCGTATAAAATTAAGCCTATTTATTGTAGATGCTTAAACAAATTATTTCCCACATTTCCCCCCTTTGTGGCTTTGAAGTCACATCAGAGTTAAAGGGTCCAGATCCAAAACATTAGTGAAGTACACTCATCAAACATAAAAATCTCAGTAATCAATCAAAATGAACACAGTCGTGGGTGGGGGCGAAAAGCCCAGTACAGCTACTATGTCTCCTTGTAACACTAGGAAAATTCCCCCACGGCCCCCTAATGCCAACCGTTCATCCGTAGGGCGACCACTTAAAAGCCTACAACCTGTTGCATGGGTCCAGTGAGTGCATAAATATTAATGTAAACTTACGATGAAGTAAAAATACTTATACTTCCGTTTCCAAAATTGGCTAAATGCTGTGCATGTGCTCGAGCAAGCTGAAATCAGAGAAAGGTCTAAGGCGAAATGAAAAGTTCATCCAACTGCAGTCAAAATACATTAAAATATATACTTACTAAAAGACCAGGCTCGGTCAACAAAGTACCACATGTGATGAATATAACAATCATGATGAATATATTATAATTGTGATGAATATAACATAATTGAGTTGATTATTGGAGGGGAAGAGAAGATCTTCTGTACTGTAACCCAGATGCTTTCCGCGTCGTTGAGGGCCACCACTGGGGAGAGTTTACAAGCACATTCGACGCACAGTGGCTCGGATCCCTCTGTCTGCCCTGGGAGGCTGCCCAATTTCCACTGCAAGCTGTAGGGGATGTTCCGCCACATGATGTCGTCAGCTACCTGAATGTTCACATTCAGGAGCGACAATTACAGCATGGTGACCCATAAACTCATACCAAGCTGCAGGCATCCACATGGGTTCAGGATACATCAAAGACTGAATTATCAGTTCTTTCTTCAACCGATACTTAGTATACAATGCTGCTGTGTAGGGACAGGTGGACTCAGCAGGAGTACAAACAATGTCATAATTATTCTGTAGAACAAAGTTCAGCAATTGGTTGGGGCAAAAAAGGGATGGAAGGATCCACCTCCCATTTCCAAGACCATCAAAAAACAAAACAAAAAAGAGTGTCTGGGCAGGTAGAAATGGAAGCACCACTGCCCTCCTGATGACATTGGCCAGACTCATAATGAACTTCACGAAAGGGGCAGGAGTATGCCATGTGTTGTCTCACTTAGGCCAGTATCTATGTCTCTGTGTCCGCTACCTTGCAAATGGCGTAGTCGGCAATGTGGTCCCTTGTGCATAAGCATCCATATCAATCAGGCTGCCCTCCGCAGAGGGAGCTGTGGGGATAGCAGGGGTCACATGAAATTGTCCAGACATAAAAAATTGTCCACACACGGGAGCCACCATCCGTTTAACCACAGCTGAGAGCAATGGAGCTAAACAACATAGAGCAATTGTCAACACCATTATTATCAATGCTATACCCATCCCTATTTTAGCAAACAGTGCACCCAAAGGTCTGCCGAATGTTTTTTCAAACTAGTCCATGCCCCACATATCATGACCAGCGTTCTCTTTGAGTTCTGTCACCAGATTGTCAAGCTGGGCCATGGCTCTCGTTAATGTGCCATTGGGAGCAGTGTTATTAGGGATGAATGTACAACAAGCATCACTGAACATTGCACAGACTCCTCCTTTTTCTGCTAGCAGCATATCCAATGCCATCCTGTTCTACCATGTCATTTGTGATGTGGCTTGGACTTGCTCAGCTAAGGCCTTTAGTGCAGTGTTAGTGTAGATAACAAATCGTTGTTGGTTGTAATACTCCTGCTAGAGTTGCTCAAGCGGAGGTCCATTATATGGACCCCTGAGGTATGGTACTGGCATGGGGCGCCCTGTTAACATTTCATGCTGTGTTGGATGCGTGCTTCTGTTGGTCTGCATTCTCATGCTCATTAAAGCCAAAGGCAGTGCTTCCACCCAATTAAGCTCGCCGTTGCTGTCTACACATATTTTTGCTTTTAGGCTGCCATAAGCCCTTTCCACCATCCCCTGTGACTGTGGATGGTAGACATATCCAAACTGTCGTCTAATTCCCAATGCTTTGCTAACAAATGCCTTTTTTTTTTTTGCTACAAAATGTGCCCCATTGTCTGAACTGATCTTGTTTGGTATGCCAAACCTGGGAAACACCTCTTTACACAAATACTTTGCCACTGATGTTGCATCTGGTTTGGCAGTGGGTGTGGCTTCCAACCATCTACTGAATCTATCCACAACCACTAACATGTAGCTTTTATTTTGCACTTGTGTGATCATGTCCGTAGTCTATCATGAGATGTCTGAATGGTCTATCAGACAGTGGAATGTGCCCTATTGGCACTGAAAAGGCCTTCCTGTTGTTATATGCCGCACATATCTCACAATTGCATAGTGTGTAGTCCACCATCCTTGCTAAATAAGGTGACCACCAGGCCCTTTGAATCCTTTTTATGACTCCCCCCCCTGGCGTAATGGTCCTGACTGTGCACATCTGAGATCAAAGTATGAATTAATGAAGTGGGTGCCACAAAATGTCCCTCTGGGCCTCTCCACCCCCTTTTTAGCCAAACACTTTTTTCATATACACTGGCTTTGTCTTGTGCTTGTGTTGAGAGCATTGGTGACATCACTTCCCCCTTATCTCATGTCTTCCAGCTCTCATCCCACCAAGGCCATTTCTCCAATTAGTGTGTAAAGACCTGCTACACCCAGCGAGTCTCCCATACATTCCTCTGCTATCAACCGACAGTCAACAGTAGGCCTTTATTTGTGCAACTGGAGAAGACACTTTATAAGACTACCTTTCTTCTGTTACACATGGACTTTAAGCATCTATCTAAGCAATGTAAAATAAAGTTAAACGGCATAGCTCAGCGTTTCTCAAACCTCTCCTGGAGGACCACTTGTCCTGCATGTTTTAGATCTCTCCCTGCTCCAACACAGCTGATTTAAATGATCAGTTTTGTTATTAGGCAGCTTCGGGAGCTCATAACGAGTTGATCATTTGAATCAGCTGTGTTGGAGCAGGGAGAGATCTAAAACATGCAGGACAAGTGGTCCTCCAGGAGAGGTTTGAGAAAGGCTGGATAGCTCATACATGGTGAAAGATTAAAAGTAAGCAAACATCAAGTATGAATTTCTCTCACAATCCCCCCTTTTTGTTTACCTATAATCAATAATAAATCGTCTAGATAAAACACCAAATGAAAACATGACAATGGTTATACATCCTGGGGAACATCTTACCTCATTCAGAATAACTGTGAGGCCTGTCTGCCAGTTGTAAGCCAACTGAAATGCATCATATTTACATCAACACACTCCATTTAAACTCTGGAAAAGTAAAGAGTCTAGCTCCTCTTCAAGAATTTGGTACCAGAGCCCATGCTATGTGTGGAGGTGAGCCCACCTATAACTAGTTGGTACTGCTACACCTCCCGCACCAGCTCAGGCTCCTTCCCTGCCAGAGAGGTGACATTCCACATCCCGAGGACCAATCTGCGATGCCGGAAGTTGGCATGCTCCGGTCCCCACCTTTGCCTGCTGCCCGGCCTGCATTGCACCCTACCCCAATGCTCATCCCCGCGTGTGGTGGGCCCACGGGGTGGTGGCTTCATTTTTTTTTTTTTCGGGCAAGATGCTGTAGCTCTGCTGGTGTACTTTCATTGGGTTTCTTGGGAATCCCTCTTAGTCTGGCCCCTCCCCTGGGACCAATTTGCCTTGGGAGACCCTACCAGGAGGTATCGCTCCCGACAACATGGACCCTGACAATGGAGTTGGCCAAGGTGACAGGCACCAGGCAGGTGTGGAGATACTCACAAATCCTCAGTTGAGCACCACTGTGTTGAAGTTTTCCCTGGGGAATAAGAAGGTTGCCTCTATACGACTGTGAGTCACTGGAGGGGGAAGGCTCTGATGCAGCGAATAGCAGTTTGGAGTATCCGGCCTTCTTGGAGTCTCTGGGTGGTGTCCTGGATAGGGTTCTGCCTGGGGACTCTATAGTTCTGCTGGGGGGCGTCAACACTCATGTGGGCAATGATGGATAAACCTTGAGAGGCATGATTTGGAGGAATGACCTCCCGAGCGGTGCCTTGTTATTGGACTTCTGTGTGAGTCATGGATTGACCATAACAAACACCATGTTCAAACATAAGGTAGTTCATAAGTGTACTTGGTACCAGAACACCTTAGGCCGAAGATTGATGAGAGATCTGCGGCCATATGTTTTGGACACCCGGGTAAAGAGAGGAGCAGAGCTGTCAACTGCTCACCACCTGGTGGTGAGTTGGATCAGATGGCGGGGGAGGCTGCCGGACAGACCTGGCAAACCTAAATGTGTAGTGAGGGTGAACTGGGAATGTCTGGCAGAGGCCCCTGTCTCTGAGATCTTCAACTCCCACCTCTGGAAGAAGTTCTCTTGTATCCAGAGGTAGGCTAGGGACATGGAGTCTGAGTGGGCCATGTTCAAAGCCTCTATTGTAGATACGGCAGGTAGGCGCTGTGCTCATAAGGTCATCGGGTCCTGTCGAACTGGCAACCTAAGAACCCGCTGGTGAACGCCAGCAGTGAGGGAAGCCATCAGGCTGAAGAAGGAGGCCTTTCGGGCTTGGTTGGCCCAGGGGTCTCCTGAAGCAGCAAACGAATACCAGGAGGCCAGAAGAGCTTTGGCTTCGGCTTTGGCTTCGGCGGTTGTGGAAGCAAAAACTCGGGTGTGGGAGGAGTTTGGCGAGGCTATGGAGGAGGACGTTCGGTTGGTCTCAAGGAAGTTCTGGCAAACCATCCGGCGAGTCATGAAGGGGAAGCAGGGTCTGACTCGGGCTGTGTTCAGCCGGGGAGGGGAACTGCTGACCCGGACTGGGGATGTTGTCAGGCGGTGGAAAGAACACTTTGAGGAGCTCCTGAACCCAGCTAACACATCCTCAGTGGAGGAGGTAGAGCCTGGAGACTTGAGGGAAGTCCCACCCATATCCCTGGCAGAGGTCTCTGTGGTAGTTAAGAAGTTCCCAGGTGGCAAGGTGCCAGGAGTTGATGAGATTCACCCTGAGATGCTGAAGGCTATGGACATTGTTGGGCTGTCTTGGCTGACACGCCTCTTCAGTGTTGCGTGGAGGTCAGGGACAGTACCTGTGGAGTGGCAGACTGGGGTGGTGGTTCCCATATTTAAAAAAGGGAATCGGAGGGTGTGCTGCAATTATTGGGGCATCATATTGCACAGCCTCCCTTGGAAAGTCTGCCCTAGGGTGGAAAGGAGGCTCCGGCCGATTGTCAAACCTCGCATTCAGGAGAAACTGTGGATTCCATCCTGGCTGTGAAACAATAGACCAACTCTTTACCCTTGTGGAAGTGCTGAGGGAGGCATGGGAGTTTGACCAGCCAGTCTACATGTGTTTTGTGGACTTGGAGAAGACTTACGACCGTGTATCCCAGGGCACTCTGTGGGGAGGTACTGCGGGAGTATGGGGTACCAGGGCAGTTGCTACAAGCCATTTGGTCCTTGTACAACCAAAGTGAGAGCTGTGTCTGCATTCTCGGCACAAAGTCAAACACGTTTTCGGTGGGTGTTTTCGGTGGGTGTTGGATTCCGCCAAGGTTGTCCCTTGTTTCCAATTCTGTTTGTGATATTTATGGACAGGATCTCAAGGTGCAGCCAAGGTGAGGAGTGTGTCCATTTTGGGAACCTCAGAATTGCATCTCTGCTCTTCGCAGATGATGTGGTTTTGTTGGCTTCATCAGAACGTGACCTCCAGCATGCACTGGGGTGGTTTACAGCTGAGTGTGAAATGGCCGGGATGAGAGTCAGCACCTCCAGGTCTGAGGCCATTCTCTACTGGAAAATGGTGGATTGCTCCCTCCGGGTTGGGGATCACAGATACAAGCGGCTGAAATGAGTTTCCTCCATAGGGTGTCTGGACTCAGCCTTAGACATAGGGTGAGGAGCTTGGACATCCGGAGGGGGGGCTGTCGCGTCGAAAGATCCAGTTGAGATGGTTCAGGCATCTGATTAGGATGCCTCCTGGGCGCCTTTGGAGGTTTTCCGGGCATGTCCAACTCGGAGGAGACCCCGGGGTAGACCCAGAATTCACTGGATGGACTACATGTCCAATCTGGCCTTGGAATGTCTTGGGATCCCCCAGGAGGAGCTAAAGGGCGTTGCTTGGGAGACAGACGTCTGGAGTGCCCTATTTAGCTTGCTGCCAACGCGACCCGAACCCGGAGAAGCGGCTGATGATAAGATGAGATGAGATGAGATGAGATGATCCCTAACTCAGCAGTCAGACAGAAGTCACAATTATTCCATGTCCTCTCGAGCCAAACATCTCACCCCACTCTTGACTAGAAATGAGTAAACGACTCGAGAAGTTACCTACACTAATCTGAGCAGACACATTGCAAAAAACCCAGTGTTGACATTTGGAAAAAAACTCATGTGAATGCTCAAAATTAATCTAAAAACACAACATAATCCCTAGTAACATTAAACAATGATTAAAATGCAATAAATGAGAGATATATTCATGACACACATGTAGATTGGTTACAGATTAACTAAGTAAGCGTTAAGATAAGGAAAAGGAAAAGAAATCAATAACTACATTTAAAAAAGGGATTTGGGGGAATCTTGCTAAAATCCTTATCAATATCATCATCATTATATGGTGGAACCTGGGAATCTGGAGAATATTTTACTTGTACAGCATTAAGTAAAGTACAGTCTTAATACAATATTTACGGATCAGCCCAATCATACAAGTAATGATGAAAGCAGTAACAAAAATAGGTTAATACCCACAATCAGAGCACGAAAGAATGATGCACCCACAGATGCCAAGGGGCCAAACACACCCATGAACAGTATGTAAATCCTTTACCCCTTGTGAGTTTTTTGTATATGCGTTCTAACTAGAAGTGTGTTCTAATCCCTTTGAGTTTCTATATCTCCCATCAGTAAAATCCTGAGTGTTAATTTAACACCGAGAGTGTTCAAATGGATCCTTTCAGTTCCATTTGTACACTCTCAGAGTTAAATTAACACTAAGGAAGTTAAATTAACACTCAGGATTTTATATTCGATCATCCAAATTAGTTTTCTATTTAATTATCACTTCCTCTTCTCCTACCATTCATATAGATTTTCCTCTAACCATTCAGGCACATGACAGTATGTGTATTTTGTTGTATATCTTTGTACATGTATATCTTTTATACTGTAGCTTGATCTTACCTGCTGTGGAGCTTAACCTTAGACCACGCCTTTGACTCTACATCACGTCCCACTATACATCATTATTTTCTCATTAAGACATTGTTTTGGGTTTCCAGAATATAACGGTGTCTTGATTACCTATAATAGTTACCGTTATGATTCCAACATTTGATTCTTGGTGAACAAAATAAATGTGCTTTGTATAGAAATAAGCCTATTGATTGTAGATGCTCAAAGAAATAATTTACCACACTAAACAGCATTCTTTCAACTCGGAATTTTGCCAAACCACAGTCATTCCTAACCAGGACAGCACAATGCGGAAAAAAACTTACTCATGCCTTTATTTCAGACAGGTTTGACAACTGCAGTGTTCTCCTTAAAGTCATTTGACAGGCTGCAGCTCATTCAGAGCTCGGTTGCCAGACTTTAAACAAAACACAGCGAGGAGGGAACAGATCACTTTATTCATTTTAGCAAAACTGCGCTGGCTCCTTGTATCCTTCAGAATCGATTTTAAAGTCCTTCTGTCCATCCATTATCCAAACCGCTTATCCTGCTCCCAGGGTCACGGGGATGCTGGAGCCTATCCCAGCAGTCAGTGGGCGGCAGGCGGGGACACACCCTGGACAGGCCGCCAGGCTATCACAGGACAGATTTTAAAGTCCTGTTGCTTGTAAAAAAAAAAGCTGTAAGTGGTTTTAGGCGAAGGAGTTCAAGTATCTCAGGGACTTGTTCACCAGTGAGGGTAGGATGGAGCAGGAGATTGACAGGCAGATTGATGCAGCATCAGCAGTAATTCGGACGTTGTGGTGGAGAGGGACCTGAGCCAGAAGGCAACGCTCTCAATTTACCAGTCAATCTTCGTTCCAACCCTCACCTATGGTCATGAGCTTTGGGTAGTGACTGAAAGGGTGAGATCGCCGATACAAGCGGCTGAAATGAGTGTCCTCCGTAGGGTGTCTGGGCTCAGCCTTAGAGATAGGGTGAGGAGCTCGGACATCCGGAGGGAGCTCGGAGTAGAGCCGCTGCTCCTTCATGTCGAAAGGAGCCAAATTGAGGTGGTTTGGGTATCTGATTAGGATGCCTCCTGGGCACCTTCCTTTGGGAGTTTTCCGGGCACGTCCAGCTAGGAGGAGACCCCGGGGTAGACCCAGAACTCGTTGGAGGGACTATATGTCCAATCTGGCCTGGGAACACCTTGGGATCCCCCAGGAGGAGCTGGAGGGCGTTGCCGGGGAGAGGGATGTCTGGAGTGCCCTACTTAGCTTGCTGCCACCGTGACCCGACCCCGGAGAAATGGCTGATGATGAGATGAGATGAGATGAGATGGTTTTAGGACCAGCCTACGTTGCAGATTCTCTGTTTTCTTGTGTTCCCGTATGAGCACTCAGGTCTTCTCATGCTCGTTGGAGAGTCTGTCACAACTGCACCCAAAATCAAACCGGGGACACAGCCCTCGTGAACTATGTCCCCAAACCATCCCTGTAATACACTACATAAAGATATCAGAGACGCTTCAAAAAAAGCTTAAGACATACAATTTCAATCTAGCTTTTAGTGAAAACCACTTGATCACTATTACGTTCATTTTATTATTTTTTTCTACATCCATCTCTCTGTTGTATTAGTTTGCTTTTATTATCTTATATGCTCTAACAATGTTTTTTATATATTTTTCACACACTTTTGAACTGCCTTTTTATTGTCTTTTTCTGCTTGTGATTGTTCTAATTTGTCTGCAGCTTTCTAGTGTTTTTATCATTATTATCATGATGATGATGATGATGATTATCATTATTATAAGGTTCTCTTAGTCCATCGCTGACCCTTTGCGATGCCATGTGCCCTCCAGGCTGCTCCGATCCTCCTGTGCTGTGCTGCGCGGGGTACAACAGCAGCTGCTACAGAGGCTGTTTCTGTGATGAGCGCTGTCTGGACATTGGAGACTGCTGCCATGACTACGTGTCCACCTGCACACAGAGTGACGGTAAAGGGCGAAGAACATGACATGGGAAGGCACCTCGTTGCAAACAAAAGCTGAGATAGGAGCATCTTTGTGCAACTTTTAATATCTTCTTTTCTATGATTTTACCACAGCACAGACACCAGAGCCCACCAGTCCAACCAGCACGGCCATAGCTCCACCAGCAGGTGTCAGCACAGTCTCAGACACCACAGGCCCCACATCTACAGACGTTCATATTCCTTATAGCTACACTTCTTCTTTCTCTTTTTGTGTACCTCCTTCCAGAATACTCAGTGTTCATAATTATTCAGACGCAATAAGCTTTGGGTGGATTTGGCTCAAAAGAACCGTTGTCCAAGTCCGGATCTAAGTCCACATCAATACGTCACATAGGTTCACTCAGTAGTACTGCGTGTACCCAACCAATACCTGCAGGTCTACTGAAAAGGTTGGACCTAAGATCCTGTATTTTTGAAAATGCTACTGCCACGGTCCTAGCTGTCGAGGTGTTCCTCCGGTGACTCAGCCGGTCCACTGTCTGAAGCTATGACCCAGGCTGACCTTGTGACGGATAAAGTCTCGAGTCTTATACCATGACTGAGACAGACGTGATGAATGCAGATAAATCAAATTTCTCAGCTGGAGACACAGTGTGTCCCATCCACTTGCGTGGCAATTCTGTCGCAGGCGGAACAAATAGATTCTGAAAAGCTCAGAAAAACCACCAACATGTCCTCCGTGTAGACCCGGGTCAGAGAATCTGACTTTACAGTCACGCAGAAATTATAATGCGTCGCTCCCTTGTCTTCATGGGGACACGGACACTGGATACACCGCTGCATCTTCGCCAGCAGATGGCAGCATATTCACATCTTCTCGCCACACGGGCGGCGGTTGAAGTGATACAAGGCAAAGTCAGTCAATACAGCGTTGTGTCAGTCTGCTCCTGTGAAAATCGCAGCTTGGTTTGCTTCGCAGGTACCCACACGGCGATCTTCCACGTGAAGCTCCGCGTCATCTCCGGCGAAGAGAGGAACGAGACGGAGATCCTGCAGAGTTTTTCCAGAGCAAGAACAACCCCGCATGATGTGCTGGGCACGCGGAGTAACAATAAACCCATTTCATAAGCGCGGCCTGCGTTAGACACGATGCGTTGGCAGACGCGCGTGTTTTTGTAGGCCTACTCAAAAGCTGTTTCTGCTCTGCTCTCGCAGCTCGTCTCCCAACTGCAAGCTGTCCTCCAGCAAGACCACTGCAGTTCCTGCACCGTGAGGATCAGACGAATCATAATATGAAATGTAAACCATGTGTGGGCCCGTGGATGGAACCGACATTTGTTTAAATGGATAATTGACCACAGAGAGAGAGTGCGCCACGCTTGTCGTATGGATACGTCTTTTTCTCTTTTTTTTTGCACGTGAAATAAACCAATAAAGCGTTTGCATTTGCCTTTGTAGCTCTTTTCATGCTGCCAGCAGAACATTCGTTTGGTTTACAGCTGTTTTTGGCTTATTGCGGGGCAAAAATACAGCGCACGGCGCACACAAGCAAAATAGCATGTAGGTGTTGTTTTGCTAGCCTACTCGTGGTGACCCCCAGAGCCTTAAAGGAGGAGGATGAGACATAAAATCTAATTAGGGGAGAAGAGGAAACAGATTCAATTGCCCGAGGGGGACCGACGCAACCTTTTTGGTGTGAGCAGGGGCGGATAGATCAAATTAGATGAGCACCGTCAGTCACGACCCACCTTTGACCCCGCAGATTTAACCGCTCTGTTGCGTGTGTGTGTGTGTGTGTGTGTGTTTTCATGCAAAAACAAAGTACAAAATGCAAATTCGCATCTACCTCGTGACTGGTAGGCCTAAAAGGTGTCCGTGCAGAAGCGCTCGCGAGTCTGTCAGTGTTGTAGGCCAAGTCCCACCCTGCAAAGAGGAGCAGGTACCTGTCGGGCTGCTGCTCCGAGTCCCCCCCCCCCCCCCCAGCTCTCCTTCCTCGCCTCTCGGCCAGGGTAACATTAGCAACGCGTATGTGCAAATTGGAAGCGTGTGTTCTCCTCGAGCCCATCTCGACGCTCCCGCCGCGCGGTCGGAGTTAATTCCGCGGGCCGATGCGGACGTGCGTTCACGTTTCGCCAGGAGTTTGTAAAGTCGGATCAAGTGGGGTCACCGGGAGGCTGAGTCTAACTACCCATGTAGCTGTGCAGCAGATCGGTTACGATGTAATGGCAAAGGAATGTCGCCCGGTCCTCGGCTCCGACCGAACGACCACTGCCTCAAAACTGCGGCTCTAATTATAACCAGCCAGAGAGGGAGCTGTACGTTCGCCACGTGGGGGTTTTTTTTTTTGTTTTTGTTTTTTTAATTCATTTTCTCATTCTTAAAGCATTTGTTTGGGAGTTTCTGTGCCGTCTATCGAGCGTGCACAGAGAATGCTAAATAATGCTTGCCGGCGGTTCAATGCCGTTGTCGAGCCTGTGAGTTTGTGTCTCCTGTTTGAAAAGGTGCGTCACAATGTGCAAACCCAACACTTCTTCGTCGGCTTTTACAAAGCGTTCGAGGGAAACGTGCACACGCACAACGAGAAGTGAACTGAAATAATGCAAAGCTCCAGTGAAACACAGTTTTTCAGAACTAATAATGGAGAGGCAAACATGCACACATGCACACACACACAGTGTGAGGGTCGTCTACACCATCAGTCTGTTGGGTATTCTGGATGTTCACTGTGGCGTGTGTGTGCGTGTGCGTGCGTGTGCGTGCGTGTGATGTCGAAGGCCCCGCTGTTATTGATCTTGATTGGACCTCACAGGAGGAGATTCCGGCCTGCCATTGACCCGGACTTCTCCCTGTTTCCACGGTTCTCTTAGATCATCCAAGGCAGCACCCTTCTCCCATCTGCCTTCTGGAGTGAGGTCTCTGATTGTCAGATGGGGAGGGGGGACGGGGGGGGGGATAGGAGGAAAAAAAAAGAAGAACTCAGAACAAGTTTTGCAAAATCACAAGCAGGTCTTACCCTGAGTAGTCTGCACTGACGTTTACCCGGCCCGCTGACTGTCAAAACCCCCCCCCCACCTCCCCACGGTGCTCCTACCATCCCTCCATCCCTCCCGCTCACCAGCCGGTGGCTCAGAGGCTGCTCTCCTCTTCAAAGTCAAATTTCACCGTGGGGCCTGCGTTGAGTTTCTGGGTGGAAGATGGCTCTGTACTTATGAACTCCTCATAGGGGTCCTTCTTGGCCGTGTCGCTGTGAATAAAGTTCTTGAAAAGTGTCACGGCCAGGAACGAGTAGAAGAACATGACAAACAGGATGTAGAAGTAGGCGTTGTCGTAGGACTTCCTGGAGCTGGAGACGGTGGGCCCCGGGTCGGTGATGGACGGGGGGCTCGACACGGTGCCATTGCTCGGATGTCCGTTTTGCTTGCTACGCGTGTCCTCCAGAATCATCTGCTGGCATCTGGAGAGCAGGGCGAGCAGGAAGGTCTGGTTCATGTGGAGCTGGACTGAGGCGGCGAGATGAGCGGGTGACAAGAAGGTCTCGGCGAAGAAGTGTGCTGAACTCGGAACAAAATAAACGGACAAGGCGCGTGGACGAACGGGGCGAGGGCTCGCGAGGAGGGAGTCTGAGAGGGGCACCGAGCCGCTTTAGGAAAGGCATGTCGTGCCACGCTTCGAGAGCCTTGATAACACGCCGTTGCAGAGATAGACCCCCCCGGTCCCTACGGGCCACCCTATTGGACGGCTCCATTGTGGTATCGCAGAAAGCATTCCATGACACAACCCCTGCCCTCTTTTGGAAGCGACTTGCGCCCCGCCATTTCAGCCCATGCTCCTTTCAGAATGCGTTGTGAGTCGGTCGTACCCGAGACCAGAACACTCCCAGGATGTCCTGCCTCGCTCGGTTTACTAAAACAATGCTCCCCTCTCACTTTCCCCTTCTTCTCTCGAGCTATTTTTCCACCACCCCCCACCCCGCGCCCTCCCCCTTCTTTCTTCACTTTCAATTTGGGCGCTCGGAGGCTGCAGAGACGCTTGGATTGTTGTCAGCTCCGGTCAAGTAGTCTACTCGTTTCAAAGAGCGCCGGGGGTCAAAGGTTAAGTTGTCTCCAGTGTGTTGCTGCTTGACTGACACTCCGTTCCAAAGCGACCCCTTTGGCTTTTTCACTCATTGTGTCTTACAAGTCGAACACTTGTAAAAAAAAAAAAAGAAAGAAAGGAAGAAGAAGAAGAAGAAGAAGGAGAAGAAGAAGAAGAAGAAGAAGAAGAAGAAGAAGAAGAAAACAGTGAGCCGGGATGGTCTCCTGATCTCACCGTCCCGGACGCACGAAACCAGCGCCGACGCCAACCGTTTACGCACGCCAATAAACGTGTGCGCGCAAACAAAAGCACACGCGCGCGGACGCACGCGCTACACGCAAACTCGCGCGCATTTATGTATTTATATTCAGAGTGAGTGACACGGACAGCTGCGGGCACCTGATCCGTCCATTCTCCAGCGGAGGGGAAGAAAAGGAGAACGAGCGATAAAAAACTCACCGGCGGTATCAATAGCTTGCAAAGAGGGGGAGCCAACCCCCTCTCTCCCTCCCTCCCTCCCCCCCCCTCCCCCGTCTCTCT
Organism: Lampris incognitus; assembly: GCF_029633865.1. Taxonomy (NCBI): domain Eukaryota; kingdom Metazoa; phylum Chordata; class Actinopteri; order Lampriformes; family Lampridae; genus Lampris; species Lampris incognitus. The sequence goes on along the minus strand of NC_079224.1, from coordinate 40,043,645 downwards.
CTCTGCAGGGCAATGAGAGCTGGGAAGCCGAAGCCCTCTCAACCCCTCCAGCCATGGCAGTGACTAATGTCCCCGTGTGTCTGCGGGCTGTTGTGTTTATATCATTTACACGGCTCCTGCTTTAATCATTAAGGGGTGTGAAAGGGGTGTGAAAGGGCCCCCGGGGAGCGGGAGTTTGTCTTAAACGAGTGTTTATGAAAGACGACACATTTATGATTTAGATTTGCACAAAGCTGCGGGCACAGTAGTCGGCGCTGTCGCCACAGCGGTTCACACACACACACTCATATATGTGTGTGTGTGTGTGTGTGCGTGCATTCATGGATGTGTGTATATGTATGTATACATATACACACATACATATACATACATATATACACACATATATACACATGTATGTATGTATATATATATGTGTGTATATATACATATACACATACATACATACATACATACATATACATAATATACATACATGTATGTGTGTATATATACATATATATATATATATACATGTATATATATAAAAAACACCCAAACAGTTGACACGTTATTGTGAATTAATTATTACATGGATGAAAAGATAAAGGAGAGAAAACGGAATAGCTGCAGGGGCAGAGGGGAGGAAATACATTTCGCAGGGTTTTGTTCGTTCGCATGAAGTAAACTGCAACCATTTCGGTTTTCCACATCCTCAAAAGACCAACTTCACCTTCTGCATTGTCTGTATAGTTTATTATAAATAGTAAATAGTGCTGTATTTTACACGGAACAACTTACAAAGGACTCATTTTATGCAGCCGTAAATGAAATTTATACAAAATAGGCAGGTAATCACTGAATAGACCGTCATTGTTTAAGACAACAGAGGCACTGCGGAGGGCTCGCGCGAGGAGCGCTGACGGGCGGGCACGCGGTACTAACACTGAATAAATAAGAGCCTCGTGACTTCCTGAATCCCGATACAATGAAACAAGCAAAACACTTTATACACGTTACACCTTCCCCTCGCCATTCACCAGCAGGGGCGCTTTTTGGCTTCAGGACAAAACCAGTGTGTGTGTGTGTGTGTGTGTGTGTGTGTTTTGTTTTTTTGCCATGTCTGTGTGTGTGTGTTTTGTTTTTGTTTTTTTGCCATGTCTGTGTGTGTGTGTGTGTGTTTTGTTTTTTTGCCATGTGTGTGTGTGTGTGTGTGTGTGTGTGTGTGTGTGTCTGTGTGTGTGTGTGTCTGTGTGTGTATGTCTGTGTGTGTGTGTGTGTGTGTGTGTGTGTTTGCCATGTCTGTGTGTGTGTGTGTGTGTGTGTGCTTGCCATGTCTGTGTGTGTGTGTGTGTGTGTGTGTGTGTGTGTGTGTGTTTGCCATGTCTGTGTGTGTGTTTGTGTGTGTGTGTGTGTTTGCCATGTCTGTGTGTGTGTGTGTGTGTGTGCTTGCCATGTCTGTGTGTGTGTGTGTGTGTGTTTGCCATGTCTGTGTGTGTGTGTGTGTGTGTGTGTGTGCTTGCCATGTCTGTGTGTGTGTGTGTGTGTGTGTGTTTGCCATGTCTGTGTGTGTGTGTGTGTGTGTGTGTGTGTGTGTGTGTGTGTGTGTGTGTGTGTGTGTGTGTGTGTGCGCTTGCCATGTCTGTGTGTATGTCTGTGTGTGTGTGTGTGTGTGTGTGTGTTTGCCATGTCTGTGTGTGTGTGCTTGCCATGTCTGTGTGTGTGTGTGTGTGTGTGTGTGTGTGTGTTTGCCATGTCTGTGTGTGTGTGAGTGGGTGTTTTATTGTGTCGTAATGTTGTCTGTGCCTAAGTGATCCATGCACACGACCCAGAATGAAAGATGTCCGAAGGAAGAAACCTACGGGATTATTGATCTGTGTGGGTTTACATCACATGAGGTATGAGTGTATTGCACGTTCTTTGGGGTTGCGGTGGTTTCAGTGTGACGTTATTCTTCTCTTCCCGCGCTTCTGGCGGACGTCCTGGGTATCACCGTTGTCGCTCCAAACCCACACGTAAGTGTCAAATCAATGTACAACAAATGTCATTTCCCCCCCCCAAACCGTTGTGATGAAGTGGTCTCTGACAACACCGTGGCTCAATACTCGCCAGCCGCAAGAGCGCCCACCCCCCACCATGTCACGCTGGTCCACTGATACACTGGGGGAGCGTTGACCTGCTTAAAACTCAAGTCCACTTCATCTCACGTCTCTGCCACTTATAGCAAAAAAAAAAAAAAAAAAAAAACTAAGGCGGAATCTTGATTTTATTTACCCTCCACCCTCCTCCTCCATCTTTGCCGCCAACCATGGACGACGAGGCGTGCTTGGTCCTCGAAGCGTGACGTGAAACGTGAGCAAAGCGAGCGCCAGGTAACTGGAGACGCTATCCCTTGGTCCTGATTATTCCAGCCAGCCCCCCCCCCACCTCCACCCACACACACACACACACACACACATCTTCACTGAAACACCACCCCCTGCTTTGACTCCCTCCAAGTCCCTCCAGCGGGAGCACCTCCCCCTCACAACCCCCTCGCTGTCCTCTGGACCGGGGGAAGGTTGGCAAAAGGGTCCCAGTGTGTGTGTGTGTGTGTGTGTGTCGGGTGAGAGTGGCTGTGGCAGGGGGTGGGGGGGTGGGGGGTCTCGAGATGAATCACAGGTCAGCCCCCAAGAAGTCTTCCACTCAAGCCATGCTGGGGCTTCATATCATGAAAGGCACCTGCAGGACAAGGGGAACGGAGGAGAGGGGAATAAAAAGTTTCATACGTTACACATATAAATGCTGTTGATGACAGACCGACAGGAGGAAGCGGCAGAGTTAGAAAGTAGGTGCGAGCAGGAGAGGACAGGCTAGGCTCTGGACTGCCTGGGCGAATGAGGAGACACACAGAAGAGGGATGAAGTTGCGTCTGAAAAGAGTCTCTCTGAACCCGAACAAACCCGGGTGAAGTGAGCGCGAGCCTCGGCTCTCTGGCTTCGCTCCGCTGATCAATAATAACTCTGAATCTGACCTCCACAGGGACACATGGTTCTAATCCCGGCCTGCCAAGGGCCATAATCGCTCACTCTTAAAGAGCCCCTAACCCCCCACTTCACACACACACACACACACACACTCTCACGCACACACACACACACACACATTACCCCATAACCTCCACTAGCTGCAGATGGGTTCCTCCCAGGACTGGCCAAATTAATGATAACAAGATGTCACCACTGATAGGCCAGTCGACATGTGGTAGTGTACCCCAGCTCAGCGCCCTCCCCACACACACACACACACACACACACACAAAATCCCCTCCCCCCTGTCAAACAATGCTTTGGGGAAGTGGCTCCTTTCATTTGGCGGGGTATCTTCGTTACACAGGGGTCATTACATGGCTAGGTGAGCTAGTCCGGGGTTTGATGGGCAGGCTCATCATACGGGGTCACGGGGGGGCAGCGAGTGGAAGTGTGCGCGGGCGCTCACGTTAGTGCGTATGGTTTGGGGAAAGGGCCCGAGCTGCCTCTCTATCGAGCCACGTGGCCAGTCCAGTGATGCTAATCAAACCTGAGCTAGCCCACTACTGCCCTGTAACACATGTAAACTCAGTCCTTCTTCTGGGAATCCGAGATGCTCGCTCATCAGCACGGCCTTTGCAATTAACTTTGGTTATGAGTCAGAAAATCTAAACTAAACGGCCCCGGCAGAGCGGGCTTTGCAGACGTGCGTAACTGTTATGGCTTTGGTAGTTGTAAAACAAAACGCAGAAACTCACGTTGAGTCCTTTAAGCCGCTACGAGGAGTTTTTATCAGTCTCGATTTAACTGCGATGCCGCTATATGACGGGTAAGCAAAGAGGCCGTCAGCGAGAACGCGGGGTATTTGCAATGTAATGACTCCAAATGCTCGTGTCCAAGTCGGATTTCCACGCAAAACCTGGCGGGACGACCTGCGGCACACCGACGGGAGACACGGCCACAATAAACGCCGGTTTGGATATCTCACAGACACCGCTACGTGTCTCACTCGTCTCTTCAAAACAAATGCACGAGCTACCAGGTGGGGTGAATGTAGACCATTGCGACAGGAGGAAATGCTTCTGCAAAACGCAACAGCTTTTGTCCACAGAGGGCATGCAAAGTCAACAAATATATATATATATATATATATATATATATATCTATTATGAGGGGGAGAGTCATGCACACCTTGTTCTGGGTGTACTGTCCGTATTGGTAGGGCGGGTGGTGGTCCACAGCGTATGCGGGCGAGCTGTACGTCGGCGGACAGTAGGACTGGGAACTCGGCAGGGCGGGCATACTAGTCAGGCCTGGTAGGGCCTCCCGGCGCTGGGACCCGTGACAGCTGGCCGCCATGCCGCCGTTGGGCTCCAGGCCTCCAGTCAGAGGGGAGAGAGCGAAGTCACTCTGGGGCTGGTGGGGGACTCCTCCTGGGTTCAGCAGACCCATCACCTTGTGAGGAGAAACAGGGGAATACTGGTGAGGAGCAGAACAGAATACCACAACAACAACCCAGGACAGAACAGACAGATGTGTATCCAAAGGATTTTCCAGCTGCACCGTGTTCGTGAGGAGGACACATATCGTTATAGGAAGTGTAGTGGACATGAGTCTCTTGGGTGTCATAAATAAAGACATTTGATATCATGGAGACCCATTAAAGAGTAAGAGAAGGGGGAAAAAACTCAAAATTGATAAATGAACTGAGCTCAAAATATGATTAACATAAGAAATAACAGGAATAAAAACATATTCAACACTGTTGAATCATTCTTTCCACTTCACTCAGGCCGGTTTGAAATATGGGCTCTCTCTCCTTGTTCGGCATCAGAACTACATCTAAACCGGCTTCACCTACACATGTGGTTCTCTTTACTGGGCTTCCTAGCTGACCGGCCGGGGCGCTGATGTTGGCCGAGGACCAGCGGGTTCAATCCAATATCCCACCAGTGATTCATGCGGGGATCATCCTGTCCAACCGGCGGACGCGTATTTAAGGGGGTTTATTTTATTTCATTTTGTTCCATCGCGGCCCTGTGGAATAGCGTATCGCTTGTTGGTCAAATCAAAATGATGGAAAGGAAATCGAGAACCCTTCCCCCCCCTCCCTCCGAAGCCGGACGAATGGAAATATATATATAAAATATGATTTCTCCAAATTTCAGTGTGTATTCTGGAAACGGAAGGAAGAAGCTGACCGCTCTGAGCAGTACCCTCGTGCCCGCTGTCTTGATGCCCGGTATTCCCCGTGTTCTACTGGGATCAGTGTTAAAAGGCTAGAGGGAACGTGGGAACAATGTGTGTGTGTGTGTGTGTCTGCGCGTGTGGTGTGTGTCTGCGCGTGTGGTGTGTGTGCACGTGTAGCGAGCATTTAGTGTTGTGATGTCAGAGGTGAAGAGGTCTCGTTGGTGATACATCGCGAACAGCTGCATGAACATCGCGTGAGAAGCGGCGGAGCGGTCCTGCGTTACAAAGTAACTGCAACAACCCACAAACCTAACGACCAGAAAAACAACCAGATACAATTTACAAGATTAGAAGGAAAGATTAGTAACGAACGGGTTTCAGAACCGGCATCCAAACACACACACACACGTCCCACTAGTCCGCATGAAAACAAAATACAGGGTCGGTATACACACGTGGACGGGGGTGACCCCGAGGAGGAGGCCTTTTTCCTCTCTCTCAAATGGCCGCCGCGCGCAGCGATCCCCCATCAGGTGTCTGAATTGATGTAATTTACAGGTGTTTGGCAGGGGGCGCTAACCTTACACGCCTGGAAAAAAAAACGGGAGTGATTTGTGACTACCGAAAAACACGAAGCACATGGGGCCGGTATCGCACCCCCGAGCCACGCCGTGGGTCTGCGGCCGTGCGCGCTGCGCTGCATGCAGCTGAGAAACCGACAGGGTGGAGCGCGTCCGCGCGCGCGCGCACGCGCACGCGCCTCCTCTCTGCCGGCGAAACAGCAGCAGTTCCCGAGGGTGTGTCTGTTTCGAGGCTGTTCCGGGGATTAGGTCTCATGGGGGTGCAAATCCCGGACGCTTGCTTCCTCGGTGAGAAAGGATTGCTCTGGTATGCACCAGATCAGCAGCCAGACGCCAGCGACCCTCCACCACAGGGAGTCTGCAGTCCACCAGACTGCCGCTCTCAGACACAGAAGCTAATGTCTCACCCCCCCCCCCAAAAAAAAAACTACAAAAAAAACTACAAAAAAATCCAACCGCTGCCAATCTACGGTACCAAAACTACACCCGACTCAGTTTTGTCTGTGCCTCGGAACTGAAGACGGTGTCTTTATTTTGAATTCTGATGAAGAGCAAGAAGTGGACTCAGCGGTGTAACGTCTCCAGACAGTATCTGAGTTGGATCAAGTTTTCCTTTTCAAAATGTTCCTACTCACCCAACTTAAACTGCAGCTATTGAAAGCGAAACTGGAAATTACACTTTAGCTTTAAAATAAAGGCTCATCTCCAAGGTCTAATTGGTTTGTTTTGAAGGTTTAAAAAGGTTTAATTGTGAAGGATTCTAATCACAAAGACGGTTTTTATACGCTAACTATCAATGGCACAGAATTTAATCAATTCATTCATCGAGTCGTCATTTCCTCCCTGTAATTGAGTTAAAACCTGGAAATTAATTCCATCCTCGTCTGAAACGGGAGATGAGCCTACCGCAGTATAGAGTCACAGAGCTGCTATGAATGCTTAAATTAAAACAAATTATCCAACAAAGTGGGTCATTTACATAAATTACACACCGTATTACTAGGGGATAGATTACTTCATTCCTATCAATTAAGACACTGGAACATTCCGTGATTGCAATTCCAGACTGAGAAAACATTCCAGGCACGCTGTCCTCGTGCAAGATGAGATGGCCATCCAGTACGGAGCGGCCTGGTAAGGTTAATGTCGAAACCATCCATGAGGACCTTGCACCTTTGGCCTCTTTATTAGAGCGAGAGTCACCGAGTGACCCCTCGGTGTGTGTGAACTCACATCAAAACCGTACACGCTACACCAGAGGGAAGTAGGTACATGTCAGACACCCGCCAACAGCTCAGTTAAAGAGCAGAGAAGAATGAGTGGCTGAGTCGCGGTGAGGAGTCGGCTATGTGTAATGCTGTACCACTGCTCAAATATCAAAGCAGTCGGTTATCATTCCCAGCCACAATGGTGCCACCTACTGCTCTCTGACTGCGCACCATGGCAGATAAAAGAGATATATTCCTGCTTCTGTATGCGTCCTGAGGCAACAAGCAGAGACAGACTTGCCCGAGGCCGTTTTTTATCTGGGCTCCACAGGACTCTGAGAACCTCTCTCATGAGACACAGTACCCAGCATGCATTGCGTGGGGGCTCGCCACCCTTTGTGGTGGTTAAAAGCTCGTTTTCCGCCTGTTAGTCCATCTACTTGGCTGGTAGGAAGCCAGTGATGGACACTGATGACTGTGTAATCGACCATAATTGTCTTTTCAGTTTTGATTTGTGTCATCATCTGGCTTCCTCTCATCCTCCCTCCTATCTGGTCCATTCTGTCCTCCAACAGACTGACATTCACCACATTTTATATTCATCAACAAGCCATCAGCACAAATGAGAATAAGAAGCTACCATGTTTCTTAGCCTGAGTAGGTTTTCATCGGTGTCCTTGCAATGACACCTCATGGGTCACAGGGTGTGTGTACATGTGTGTGGGTGTGTTTGTGTGTCTGTGCATATTTAATCTTACATATGTTTAACTACACACTATACACTAACCTGTGGTGAGAGGCTGTTATTGATGGTGGGGTTTACAGTGTTGGAGTGTCCCGACGGGGCCACAAAGCTTTCAGAGTAGCCAGAGAAGCCATGGCGCCCAGAGGACAGACAGTAAGCCGATCCTCCATCTTGGGACCCTGTGGACGAGCCGATCCCATTCTGGTGCACCGAGGTTGGCGGGAGCGGCTGCGGCCTGTGCACCGTACCGAGCTGTTCCGATGCAGCTTTAGGACACAACGGGAAGGAGAGAGCGAGACAGGCATAAAATGTTGTGCGGAAAATAGAAATAAACATTTATCATACGAGTCAAGTGAATAACAGTTAAATTAGAATAATTCATATACTGAAAAAAATGTCTGGCGTAACGCCTCAAGTTCGGGCGTGCGCCGCTGCGTTTACCCTGCGTTATGGATGTGGGAGGGTAGGGGCTGTCTGACAGCTGGTAGGGCTGTAGGCCGGTCATGGCTGATGGAGGGAAACCGCCAGGGATGAGGTGGTTAAACGCCATCAGCTGATTGGCTCCCGCTTGTTTCCTCCACCGGGCTCTCCTGTTGCTGAACCACACCTAAGAGAAGAAGAGGTCGGAGTGTTTTTGCGGTGGGGTGTGCGCGTGCATGAGGGGTGTGTGCATGTATGTGTGTGTTTTGGGGGTGTGAGTGTGTTTTCAGAAGGGGGCTTCCTGCTCCGGACAGATAGAGATCTAAACATCTGGAGAGCGCAGTGGAACCACGGTGACGTCACGTCTTCGTGTGCTCAGTCGCAGGAGTCTGATAAGGCAAGCCCACGAAGCCGTTACAGCTGTTTAAAGGCTCCATTAATAAATTATCTAAATTAGGCATCTGGTCAGGGATTTCTGTCACTGTGGTTTTTTTAGACAGCCTGGTGAAACTAGGAACCCCTCATCTCTGTGGGTACACACTCAAGCGGGGTATTACCATAACGGGCCACCGTGGTGTTTGGCTGTCAAAGGCAAAATTAGGAAGGTCCTTGGAACTGGAAGTGTGTGTGTGTGTGTGTGTGTGTGTGTGTGTGTGTGTGTTGGGTTGTGTGTCTGACCTGTACTCGGGCCTCTGTGAGTTTGGCCCTCTGAGCCAGCTCCTCCCGTGTGTAGATGTCGGGGTAGTGCGTGCGTTCAAAGGCCCTCTCGAGCTCCTCCAGCTGCTCTGCTGTGAAGGTGGTCCGACTGCGGCGCTGCTTCCTCTTGAGCGGCAGGCCCGGCTCCGAGTCCACATCTGAACCCTCGTCCGAGTGGCTGGCTGAAATTGCAACACCAGCACGCTGTTACTTGGGCCAGTAGCCCTCCGAGGCAGGAATTCAGAGGGTACTTAGTGAAACCTGGGCGTGACCATATTGGCAGCAAAGCCGCGATACAATGAACAGAGCCGTGACAATAGATGATGCTGAGTACAACTCATGGCACAGAGCCGATTCAGATTGTGTCCTGCAGGTCCCTTAAACTCCTCAGTGGTTCCTGAGGGGATCAAAGGCCGGAGGCTGCTTGAACATGGATTAGAGAGGGGTAGATCCCTCCGGGGCATCTATCCCCTGGGCCAGCGTGTCTCTCCTGGTCTTAACCATGCTGTGCACTGTGGCGATATGGTCCCACACTGAAAGGCGGGCACCCATCCCTTCGCAGGTGCTTCTTAATCTATTTGTTGACTTGAGGGCAAGGTGGGGCTAGAGGCAAACAGAGGGGGACTGGCTGACGGAGAGACCCGCTTTTGGGACCTAATTCAGCAGAAGAGGGGTGTCAATGGAGGCTCGAGGCCGAGAGCTGGAAGACTGGCAGCGTATGGGGGGGAGGTTACCCATCTATTAAATAATGATTAGGCTCCGCAAACTAGCGTGACAGCCTGCCATTGTCCACCATTACATGTCTGCAATCCCCCTTCTCTCTCTCTCTCTCTCTCTCTCTCTCTCTCTCTCTCTCTCTCTCTCTCTCTCTCTCTCTCACTCACAAACATGCATCTGCTGCGTCTGGGCCATGGGCTTCCTGTCAATGCTCCCAGTGTATGACAATGTTTCACACACAGATGGTGGCAGCTAGAAAGAGTTGGAGTCCACTCCCTGTCTACCCTGCGGGACACCAACGCAGTCAGAGGAGGGTTCACTGCACCTTTTAGACACCCAGACCAGGTCCCCATAGCAGCCCACAAACACCCGTACTAGGGCAGAGAGAGCGAGTGAACGAGACCCAACGCCGAGAGGCAGGTGTAAGGGGGAAGAAAACCCGCGCCACCAGAGCACCAAGCCCGGCCTGTCGCCACGGACATTTACACTCCAGATTTAAAGCTTTTAATTAAAAAGTGCCAAGTCAGACAGGCGGGCGGAGGGTGGGGGGGTGGGGGGGGGTGGGATCTCCCCTCGTCTGCCTCGGCTCCTGGAGCCGAACAGGAAATGCTTTTGCCGGTTGCCAGTGTGAGTTCGACCAGGCATTACACACAGATTTGGACCCTGGGAATTCTGCCGCGCTCCGGACAGCCGCCACGGAGGATTTCGACGCCAAGTGAGAGCTCTTTATTACTACACTCGGACCATGGGTAACCACGCTGCCAAAGAGGCTTCGCAAGAACCTGGCCGGACATTAAGACTCTTCTGGAAGGCCCGTTTCCACCGTGGCTATGTGGTTTGTTTAGGTAAGGATGTGGCTTGAAACCAGCTGGCTTGTATTTTACGACACAATCGGCGTATAAGTCAGCGGCCACACAGCTCGGACCTAAAACCCGATATCTTCCCTGTAAACAATTTCGGACAAAAACATGTTGGTCCAAACTCTCTGTGGCATGAGCCTCGTTTAAGAATACACACTTTGGTTCACGCTGAAACACACTGTAAAGTGCAACTGTTTCTAATCAGCGGATAAACAACAACAACGACGATGACGACAACAACAACAACAACGAAAGACTCGAGTAACGCAGACTTTGTCGTTACCATTTTATTGATGGAGGGAGAGATTGAGAAAGAGGAGGGAGAAGGGAGCCTGTGACGGAGCTGAAACAGAGAGAGAGAGAGAGAGAGATTCCTGGGGGAGGGAAGGCAGAGCTCATAAAAACCCCCTCGGAGGAGAAAAAGCTCCCCACTGTATCATGTTAACTGCAGTATGGGGAGGGGGGCTCTCCTCCTTCTTCACTCTCTCTCTCTCTCTCTCTCTCTTTCTCCCTCTCTCTTCACCCCCCCTCCCTGTTTTTTATTATTAGTAACTGCAGAGAAAACACTCCATCACGGGCTCTCCCTTAATGGCAAATGACAGTGTTGCTTTTGTCATCCTCTGGCTTGCTTTCTCTTCCTCTCTCTCCCTCTCTCTCTTTCTCTCTCTCTCTTTTCTTTTTTCTTTTTTTTGGAAGTGATGTGGCGAGGCCTTTGTATGTTCGAAGGGAGAGGCCTGTGGCAGGGCTCTATTGGGCCGATTACCACGCTCCATCTGTAGGAGCCATCAGGGCCGCCCGGGCCTGCATTCAGGGGCCTGTCACCTGCCCAGCAGGGGAGTATGGGGGTGGTGGGGGGGGTGGTGTGTGTGGGGTGGGGGCTGTAGGGTGAGCTGGGGCTGTTGGGGGGCTGTAGGGCCGAAGTGGGGGAATGAAGGGTGGGTGGATAGGAAGGAGGAGGGAGCTGGGGAGGGGGTGCGGGCACAAAAAGGTCCAGAGAAGGGCCACTTTGGGGGCTGTGGAGGGACACAGCAGGAGATCAAATCCCCCCCCCCTCCCCTCCCCCCAATCCCCTCCCTCTACAGCCTGAGGGGGCACGGAGAGTTGGGGGCTGGGGAACTTACTTGAAGGGGTTGACATGGAGAGCGGAGCGGGAGTCTAAAGACACCTGAAGACGGAGGATGCTGGGGAAGGGGAAGGGGGACGGGGTGCCCGGCCACGGAGAGTCGGGTGCGCTTGGGCTGGTCATTCAAATCATGTCACTTTTTACTGGCCACATAAAAAGATATATAAGTGTAAAAAGTAAAAATATACGTTTGAGACCTGTCCCTCCCTTCGCTCCTATTTTCCTTACGCCCTCCCTCCTCCCTCTCTCCCTTGCGGCTCGCCCATCATCGCGACCACGTCTTTGCGTATGCACTTTTTCAGCCAGGGCTCTCAGGCCACAGTGAACTGCAGCCGAGGGAGACGCGCCACTCTATAGGAGAAGGCCTGCAGCGAGTTGTTCCCACACATTCCCTCCGACGAACGGGAAAAGAGGATACGAATCGCACACACAAAAAAAAAGAAGAGCGGAGGCCTCGACCTTTTTACTTAAACACCCAAATCAAATTTTACGCTGCTGCTAAAGCGCCGGGGCAGCTGAAAGTATTCCACATCCTCGCAGTTTGGCTGTTACTCTGACAAGAATCTTATTAAAAATATAGATTATTATCCCTCGGGGGGGGGGGGATTTTTCGGGGACTTTTCCAAACAAAGTAAAATATGTAGGTTAGTAAAACAATAACAAGCTTACTCAGATAGCGGACAGCGGCCGTAGCGTGCTTGGCTAGCATAGCTCGGTGGTAGCCGAATTTATTTAGCCGAGATTAGCAGATCGTAGCGTATTCAACGGGTCAGTTCAACAGGTCCCTCTCACTGATCAGGAACTTCAACACACGCAGGCACACACCTGACTCACACATGCCCGTGTCCACGTGTCCACGAAAACACACTTGCGTCATCAGCAAAGAAACTGACAGTGATACTGCCTCCTGGCACACCGTCCAGGGTAAACAGAACCATCGATCGATCAAGAGCAGAGAAAGACAGGCGGGGAAGCTCAGCTCTTCGGGGTCACAGATGTGAACTTCGGAAACGTCCGCTCCCATTAGCATCACCTGCAGCAGTGGTGCCTCCAACAGACCAGGGAAAACCAGGGAGGATTCCAACTCTGGAATAAAGACTGCTCTTGTTTACGGGCTGGACTACAGTGGCCCGAGCTGGCCTTGCCAAGCATTCATCCCCCACCCAGTTACCCTCCACCCTTCAAAGAGACGCTAATACGAAGAGACATGCACAGGCCTATACATCCAAGTATTGCAAGCATGCACATACAAACACGCCGGCATATGTCCACGCACACATGCACGCACACACGCAAAAACACAAACACACACACACACAAACTGCATCAAGACGCATTTGTCTACTTTCTTATGAAGAAAATAACTAAACTCGAAGCTAAAATGAGATGCTCAATAGAAGAAGTTGACAGTCGCAAAGTCGCAAGTCGGAGTGAAGGGGAGAGCAAATGAGAAGAAAGGTAAAGAAAGAGAGGAGAGAGAGCGAGAGGGAGAGCGAGAGAGGGAAAGAGAGCATATGGGGCAGTTTATGGCCTTGTCTTAGAAGGGGCCAACGGGATTTTCCCCAAGGGCTGTTAATAGAGAAGGTAATTGAGCTGGTGACATGTGTTCACCATGCAAAACAAAGGGCAGAAGAGACAAATGAACTAGTTATTTGCCCAGGGAAGTAGATCTGGCCCTTTCAATCGGTGGAGTCCAGTGCGAGAGGGCTCCTGAATAAAACAGTGGTGCTGTGCGTAGAGCCGGGGCTGGCAGATGCACTGGAGGAACTGAATAGTTAACTGACAGCTTATGGGCCCAGCTGGAGTTAACAGTTAAGGGAGAAAATGGGAGTGAGTGGGCTGCTCACTTGACTTGCTAAGGAGCCCCCAGGAACCCACAGCTGCCTGGGGAAGGGCGGGGGCGCTTGGGGCTTGCAAAGATAGAAGGAGAAAGAGAAGGAGATACAATGATGATGATGATGATGGACAGAAAAAATGGAGAGAACGAGTGCAGGAGGTCAGCCCCCGCATGGACAAAGAAGTAGCTGGCGATATGACATTGAAAGATGCATCACCGCCTAATATAGCTGAAATGACAAAAAGCCACAAATGGTCCTGCTTGGCCATTATTTGGGCCCAGCTTGGGGTGGTTATTATTTAGTTCCACTGTGGTGCAGTTAGGTGACAGTTTCACGGTGGCATTTCCACCCCCAATTCAGGGACAAAGCTACACGGGACCCATGTAGGGCTGCATCAACAGGCCAGTCTGCCACACGTTCCAGCCCAGCAGAGACCAACTTAGCAAAGACCTACCTCAGTTCAGCCCAGTCCAGCCCAAACCGACCCAACCCAACCCAACCCGGGCCTGGGACCTCCTCCCATACTCAGAGCCAGTCTATCCTCTAAAGCTGAAACTCTTGGTGAACATAATTTCATGGTGGCAGTCTCTGCATTCTGAAATAAACCAAATTGTATAGGGCAAATTTCCTTGCACTTCAACCTATGATTACATTAGATTTAAATAGATGCATAGGAGAACACTATCCATTCAACAAGCGATTGACTGGCGTGTAGTACTGAGACCAGGGAGTCCATTAGCTGTCATTTTCACCCAAACATTATTGTAACCCTGCTTTCCTGGCAGCTGATAGCTCTAACAGTCAAATGACCCTCGGGTAACCTCTGACCTGTGCCAAGCCAGGGCCCTGTGTGGCGGCGCAGTAAAGAAGGCCTCACCGCTGACCCCGCGCAACAGAGAGAGAAGCCATCAGCGCATTCCATACTTTCCTCCTTCGCTCTCCAAACACCATTTCAACCCTGATTTGGCACACCATTTTTTTTTTTATCTTACATGGATTTTCCGCAGTTTTAAATATCTATGTTTGGTTTTAGGCAACCGGTTTCAGCCGTCATAGGAAATGGGTGCCCTGACTTGTAAGTGACTTCAAGTTTTCGATGAACATGTCATTTAAAAAAAAAAACGGAACCTAAATCACTTAAAGTCCCCTTCTTTGAGATGAGTTTTCTTTTTTTAAAGATGTAAAAAAAAGGACATTAATCAAGAGAGCGGCAGAGCTTCGCTGGCGTGTCCATAATGTGCAATGTGGTGTACGAAACAGCTTCACAAAAACTGCAGCTAAACAAAGTTAAGTGATTGACAACGCTGTCTGGCTTTACTCAATTAACTATCCCATTGTGTTCCTCTTTGCCACAGTCCCCTCGCCCCTCGCCCCCGACCCTTTTCTTTTCGCACTCTTTTACCCACCCCATCACAGAGTTTTGCTTGGCTAATACTTCCAAGGAAATAGAGAGCTCTTTTTCTACCGGGGCTCCTCTCCTTGACCTTCCATTGCTCATTGCTTCTCTTTCAGTCACTTCACAGTGTCTCTGGGGTTAGTGAAGAGAATGTGGAGAGTACATCAGCATTGAGGGGCCGGCTCGGGGCAGGACCCCAGCCTCTTACTTCAAAGTTGGCCTGCATTCATTAATTGTCCTTTGAATTAATATTGGAGGATCACAATGCCGGTGCCAACAGAGAAAGAGGCTTTAATGAAGCATAGAGCCTTGCATTCAGTTGCAGATCAGCCAGTGTGGATTTTTTTTCTTTCTTTTTTTTTTTTTGTTTTGAGAAGAGAGAGCGCCTTGAGAATGATGCCAACACAAAGTAAATGTGTTAGCTTAGTCTGTGAGAAGGGGGGGGGGAGAAGGGGTTTGTTAAACATTATTACTTGTTTCTTATCTGTTTTATCAATGTATCTATGTATCTGTCTACATGTTTACATATGTATGTATGTATGTATATCTATCTATCTATCTGTCTAGCTAGCTAGCTAGCTATCTGTCTGTCTGTCTGCTTGTCTGTGTGTCTGTCTGTCTGTATAGCTATCCGTACACATGTAAATTTTTGTGCCTGGAACAAATCTGGAATGCTCCCTCCAATGTCAATCTCCCAAGGGTAGCAATATATTCCAGGTATTGTGGATTATATTTATTTTTTTCCCCATACATATATGTATATATATTTATGTATATTATATACATGTATATATATTTCTTCACAGCACAGCCCTTGCAGGGAAATGGACAAGGGGCTGCAGCAGACATTCCTCCCTGTTTTGACTATAGACAGCCTCCTCTAAGTCCCAGTCTCGGCCGCATTCGCTAAGGCACCATGAAAATGCATGCACCGCTGACAAACACACAAGTTATAGGTACTGAGCATCGGCGTATCACTCCATTTAAAGTTGTCCTTGCGTTACAGGACATTGCTCTGTTACATAGCCAATATTTCTACGTTTGTGAGGGAGAAATGTACCTGATTATAGTCTTAAATGTCTCCCGAGGACAGAAATTATGAAGCTTTATAAATGCTGTCATCGTTTCCTCTCTGGACTTGGCCTGCACAGAGCATGTTTGCCGACTTAGCATATTCGTCAAAATAAAAGTCAGACCCTCTCGAACCCAAAATACACTCTCCCTGCTGTCCTACTCATATACCGTTCGCTCCCTCCATCCATGCCAAAGTCACAGGGAGCCAGTAACCCACTTTATTTACACAAACAAAGTCCTACTCAGTTTCTCTGACAAAAGCAGCTAAATCTTTCATGTTTTGTCAGTGCTTGATTCCTCCTGTCCCCCTGGCTATTTGCCTGCCTCTGAACAATGGAGGCGGGAGAATGGCAGCAGATTGTCAGAATGCACCTCAATGAAACCAATTATTACATGTTGACTGCGTTCACCATGGCAGATTTGAAGGAACTGGGCTTATTCAATTTGGCACCGCGGGACTCCCTTTCAAGAGAAGTTATCCCTTTGACTGTTTGTATTTCTGAGCTTTTCTTTTTACCGTCTTTCTCCCTTTCTTCCCCACCGCTACAAATGAAACCTGCGAGAGTGTGCTGCTCCTCTTTCATGACTTAGGTTAATTTAATTAGCTAAATGAGGCTAAAGTGCTGACAGTGTATGTAATGGCAATAAACCGAGGAAGAGCTGTCGTAAATTAATTAGCGCCCAATGTGCACATTCTTTCTCAAATAACATTAAACAATCATTTCCATTCATAAGTCTCAACTACGATAGGCATCCTCAGTGGGAGTTCGTTTTGTTTTTGTTTTTTTTTTGGTTTGTTTTTGTTTTTGGGGGGAGGATAAACAAACTATTGAAATTCCTGCAAAAAATGATGAATTCTCATGCATATTATTATTAGTTTTTACTCTTAAAACTGGGTAGATTCGCTGTTTTCTTTGCAGATTAAACAAGACTGGTCAAGTTTTTCACAATTTTGCAAGTTTTCTTGACACACGACCCCACAACAACAACTACTACTACTACTACACAGTAAAATCCTGAGTGTTAATTTAACTTCCTAAGTGTTAATTTAACTCTGAGAGTGTACAAATGGACCCAAAAGGATCCATTTGTACACTCTCAGAGTTGAATTAACACTCAGTTTTTAACTGCGTACTACTACTACTGCTGCTGCTGCTGCTGATGATCTTTGGGTCAATGAATTTGATATGATATTGTTCAAATATTCTTATACATTTAAAGAGACACACACATACACACATGCGCACGTGCGCACACACACACAGAGAGAGAGAGAGAGAGAGAGAGAGAGAGAGAGAGAGAGAGAGAGAGAGAGAGAGAGAGAGAGAGAGAGAGAGAGAGAGAGAGAGAGACACGCAAACAAAAATCAGCCTTTAGCTTAAACGGGAAGTACACCATTTAGCATCCGATTCATTCCAGCGCCGATTACGATCACCTTCAGGGCATCCTTTTCCCACAAGTACAGGCACTTGCTAATGCCATGCAGACCAGAGGCTGCCCGGTGTACTTTATCCCACAAACCTTTGGCCACAGCGTCCTTTTCCCAGACAAATAAATCTAAATGAGTCAGCTTTGATCTTAGCACTTAAGGAAAGCTAACAATAGTGCAAGAGGAGAAAGGGGCAGAGAGCAACAGGCCTCTCTCCGCCGCAACAATAGCCTCTACAAACACCTACTTAATCAATATTTGGCCAGAAGACACTCTCTCGGTGCCCAAGCCCACTCTTTTCACATTCTAATGAAGGGCTATAAAAGAGGAAAAACAACAACTACTTCCAGGAGAGACACGAGAATGGAAAAACTGCCATCCTGTAAATAAATGGGGAGGAAAGCGTCACCCATATCTGGCACGAAACAGTCCCCCCCCCCACCCCCATCGTTGTTTTTAGTCCTTAAATGTGGACAAATATAGGCCGTGGTTGAAGATCTAATGTGAAGTAAGATTTTCAGTTGCTCGAAAGGTTTTTGAAATCCGTGTAGGACAACGTGCAGAATATCCCGGTGAAACGGGAAAAGGTAAATGGCAAAAGGTCTAACTGGATATAGCTTTATTGGAGTCACGGGGGGGGCAGTTTTTTTTGGAATTTTTATTTGATTTGATTTGATTTGATTTTTTTTTTACTCGAATTGTTATTTTGAATAGCAACTTACCATCTCAGCAGACCGGTTGTTCTGAGCAGTTTGACGGGTTAGAGATGTGTTCTATATGGGGGGGACGGGGAACTACTACCCCCCCCCATCACCCCCATCAAACAAAATTAGAAAACGATAGAAAAATATTCGATTTAATCCGGTGAGAAAAGGGCGGCCTTGCTCGCCGTGCACGGCCGCTTGGCAACGCGAGAGACTTTAACCCCGCGCGCGCCTGCGTCGATTTCGCGCGCGTTTCGGTCGACGCCATTAACCGGCCTCTTTGCGAGCCGCCCTGCCGTGTTTTCGACGACGCGGTGGTTTTGCCACATTCAGGGGAGCCAGAAACGACGGACGGGTCTCCGCCAAGCGATAACGGTGACGTAATTTTTTTTTTTTTAAACTACCAAGCAAAAGTCAATTATAACTTATCAAAGTTGTCTCGTCTTAAAACTGTGGACTAGGTTTGCGGCCCGGTGGCATTCCTCAGACCGCCAACAGGTCGTAAATCAACAGGTGATTCCTCCTACCGGTGCCCGCGGCCTACACCGCGCACCGCGGAAAGCCCCCAAATTAACACTTTGTAGGTGAACACGGGCTTCTTCTTCTTCTTCTCCTTCTTTTTCTTTCTTTCTTCTTCTTCTTCCCTCCTTCCTCGGAGTAAGCGGTCTATAAAATAGGACCGACTTGAGCCCATCGGTGTCCCTGAATAATTCATCGCTCATTGCGGGTTCATAATGTCTTCTGCCGGCCTTTTGTCGGAGCAATCCCCCCCTCCTCCTCCTCCTCCACCCCCCCCTCCTTCCTTCCCGCACTTTGAAAGGCCCCGGCGTCTTTTTTTTTGTACGCCGCTTGAGCCGCTCACTGGAGCAACGCGCCTTTGTGCGCGTGAAACCGAAGCGCGAGCCTCAATGGACTCGCGCAGCTTTGTCTCCCAAGTTCATCCTCAAGGGCCCGATTGTGCGCGAGAGAGACGGGTTTCCCCTGCGCGAGCGTTCGGGAGCGGCGCGACAAAGGGCTCCGCTCATCTTTACGGCGACGTTTATCTCCCCCCCCTCCCCCCCGCCGCGAATCTGCCCAATCTCGCAGCCGCTCGCTTGTTCGCATGCCTTCGGGATACAATGATCCTGCACGGGTTACCGGAATTCCCGCTCGTCGTTTTTTAGTTCCCTTTGCCAACGATACATAAATTCATATATTTAATTAAAAGAAAAGAAGAAGCGAGGGATCTTCACTTTAATCTGTGATTCTAGCCAGGTTTGTTAGCAGAAATATAACCGATCAAATGTCACCATGCAATTGAGAGTAATCTGAACCTCGCTTGTGACTGTACTTTTATATTTGTTATTGTTGTTGTTGTTTTCATTTCCTTTCGTATAATTTGGCTTTCACGAAGACATTAAGGAGCAAAAGACACCTTGGGGGGGGGATTGTTGCGCCACCTCGATCCATAATTAACATAACCAACAACAGCCAGCACTGCAAAACGACCCCTCGGGCTAATTAGTGTAGATACGATAGGTGGATCAAGTACTTACATCTGTCTCCTAGGATACCGTCGATGCTGTGCTTGGTCCGTCGTTCGTTTTCCTCCATTTCCCTCTTCTCCAGTTCATAATCATCTTCCTCATCCTCACCATTTCCCCCGAATTTAGAGCGCATGATGCGACTGATTGCGCTCACTGTGTGAAAAGAGAAAAAAAATATGAAAAATTGTAACTTCAATAGCTGCATAAATTTAGAAATATTATATAAAAACATATGATTTTATATTATCTCCACCATTAGGTTCCTTTTTTTTCACTCGGGGATATTTAGAAAACAAATTGGCTTAAGAGGCTACCAATTTTAACTTCACGTCAAGTCATGTTTATTTGTGTAGCCAAACTTCTGCGACAGTATTTTGTTTAATGAATCAATTCGGTCATTATTTATGGAATAATTATTGCCTGCTTTCCCCCCGAGGCCATTTATTCACACTGCATGTTAAGTTTACCTGAAGGGACGTTGTTCCTGTCGCAGATCCCATCCTTCAGTAACTTGTCCCTTATTTCCCAGCTGAACATCCCCGGATTTTCCCTCTTGTACTCTTCGATCTTCTTGTCCACATCTGGAGTTGTCGTTTGCTTTCAATGCAATCAGACCAGTTTGTTATTATGTATCGATTTAAAATGCATCTGGAAAAAAAAACCACTTCAAATTTATTTAGTCTCGTTCCGTTTTTTTATGAGTCTATGAACTAAAAGGGTAACGAAAAATGTTTTTAATATGCAGGCGTGACGTCAACGTCGTGCCGCGAGGAGAAAAATAATAACAATAATAACAACAACTCTAAAAAGGCTGAATGAAGTTGGGTTCAGTTGGGTTGTGCCTGTATCTGCAGAGGATGCGCTGGCGGGCTCGTGACTTCACATGTACACACTTCTAATCCACTTCGTGTCAATAACGAACACGCGCAGCCTCGCGGTGGCCGTTTTTATTCCGCATCGTCATTTTTATTCCACAGCGAAGGGCTCGCGGTGGCTACGTGTTACGTCATTGCCTCACCTTGGGCTTGCTGCCTCCGATAGCGCCCGGCCTGATGGAGCCCGTCTCCTGGTACCGGCACAGGATTTTGGAGACGCAGCCGTGGGACACTCGGAGCTGGCGCGAGATGACGCAGGGCCGTATGCCGTGATGGGCCATCTCCACGATTTTGTGACGGATGTGGTTGGGGAGAGGTCTGCCGTTTATGAAGACGCCACCCAGCTGGTTTACTCGCCCCTGTCCTAACGGGGTTGAGACTGGACAGGGGGGAGTGGGGGGGGGAGTGAGGGGGGGTAAGTGTTGCATAGTGCAAGACATTCAATAACCACAATACAAGACACAAGTTGTAGTAGTATATACCTCCATTTATGATCGCGCCCTGTGCGGCTGATCGCCAGGCCAGCGGGTAACAGTGCCAGAACAGTCCAAGCTGGGTACCATCCACCATCCCAACTTACTGTATAACTCTACGTCATTAAATATGGACGAACAGAAGTTGTGGCCGCCGCTGTAACTTTCTCACCACGCTTATGAACACTTAAACTTGAACCTTATCGTGTTACTGTCATGTTTGTTTGTTTGTTTGTTTTTGTTTTGTTTTACCTTCTAGAGAATAGCCTCCCCGTGGGTAGTTTTGGTGCGGAGTTGGTCGCATCATTCTCGGTATGCCGCCTGTCAGCGCTGTCATGGCTCCTGACCCTCAGCCAGGGTACACTTCAGAAGAAACCCCGAGTTCAATTTTGACCCGTAATCCCGAAAAGGTCTCTTTGTTTGTTTTGGGGTTTTTTTTGTTTTTGTTGTTGATATATTTAATGATGCCTCGTCTGCCTCAGGTTCCGCGGGTAACAGGTTGCCTCGCCAATATGGCAACAGCGCGCACGGCAAAAAAAAAGTTGAATCCCTCAGAAATGTGGGCGACCAATATCCGGTCCGTCGTTCGACACGTAAGACGTGATCATGGTGTGTGGAGTGTCCCGGAGTTCAAATCAATCTAGCCCTCTTTCAAGGGTGTTCTGGACAAGTCCTGGGCGGATTGGACGGATGGATGGAAGTCAAACATTTTATCTGTTGTTGCTGTCCCCTCTGAATCTGCCCCGCGCCTTCCCATTGGTCCGCTGTTTGAACGGCCAGGGGCACAAGCGGTGTTTTGATTGGACGGCGGCAACTTTCCTCTCCCTGCTGCATCGACCTGGGAGCTTTGTGTGTGTGTGTGTGTGTGTGTGTGTGTGTGTGTGTGTGTGTGTGTGTGTGTGTGTGTGTGCGTGCGTGTGTGTGTGTGTGTGTGCGTGTGTGTGTGTGTGTGTCACAAGCTCTCGTTTACGGTGGGCACTAAACTTTTCCCAATATTTCATTGAAACCAATTTACAAATTTACAACTTGCTGGTGACCGAAGGTAGCCCTTCAGCCGTGAGTCTATAAGGAAAGGCGCAGGCGGAATTCTGATCGACGAGGTCTTACCGAAGCACATGCTGGATGTGATTAAAAAAACTCCCAACACCGTCCAAGTTCAATGATTTGATATTTAAGATGCTTAGGTGTGAACAAAAGTGCGTCGCATTGCGCATTGTTGCTATTTCACGTCAACATTTAATGACTCGGGTTATGGTTTCCTTGGTCACGTTGGAAGCCACATTACTTTCCAAACAACCAAAAAAACAAGTTTTGTTTACTACAAATGATGCTGCCGTAGAGAAGGGCGGCACGTCAGCTGCTTGTTAATATTGTCTTGTTCAGGGCCACGCTGGGCCTTGTTTCACACATGCGCACTGGGTTTAATTAGAAGCCATCGACTTCCCGCGGAGAGGAAATCCTCTTCGCGAGCTTTGAAGGCGCGATAGCAGATACGATCTATCAGATCAAACGGGCTGATGCACTTCAAACGCCTTCTGCCACTAACGAGCCGCCTCTTCATTGGACCATATCACATGTGACCGTCACCATTACGCGGCAGAACCTGCTGATGACGACAAACACCAGGCCACGTAGTACAGGTAGCAGGCCTAGTACTAGCAGTAGTAGTGGAAGTAGTACTAATAGTAGTAACAGTAGTAGTAGTAGTAGTAGTAGAGGAAGTAGTAGTAATAGTAGTAGTACTAGTGGTAGCACTAATAGTAGTAGTAGTAGTAGCAGTAGTTGTAGTAGTGTTAGTAGTATTAGTAGTAATAGTAGTAATAGTAGTAGTGTTAATATTATTATTTGTAGTAGTAGTAGTAGTAGTAGTAGTGGTGATAGTAGTAGTATTACTAGCAGTACTAGTAGTAGTAGTAGCAGGGCCACTGCTAACCTTTCATCTCATTATCAAATGTTTGTACGTACAAATGTGTTCTTACACACCCATGGAGTCTTTTTAGCACTCAGCAGCAAAGCCTGATGGTTGTTTGTAATTCCTTCCCCCTAACATCTATTGTCTCCCTCTTGCAACAAGCCATCACCCAGGCTTGCAAAGTCACCAGCGTTAGCGAATTCCGGGGTTACCCAGGTTCTCCGTTGGTCTCTGAGACAAACCGCAGGGCTAAGAAATCCCATGGGTGTGTGAGAACACATTTGCACGTACAAGCGATATATGAATGGGGCCCATTATCCTGTGATCTAAAGTATAAACGCAACACAAAGGAAGGTTTTGTTATCGTTCGAGCCAAGCCACAGGTCATAAGTGGAGACGATCATGGAAACATTACAGAATAGAGAAATGCATATTAGACGCATAGATTATAATGACATATTATTGTGATTTGGCTTAAATTGCTGGATGCAAAAAGCAAAGAACATATATATATATATATATATATATATATATATATATATATATAGGGGTCGCAGTGAACGAGCGCAAAGAAATAGCTTCTCACAATTGTAGCACTCAATAAACTATAAACTATAAATGTTGGAAGAGCTGCAACAGGTGACAAGCGATGCCAGTGTAAGTACGGAATATATAATGCTGCAATTATATTAAAGTTCTTGAGTCTAACTATAATATAATATATTATAATTTAGTAGCTAATAGCATATTATTATCATCATTATTTGTATTATTAATAATAATGATATTACTATTATTAATATTAATATTATTATTATTATAGCCACTCCTGGTTAGTATAGTTATTGACATTCGTTGAATAAATGTGTTTATTCACTGTTGGTAGATTCACTTGTTTTTGCCGATTAAATCTTGTTATTATTATTATTATTATCATCATCATCATTATTATTATCATCATCATCATTATTATCATTATTATTATTATCATCACCATCATTATTGTTATCATCATCATTATCATCATCATCATTATTATTATTATCATCATCATCGTCATCATCATCATTATTATTATCATTATTATCATTATTATTATTATCAGCTTATTGGCTCAGTAGGCCTGCGGGGGAGGATTTGTTTTGAAAGCTTTGAAGTTAGACGTGCCTGGTGAGATGCTTCGAGTATTATTTAATGAGTTTTAATTTGCTGATATACGACCAACAAACCTGTAAATTTACACACGTGTCCCTCACCTGTCACCGTGGACACGCAGGCGGTAGGCCTAACTCGGCACGCACGCACGGAGCGCGTGCGAGGAAGGCTTCATTTACAACGGAAACGCACGAGGGGGACTACGGGTTGGGCGCGGGAGCTCTTCATCATCGCGTTAAGGAGGATTTTTTTTCCTCCTCCCAAGCCGCATCGCCCCACATGCAGGTCCTGCACGGTCAGCTAATGGAGGCACTAATTGAACAATGGGCCTCATCGGGACCCGTGGTGCGGCCACGCGCTAGTGTAGCACATCCGTGCAAATGGACGATTATTGACACCCGGAACCACACGAGGGATCACTCGATGCTACCGCGGCTCCGCGGGCCTGGGCTAATTTGCCGTGTGTAATGGATCGACGCTGTTCTTCCAGAACACATTTTGGGTTTGGGTTTTTAATGCGCAGGCATGTCAGGCGCCTACACAGCCTCAAAACGCCGGACGTCACGTGACGGACGCATCAGATGAAGTGATACTTTGTAACAAAAGTCAAAGATTTATACGTATGCGTATCAAACGTGGCAGCTAGCTGCGTCGTTTAAATGATAATTAACAGTAATTAAGAGCTGGGTTTTCCCGATAGCGTTGAAACTCCCCGTGTTTGATGAACAGCCGCGGTTCTGCAGCGCAGTGTTTGGTTTCTGCAAGGTGACTTAATGTGCAGACAAAAAAATGATTTTTCTCCTGAGCCTTTCATTTTTAAAAACATAAAATAAAATAACGGCGGCTTGATAATTTATTTTATCATTTTATTTTTTTGTCCTCTCTCCCTCCCTCCCTCCTTGGGCCGAGGTGAGATCTTTCCCTGCCAGGAAAACAGATCCAGCGGACGCGGGGAACTCGCGGAAACTCTATACGTCCATAAAGGAGGGGAATGGGAGCGAAACAAAGTTATCATACTAAGTTTGATTATCATGAAAAGGATATTGGATCTACCGTGGCCAATCAATTAGAGGCTCTGGTGGCGCGCTGAGAACACAGAGCGGAGTGACTCAGGGGAAGAAACGGCGTGTCACGTTTACTAGACATACCCCCGAAATAACCCAGGGCTTTTACGGACCCTATTTCTAAACTCTATAGATGTCACACACACACACACAAAGGAGAGAGAGAAAGAACAACAAAAACAAGCACAAAACAGTTCCCCGCTATACTGGTGTGCGTAAAGGAAAGATCCGGAAGCCTCTGCAGAACTGCAGCCTCGGGCCTTCCCATGACTACCACAACCACATATAGTGTTTAAAGGGGTTTGATCCATCCATCCAGCCCTTATCCAAACCGCGTATCCTGCCCTCGCTGGATGCTGGAGCCTATCCCGGCAGCCACTGGGCGGCAGGCGGGGAGACACCCCCGGACAGGTCGCCAGGGCCACCACACAGGGCCGAGGGGTTTTATGTGTGGTTGAAGTGTCTGCGAAAGTGCTTGTCCTGGAAGAAGTACCCCTTATATGAACCACATCAGTCTGCGCAGCCCTGATCTCCCAGTTACCCATAAGGGCTCGGGGCACTGTGTATTGTATTTACTACCGCCCCCTCTCTCTCATAATTTGCAGCTATATACCGGAAACCCACATTTGACCGTAGTTGGGGGGCGCGGTTGAAGTCAACGTCGAGCCCAGCTCGGCCTCCCCGTGCCGCGCCGCGCCGCGCCGCGTTCACACCGGGTATTTACGAATGACCAACACGACACGACGTGCCCGCCGCTGAAAATGGGCGGGTCGCATCTGAACCAATCGATCAGGTTCGATGCGTCGTCTCCATTAAGCCGGTGAAAACGCTTAAAGAGGGTTTAGCATCACAAAGGCCCCGGAGCGCACGGAGCCCGGCGGTGGGGAGGCGATGCCAGGAGAAGAAAGGCCTAGCCTACATGCGGATAAGCATCTCGGGAAAAAAAGTGACTTTTTAAGAATGAGGAAATTCACCCCTAAGTAGCCTTGGGACGGGACCACTTACAAGGTGCTCCCAAAAGATGCGCCGTTTGATGTCGGCGATTACGTGTGACCCGCGACACTTCGGTGGGGGCTGGAACTGGGTCCGCGTTATCATTACAAAGACCCGTAAAGGTGCACCCAGGTGAGCAAGGAAAACGAGAAAGGGGAGCGGGGCTTTGTTAACTAGCCAGCCTCGGGCCATGCGGGGTTATTTTTAACAGGTCAGTAAATGAGGAGTAAAGCGGGCGAATCAATGGATTTATTCACGGGTGGATTATTTTATAGCCCTCGTGATGGCCGTGTGGCGTGACGCTGCGTGGTGCTCATAACAGCAGTTCTTATCTCTCCCTCAGCGCGCTGCCTCGCGTCTCCGGGTGACTCGGACCCTGTTTACACTGGGTTTTAAAAAGCGTTTTGGGCGATCGGCTCACAAGTGGACAGCGAGACGCGTCGCCGTCCACGCCCGTGTCTGTCACGCGTCTCCAAATGCGTCCTGCTGACCACTTGTGATCAGATTTCGTTTCTGACGAAGGCGATTTCCTGTGACGTCCTCGTCGGGGACGCATCAGGACACATTAGCGTTTACACTGCAAAAGAGATGTGGTCAACTGCGTCCCAGACCACCTCGGCAAGTGGTTTGAGTAACCGGTTCACAAAACGTGTTGGTGGTCGTTTACACGTGTATTTAGCGCCGTCCACTTGTGACCCGATCACAAAAAAAAACTTTTTTAAAACCAAGTGTAAACAGGCTCTAACAGGTACTATTTAATGAAGATGCCAGTTGGGGACCTGTGAGGCGTCTGTTTCTCAAACTAGAGACTCTAATGTACTTATCTTCTTGCTCAGTTGTGCAACGCGGCCTCCCACTTCTTTTTCTACTCTGGTTAGAGCCTGTTTGTGCTGTCCTCTGAAGGGAGTAGTACACACCGGTGTAGGAAATCTTCAATTTCTTAGCAATTTCTCGCATGGAATAGCCTTCATTTCTAAGAACAAGAATAGACTGTCGAGTTTCAGATGAAAGTTCTCTTTTTCTGGCCATTTTGAGCGTTTAATTGACCCCACAAATGTGATGCTCCAGAAACTCAATCTGCTCAAAGAAGTGCCCATCCAACCAATCCAACTTGTGGGAGCTGCTTCTGGAAGCGTGGGGTGCAATTTCTCCAGATTACCTCAACAAATTAACAGCTAGAATGCCAAAGGTCTGCAATGCTGTAATTGCTGCAAATGGAGGATTCTTTGACGAAAGCAAAGTTTGATGTAAAAAAAATCTTATTTCAAATACAAATCATTATTTCTAACCTTGTCAATGTCTTGACTCTATTTTCTATTCATTTCACAACATATGGTGGTGAATAAGTGTGACTTTTCATGGAAAACACAAAATTGTTTGGGTGATCCCAAACTTTTGAACGGTAGTGTACTTTATTAATCCCCGTGGGGAAATTCATCCTCTGTATTTAACACATCCCAACACAAACTGTGCAGGTAGTCTATGCAACAGGTAGATCACCAGTAGTGATGTAAATAACAGGGGATTCAAATTACATAAAAGACAACAGTAAGGGCGTCTGGGTAGCGTAGTGGTCTATTCTGTTGCCTACCAACACGGGGATCGCCGGTTCGAATCCCCGTGTTACCTCCGGCTTGGTCGGGCGTCCCTGCAGACGCAATTGGCCGTGTCTGCGGGTGGGAAGCCGGATGTGGGTATGTGTCCTGGTGGCTGCACTAGCGCCTCGTCTGGTCGTTCGGGGGCGCCTGTCCGGGGGGGGGGCTGTGTGTGTGTGGGGGGGGGGTAGCGTGATCCTCCCACGCACTACTTCTCCCTGGCGAAACTCCTCACTGTCGGGTGAAAAGAAGCGCCTGGCGACTCCACATGTATCGGAGGAGGCGTGTGGTAGTCTGCAGCCCACCCCGGATCAGTAGAGGGGGTGGAGCAGTGACCGGGACGGCTCGGAAGAGTGAGGTAATTAGTCCAGTACAACTGGGGAGAAAAAAAGGGGGGGCAACAGTAAACATGCTGTTCATGCAAAAGATGTAGTGACCCCCCTCAACGGATATAATGTGCAAAACACACTGTGTAAATTAGCAGAAAGTATGAGCAAGCAGCCGTAATGACAACAGGAGTGAAATGTGCCAAAATATTACACAGAGTAGCATACAATACAAGTGGGAAAATATTAATGCTTCAATATGTTAGAGAAAAAATGCTCAAATGGGTGAGATGCACATGTGTACCAAATTTCAAGATTCTGGCTGCAATGGTAAAAAGTTATGCTTGTTAAAATTGTGGGATCTTTTTGACCTGCAGGGGCACCATGTTGAGTGCAATGCAAGACCGCAGGGTCAGGATTGTCCTGATTTTGGAGGACAATCAGGTAGAAAAATGTAGCACAGTCATTCTCAGGGCCATTAATAGGTTCAGATAGGCCTGGAAAAGAGAAGGTTTTAGGTTTTTCTTAAGCGAGGGAGTCTGCAATCATTCATTTTTCACTAAACTGCATAGTAGTTGTACTACCATATAAATGAAATGGGGATTCATGAATGTATAAACAAATGAGTGTGTGCACACACATATGTATACACATGTAAACACATGTCTACAAACACACATATAAACATATATGTATGTATGTATGTATGTATGTATGTATGTATGTATGTATGTATGTGTGTATCTACATCTTATTTATGTGTTAGCAGTCTTATACACTGTGCAGAGGATGTCACTGCTTTCAAAACTGTTACTGCACGTGGCAATAAAAAGCCATGGATGACAACAGAGATCTGGTCTCTACTGAAGGCCCCTGACCTAGCCTTCAAATCGGGGCACAAGGCTGCCCTTCACTCAGCTAGGACTGGTCTGTCACTGGGGATCAGGGAAGTGAAATGGGCCTATGCTGGAAGGATGTGTGGGCATCTCTGTGACGTAGGAGACACCGGGCGTATGTGGCAGGGAATCCAGGCAATAATGGGTTACAAGACCAGGCATCTGGTTGATGACAATGATGCTTCTCTTCCAGACAGACTCAACAAGTTCCTTTGGACGTTTTGAGGCCGCAAAAACTACACTGGGGCGGAGAGCTCAAATTCTATCCCCATCTGACCAGCAGGTTCCAAGCACTGAGACGGCTAACACACGGAGGATCCTAACCAGGGTCAACCCGTGGAAAGCTGCAGGACATGTGCTTAGAGAATATGCCGACCAGTTAGCAGATGTTCTAACAGACATCTTTAACATCTCTCTGAGCAAGTCATTGTACCCAGATGCTTCAAAACCACTACAATAATCCCAGTACCAAAGAAACCAGTTGTGGCCAGTTTGAATGATTACCATCCCATTGCCCTGACCCCCGTAGTGATGAAATGCTTTGAATGGCTCATCAAGGCGCACATCACAGCCAGCCTCCCTACATCACTGGATCCATTCCAATTTGCTTACCACCCCAACCGATCTGCAGATGATGCGATATCCTCCACACTGCATACAGTACTCACTCACCTGGACAATAAAGGCACGTATACTAGAAGGCTGTACATAGACTTTAGTTCAGTATTTAATACTATCATCCCACAGAAATTAGTGGAGAAACTTTCTCTGCTTGGCCTCAATACCTATATCTGTCGTTGGATTCTAGATTTCCTGACTGAGAGACCACAGTCAGTTCGTGTTGACAACAGAACTTCAGGCTCCATCATGCTGATCACTGGAACTCCCCAAGGCTGTGTGCTCATCCCACTGTTGATTGCATTGCTAACACGTGACTGTGCTGCCAAATTCAGAGGAAACCAGGTCAATAAATTTGCAGATGATACTACTGTGGAAGGCCTCGTCAGCGGAAATGATGAAACAGCATACAGGGAGGAGGTCAAACATTTAGTGGGCTGGTGTGTGGACAATAATCTGGTGTTCACTGCCGCCACGGCTAAGGAAACGATCATTGACTTCAGAAGATCACAGTGTAAGCACACACCCCTCAGCATCAGTGGCTCCACAGTGGAGAGAGTGGAGAGCATCTCAGACAGACTCACCTGGTCCATGAACGCCACCAGAACTGTCACACGGACCCAGCAGAGATTGCACTTTCTAAAGAAACTGAAGTAAGCAGCAATCCCTGCCTGAATATTCTCACAACCTTTTACAGAGGCACAGTTGAGAGTGTGCTGACATACTCCATCACCACTTGGTACTCCAGCTGCAATACCAGTGACACTAAAGCTCTGCAGAGGGTGGAAAAGATCACTGAGGTCTCCTTACCTTCTATTCGGGAACTTCACCATAGTCGATGCTCTCATAAGGCGCTGAACATCGTCAGGGGCCCCTCACTCCCACTTCACCAATTCTTCAACCCTCGGGTGGTGGTACAACTCCATGCAAACGTGAATTCGTGCAAAATGGTGATGCAAATTCACGTTTGCAGTGGCCTCACCCAGTACTGTCCATGCAGTGTCTTTGTCCACGTCTGAGTCCAACTTTTGTCTTCGTTTGATGGCTAGGAAAGCTGGCTCTGGATCGATTGGGAGAGCCTGGTCTGCTGCGTCCTGTGGGCCCATGGACCACGGCCCCGCCCAGAGCTGCGCCCGAGGAGGTAACACCGAGGGCGGTCTGACAGGACGCGGACGCGGGGAAGGCTAAGCTAACTGATAGCCCATGCAGACCGGCAGTTCCGATAACATCGAGGGTGGTCTGGTGTTCATAGTGTCGTCGTGTGGAGTGCGGAGAGGTGTGTTGAGAGGGTGTCTGGCTGGGAGAGCCGGTGTTGGATTGGCTGGGGGAGCCTGGTCTGCTGCACCCGGTAGGCCCAGAGGAAACACCAAGGGCGATCTGACAGGATGCGGACGCGGGGCAGGCTAAGCTAACTGCTAGCCCATACGGACCGACAGTCAATCCGGCTGGCGTTCATTCCCTTGGGCAGTGATTTTTTTGTTTAGCTATGATTATATGTGTTAGTTTGGATATGTGTGTTCCTGTACTTGTAGTTTTTGGATACGTGTTTTTGTCTTTGTGTTGCTCTGCTGTGGGCTGGGGGAAACTATATGTCATTTCATTTCATGTACTTATGTACATGAAATGAAATGACAAATGAGGTGTTCCTGATTCCTGGTTAACTTGAATATTTGATTCTGGATACCGGTCCTGGGCATTTGAATTCATTTTATACTCTCCTCAGTGTATCTGGGTTACTCGTGTTTATTCCATATTTATTCTATATATTACCTGCACGAGACTGTTGACCTGTGACCAGTTGTGATTGGGTGTAATTGATGCACTTTAATGTTTTGCATTTCTGATCGCAGGAAAAACGTTCTGTCGTCCTGCCTTACAGAGCTGCATGGTAACATGACAATAAACTCGAAGCCGAAACTGACACATGCTGTGCATCCATTCAGCCACAAGGAGGCTCATTTGGGTCAACGAGAGGAGGCACGTTGAACATTTTGGCCACAAAACGTACTCTTGAAAACCCACACAGCTCGTTCTGCTGGAAAACGATTTTGATCTCGATTACTTGTTGGACTTTGTTGATGCGTATACAATCTGTAGAACAGGATGGATTCTTTTTCCGGTTGTCGCTGGTGTCATCTTGATTGAAGGCGTGATGATGATATCAGTGCTCATCAAAATATTGACTTTTGGCTGCATTTATGCAACCCTGTTTTGTAAACCCCGCTGTAAAAACATCCCACACAGAGGACGTTTCAGCGGTGCACTTTTTAATACAGTTCCCCTTTTCATGAAGCCCAGCATCTACTGGTAAGCCAAAGGAAATCCCTCTCGAGAGACGTAGGCCGAGAATGCCCCGGTGTTTTCTCAGACAACACCAGAGCATGCTTTAATTACCCCGATACACGGTACTATTTAGGGACACTCCATCGTGCAGTAGCTTATTTATTCTTGTTGGAGTTGAGATATGTTTTACATTCAATATAACAACAAGCTTCAACAAACAGTTCTGAGCAACACCCAGCATCCTACGCCTGGGCCATGGCCTGCACGGATCTTTCAAATGAGACACACATGCAGGGCCTAGGGTTGTGTGCAGAGAGCCCATGGTGTAGGGGATATATGAAGAATGCAGGGAGGCTAATATATTTTTGAGACCTGTGTGAAATTCCTATAATGACCATTCGCCCTGAAGCCAAGTCAGTTCATAATGCCGGTCTCGGACAGTCGGTTATGTGTAGATCATAATTGCGCTTGGCTCCGAGCTTGAAACGTTAAAGCTGAAGCCCTAAACCGATGATGCCATCCGGGAATACCGTCCCAAACCGTTCCACAGACGATACATTTGAGGCTCGAGTTTTCCTAATCTTTCGCAGCGTGTTCTGGGTTGGCTGGACCGGCTCTGCGGTCCACTACGGTGGGAAACCCACCAGTTCACCAGGCAAACCTCACCAGCGTCTTGTGATTTGTCGACAAGACTAGTCGCGGTGGTGGGTCTCGGATGTGATCTCTTGGACCGGGGGTCGGCAACCTGCGGCTGTTTAGCCCCTCTCCAGTGGCTCCATGTGGCTTTGATTACAAACGACACGGAAATGCATAACGGTTATTTCTCAGCATTCTAACGGTCGCTCCGTGTTTGCGGGCCTGAGGCGGTTCTTACACAACAAATTACAAAAAATAAAATCACATTTCGTCGACTAAAATGTGCGTCATAGCCTGCGTCTACGGCCCGGCTCCTTTTCCTCTACGGCGGCTAGTCTTGAGTCGCCCTACCTCAAACCTGGACTACATAATCCAGACATGGCCCCGGACACAGGACAGCCCTGATAATGGAGATCTGCAGTGACGTCCAGAAACAGAAATCTCGTTAAACGGGTGAGAACGCTATCCTTGGCGTCCGGGTAGCGTAGCGGTCTATTCCGTTGCCTACCAACACAGGGGTCGCTGGTTCGAATCCCCGTGTTACCTCCGGCTTGGTTGAACGTCCTTACAGACACAGTTGTCCGTGTCCGTGTCTGTGGATGGGAAGCCGGATGTGGGTATGTTTCCTGGTCGCTGCACTAGTGCTTCCCCTGGTGGGTCGGGGCGCCTGGTCGGGGGGGACTGGGGGGAATAGCGTGATAGCGCTACGTCCCCCTGGTGAAACTCCTCACTGTCAGGTGAAAAGAAGCGGCTGGTGACTCCACATGTATCGGAGGAGGTATGTGGTCGTCTGCAGCCCTCCCCGGATCGGCAGAGGAGGTGGAGCAGAGACCGGGACGGCTCGGAAGAGCTGAGTAATTGGCCAAGTACAATTGGGGAGGGGAAAAAAGAGAACCCCCCCCAAAAAAAGAAAGAACGCTATCATGTAATAGTCTGTGGTTTATTTATCTATTTATTTATTTATTTATTTTGGTTTCCTCCTTTTCTCCCCAGTTGTACCTGTCCAATTACCCCACTCTTCCGAGCCGTCCCGGTCGCCGCTCCACCCCCTCTGCCGAGCCGGGGAGGGCTGCAGACTACCACATGCCTCCTCCGATACATGTGGAGTCACCAGCCGCTTCTTTTCACCTGACAGTGAGGAGTTTCACCAGGGGGACGTAGCGCTTGGGAGGATCACGCTATTCCCCCCAGTTCCCCCTCCCCCCCCGAACAGGCGCCCCGACCGACCAGAGGAGGCGCTAGTGCAGCGACCAGGACACACACCCACATCCGGCTCCCCACCCGCAGACACAGCCAATACGCTGTTATTTTGCAACAATGTATCAGTTCGAGCAAGTCGTGGTTTTGTGTTTTAAAGCCAAGCCCGAGGGTCGACACGCGGCTGAGGGCAAAAGAAGAGGATTACCTCGCGCTGAGCTCGACTTTGGTTCAGGTTTGTGTTTTTGTTGCGAACGCCAGCCCCCAATAAAAATAAACCAAAACATATTTTCTGTTTTCTTTATTGCAGCTCTATAATTTCATAAGTACAACAAACATGGTATCATTGTAACGGAAACGCAAAGTGAAAGTGCCCAATAATCACAAACAGCCCACTGCAGAGTGACGCAACATTTAGAGCTATTAGCAATGTTGATGAGCTCATTTAGACTTAATACGCCGTGTTACCATCATTATAAGAATAGAATATGTTTCGCAGCGTCACACAGGCCTTATTTATTTATTTAATGTGGCCATTTTGGTAGTAAAGGATGCCCACCCCTGTCTTAGACCCTTGGCTTTCATGATCTAGATTTGGCCACTGGTGTACTGGAGAGCGGATTTATGTTGACCCCCCCCCCCACACACACACACACACCCTTACCAGCACCGGAATGATATGACTCGTGTTTGGCTTAATGAGTGTCCTTACTGATCCCCACATTTGCATATACAGACAGCTGACAAATTAAAGGAGAATCTGAATGTGTGACCCCTACAGTCAGGGGGTCCGGGGTCTCTGTTATATTGTGTGTGTGTGGGGGGGGGGGCATTTTTCTGGCATGGTTTGGGTCCACTTGTGACCTTCGAGGGAAGGGGTCACTGCAGATCAATACAAAGTTATTCTGAGTGATCCCTTTATCCTATGATGAGACATGTCCATCCTGATGGGAGGGGTCTCCTCCAGGGTGACCGTGCCCCCATCCACAGGGCGCGAGGGGTCCCTGAATGGTTTGATGGGGATGCACGTGATGTAAATCATATGCCGTGGCCTTCACGGTCACCAGCTCTCAACCCAGTTGAACACCTATGGCAGGTTTAGGACCGGCGTGTTAGACGGGGCTCTCCCCCACCACCATCAGAACGCCGGATGGGGGACTGTCTCCTAGAAGAATGGTGTCCATCCCTCCAGTAGAGTTCAGACACTTGTAGAATCCATGACAAGGAGCGCTGAGGCTGTTCTGGAGGCTGCTGGTGGAGCAACACCGCCTTACTAAGACACTTTATGTGTGTGTGTGTGTGTGTGTGTGCCAACAAGAGTAAAGTGTGACTGTTTCCGCAGAGGACCCTCACCGGGTCTACTTACTCACTGCCATGCATGCAAAAGCGGTGACAGGTCAGAAGGGATAGCGGCTCTGCGGGTGCACACGGTATCCCCATCATATTTCGGGGTACCATAAAAGGGAATATACAGTAAGAGATACTCATCAAGGAAGTGACATTGATTACATTTGTTTCCGGTGCTCGTCACGCTGCGTGATTCTGAGCGCAGCGTCGGCTCAGTGATGTTATCACGAGCCGGTCAACGACATACGCAGACTTTCGCAACACGTCACGTGACCGCCGCAGACCCTGCTGCGAGAAGGTCTTGCTGCAGGACTTGGAAGGGTGAAGGACCAACGGAGCAGCATCGCTTTCGGAGCATAACGACGTGAAGGTGACAACTGGATGCCTTCGCCGGGAAAATGAGAATCCTGGATGTTTTTCCTTTATTAATAACCCAGGCGTCTCGAGTCATTTTCCAAGGACCTGTCAAAGCGGGGGTGGGGGCGGGGTGGGGGTGTGGGGGGGGTTGGCTGTCCAACCAATAACGCGGCGTTTCCAGTTCTCTTTTGCGGCTGCTTGTCACTTATCGTTTAACGTCAGCGCAGCTTACAAGGGCTATAACGTGCCGCATGTTGATGATAAACATATTTTTCGACCCCTCCACCCCCCTTGTGGAGAACGGGTTCCTGGCTGCGCCTGCCTTTGGCGGTCATGGGCTCATGTTAACCCGGGATGACTGGTCCAACATCAACAGAGGAGCGGAGGGACGGGTCGCGCCGGGGAGGTGGATGTTGCGTTTCTCCTAATGGCATTAGATGAAGTAGTGCTTGGATGCCCCGTTTCGGTTTCGCGCCTGTGTTGCAGCCAGCACGCTAACCAAGTGAGGATCACTGAGAACATGGCGAGCACGCTTGCCACGGACAAGCAGACGGGGCCGATCGGCGACGGGGGACTGTTGAAATTGTGCACCAAGATGAGGCCCGTGAACAACAGGAGAAGCGAGGAGAGGAAGGAGAGGATGGCGCAAGCGCAACCCGTGGCTAACGCAACCCGCATGCACGCCTGACCGCTCCCCGTGCGCTCCTGCGCGTCCGCGGCCGACGCCTGCGCATGCGCAGCGGGAGCGCAGTCAGCAGCCGGGCCGTCCGGGGGCAGGCGGTCCGGGGCGGTCTCGGCTAACACTCCGACGTTGTCGGGGAGGTTTCGAACCTGGTACTCCGGCACCGGGGTGCGACGGCGGCAGAGGGGCCAACCGACTCTCCAGCCTCCGCCCTCCCGGAAGTGGAGACTACTGAGGCACTCCTGGCAGAACGTGTGCAAGCAGTCCAGTACTTTGGGAGCGTGGCGGTCCAAGTCATAGCGGCTGTAGCAGACTTTGCACTCGCGATCCTCGGTGGGAAACGGAGCGGTCGCGCGGTCGCCTCCTAACGCCCGCGCTTCCGCCATTTCACGTCCGGTTACCAAAACAAGCTCGCGTGTCTCCGGCACCAGGTTCTGCAAAGGCTGGTTTCCGTCATCCTGAGAGTCCCCATACTCGATATAGAAGAGCATTGTGTTGATGTCCACCGCCGAAAAGATGACGGGGGGGGGGTGCAAACTGAAGCGTTTCCTCTCTGGTCCAGTGCCTCTTGTTGTCCCGACAGAGACGGTCCCCATATAAATAGTTCCTACATCCGGCTGTAGTCAGGTTAGGAAAAATCATCAGCAAATGATTGAAGGTATTTTAGTCCGCCATTGTCCCTACACGTAACAGATCAACTACTTTACTGCCCAAACCATTGGTTCTCAACCTGGGGGTCGGGACCCCCGAGGCGGTCGCGAGATGATTTCCGGAGGTCGCCAGATGGTTGTGGAGAAAAAAATAAAACAACATATTTCAGACCGGTGACGCCTGTATCGGTGACGTCATTTGCCTTAGAACAGATGTTGCGAGTGTGAGAGAGTCAAAAGTGTGTGTGCACACGAGGTGTGCCGTTATTTTCATAAATCTAAAAACACGAATGAAAGCCAAAATAGAATTAGCTGTTGCTCTGCGTGTGGGCAGAGCGGTGGTCTCCCTGCGTGTGTTTGGTAGCCTTCCTGTGCTGCGTTACAGTAATCCCTGGGCAGTCTCGGGCAGACCCATTACGAGCCATCGATGTGTTTGCATCGGGGTGTTGTGAGCTAAATGTCCCAGTGCTATTGGGGGGGGGGGAGGGAGGAGGGGCTCGAATCTCGAACACCAACCTGATTATTCGGGGGGGGGGGGGGTCGCAACTCGAAAAGGTTGAGAAACCACTGGCAAAACGCTCCTAAATACCTTTCCACCTTTTAACCCCAAACGCTCACAAATGACGAAGAAGAAGATGATGATGATGATGAAGGTGGGAAGATTAAGGCAGTGCGTCTGTCGCCATTTGACAACGCAGTGCTTACAGCTGTTCCAAGAATCCTCTGTGAGAAGTACACGTGGCCATTGTAACGCGGATGAATGGGCAGGGCTTTTGCGTGTGAGCCCTGTGTTAGATCGCCTGCTTCGGTCGGTGTGTAGTTGTGCTGTTAGTGAGGGCGGGATACCTGCAGTCATCTGAGACTGGGGGGGGAGGGGAGGGGGGGACGTTTCTCCCACTAAACGTTGTGTCCAGATGAACCGGTTCAACTCTCCGGGATGATTAAATCCCCTTCTGGCTTTCAGCACCGGCGGTGGTGGACAGCGCCAGACAGCCCCACCGGGGAGATGATGACACCTTCCTCCTGCTGATCTCCCCGCGGGTTCTGGACCGTTCGGGAGTCCAGTTGTCTGTTTCTCAGACCAAAGGGCCGCAACAAGTCTTTGCTCTTCATCTGTTACGATTTTTAATTTGGGGGACACATCCAAGTCCAATGGAACAAACGAAAACCTTTTACGCTCGCTGTAAACTTGGCACCGCACCGATGACGTCACATTTCTGTCCGGAGCCAGCTGCGCACGAGGGACTCCAAGCCGAACCGGTGCTTTAAACCGGATGCTTCTCTTGACATCGCAGAGGAGTGCGGTTCTCTTAACACAACATGTGCCCTTTTCTGTCGAGGGGCATAGCCGTAGTGCCACCTGGGGTGGAGGTCAACCTCCCATCTGGGGGTCTCCGGAGCGGAGCAATGCTCTCTGGGTAAAATGAAGGATGAATATGGCCCCTCCGTCACGAGGGAAGGGAAACAAGGGAAAGACGTGAGCTCAGGCTGGACCTGGCCCTATAGAGAGAGGAGGGGACAGCCGGCCGAATTAGATTTGTCAGGCTCTGTGCTCCCGTGTCCCGTCTTGTCAGGGGGTGGAGGTGATAGTGGGGGTGGGGGTGTTAACTATGTCGATTCTCCTTCCTCCACACCTATAGGCTTCACGAGACATGTATTGATAACCAAAGTATTAACTTCATTGAGTGTGTGTGAGTGTGTGCATGCACATATCACATATGTGTGTATATGTATATATATGTGTATATATATACACATACACACACATTCACATATATATCACACATATGTGATATATATATATATATACACACACACATATACACACACACAAACATATGGGATATATGTGATATGTGTGTATATTGTGTATGTGTGTATATATTTAATTTAAATATATGTATATATCACATATATGTGATATGTGTGTATATTGTGTATGTGTGTGTGTGTGTGTGTGTGTGTGTGTGTGTGTGTGTGAGCGAGAGAGAGAGAGACAGAGACAGAGAGTGATACAGAGAGACAGAGAGAACGAGAGACAGACAGACAGACAGACAGAGACAGACAGACAGACAGACAGAGACAGAGAGAGGGAGAAACAGAGAGACATAGAGAGAGACAGACAGACAAACAGAGACAGAGACAGAGAGAGGGAGAAACAGAGAGACATAGAGAGAGCGAGAGAGACAGACAGACAGACAGACAGACAGACAGACAGACAGACAGAGAGAGGGAGAAACAGAGAGACATAGAGAGAGACAGACAGACAGAGACAGAGACAGAGAGTGATACAGAGAGACAGAGAGAACGAGAGACAGACAGACAGACAGACAGACAGACAGACAGACAGACAGACAGACAGACAGACAGACAGACAGACAGACAGAGACAGAGAGAGGGAGAAACAGAGAGACATAGAGAGAGACAGACAGACAGACAGAGACAGACAGACAAGAGAGAGGGAGAAACAGAGAGACATAGAGAGAGACAGACAGACAGACAGAGACAGAGACAGAGAGAGGGAGAAACAGAGAGACATAGAGAGAGAGAGACAAACAGACAGACAGACAGACAGACAGACAGACAGACAGACAGACAGACAGACAGAGACAGACAGAGAGAGACAGAGAGAGAGAGAGAGAGAGAGAGAGAGAGAGAGAGAGAGAGAGAGAGAGAGAGAGACAGACAGACAGAGACAGAGAGAGGGAGAGACAGAGAGAGAGAATGACAGCACACCCCCTCCTCTTGTGCACATCACCTGCTCTAAAACAGCAGGGCCAGATGCAAATGATGGAGTCTGCTCGTCTTGTGACTATCCCAGTGTGATTATGTTGGGTCCCACCGGGGGAAGACTGGTCCTGCAGGGCACCCCGGGCTAATGACCCGCAGGGGACATAATGAAGGAGCATGCCTTCACAAGACGAGGGAAATAACATTGGGGTAGGGGGGCAAAATGAGCAGTGTTGTAAAGTAGCGAGACAATGGAGGCCTAAAAGGCCTCCTGGGGTCCTTGAATCATCTGGTGGACTTAGGTTGAGTCTCCCAGGCCATATAAGCAGCAAGACCTGTGGGAAAGTCGTCATGAACACGGCAAAGTATTTACTCACTAATGACTCGGCCCTCTCCAAAGCAACCCTTGGGAGTTTAAGGTGGCAAGAAGGGGCATCACGTAATGAAGACGCCTCACATGTAATAAATCAATATATATATATATCAATCTCTCATTACCTCTGCCCCCTACTCTCCTCTACAACCAGGCCAAATCTCAGATCATTCATTTGCCCCAGCTGATTGGGCGTCTCGTGATGAATTTGCTGATATTGCCCATTTTCAGATCTCCCGTTTGCCCCCGGGTGTCTTCCAATGTGCCCCAACTACAAAGTTGGTATTTGTCTCCGGTTAGTGTTGTTTTAAGAGGGGTCTCTGGTCTGCGGAGTTAAAATCCCCCCTCTTTCAGGTCTCTCAAAGGCACTCCTTCACTTGGTCATCCAGCCGGTGAATAATGCCACTTAAATGCCACCGTGACAAAAGCTTGAGAAGAAAGAAGGGGTGGCAGGCTTTCACTGGGGGCCATAGACTGCCCCGCGTCTGAGACAGAGGGCTTCATTTCAGAGAGACTGCAGGGCTTAAAGTTAAAGATTACTTTGAAATCTGCACTCCTCCTTCCTCTCCAGCACCGAACTGCCCCCTTCTGCAGCCCCCTCCCTCCCCCTCCCTGCAGCCGTCACTCCCTCCCCCCCTTCCCCCCCCCCCGCAAAAAATAAAAAACCTGCCGCCACAGAGCAGGGGATGAGTTGGGAGAAGATCCTCTTTGATGACACAGAAGGATCCTTTTGTTCCCTAATCCCCCGCCCCCCGACCAAACCAACCAACCAACCCCACACCCGCCCCCACCCCGCCCCGCCCCCCCGCTGCACCCCCTTTCCCCCCTTCTCTGGTAATAGTTTAAGTTAAGCTGGACGTCGAGATCCTGCGTGATTAGCCGGGGGCCTCTATGGTTACATCAGCCTGGCTGGCCCGTGATGTGCGGTGCCATGTCATGTCACACCTTGCTGAGGTCAAGGCGTACAGATGCCCCCTTCAGTGGGCTGCCCCTCATCCATGCCTGGGAATCCTACTGAGGAGAGCAAAAAGTAAAAGAAAAAGCATTCATCACCTCCCCCACCCCACCCCCCATGGCCTGACTCTACTGGGGACTTCCATTTTCTTTCACTGAAATTCGCCTTGGTTCTCAGCTACGGAGGCCCAGGTGAGAGCGTGGATCACACGACCCTCGCCTCGCCGCGCTTCCCGTGCGCGCTTGCATACGCGCGAGGCTCAGCGTTTCCGGTTTTTCTTTTTCAAAGCCACCCGGCATGCCGAATCTCGCCACAAGAGGGCGCTGTTACATAACCTCGCACGAACAGGAACAACTTTTGGATCCGGGTGAAAATCGGTTTAAACCGACCCGCTCCTTTTTAAAAAAAATCTGGGTGTTTTTCGGTGAAAGTCGGTAAAAACCGGAAGCGCCGAGCCTCGCGCGCGCAGGAGCGGTCTCTGTGGGAGGAGACTCAGGAACAGAAGACAGATCACCCGGCATGGAGCCAACCCCGTGACTCGAGCCGAGCATTTGTTGTGGGCGGGATGGCCGTCCTACATTTTCCAGAAAATAAGGGGTCACTCACCTTGTCGCCCTCTTCCTGTCTCCCCCTCTGGGGGCGTCTTTGCGTCATTATCAGATTGGACACACGTGACTCACACAGCACATGAAGAGTCCCCCGCGCTCATAACACTTGTCCTCTGACGGCTCGTGTCCCATGAGGTTGACCCCTCTACCGTAGCCTGTAGCGGTAGCCATTAGCAACGCCCCGCACGAGCGCCGACACGTCATGCGCCTGCACGCGGACGCGCGTCAGCGTGTGCGTGTGGGCGCGCGCGCGGAGGAGACGGAAGCACGAAAAGTGTGCGTGTGCTCTTGCGCGCACGCGACTCCACCGGCATATGTGGCAGATACAAACATATGGCTTAACGAGCATGACGCCCCCCCGAGGCCCGGCGGGTTGGGGGCTATTGTCCGGGGGGTCACGGAGTCAAGTACGGCTTACCTGGCCGCTTCCCTTTCATCAGGTCCTTCCTCAGATGTCACGGAGGACAGGAGAAAAATAACCCGCCCTCTTCCGAAGACCCGGACCCGGAGACGGACAGACACACTCTCTCTACTGGTCCGTCTCTTTGTCATGTTGAAATGTGGCGTTATGAGACAGAGAGAGGGGGGGGGGCAGAGGACGGGGTGAGGGAGAGAAAGGGGGAGAGGGGGAGTGAGAGAGACACAGGGAGAGAGAGGGGGTAGGGGGACAGAGAGAGAGGGAGGGGTGAGGGGCGAGAGAGAGAGCAAGAGAGGGAGAAGGGTAGGAGGGGGAAAGAGCGAGAGGGAGGAGGGGGGGAGGGGTGGGGTAGTGCAAATCCTTTATAATAAACATCAGGGCCGTTCCTAGTTTTTTTGGAGGCACAATGCAAAACCTTGTTTGCCCCCCACCCCCCATCCCACCCCCCATCCCAAGCAGTCCTGAACACACTCTTAATGTAGAGCAAAACTGATGGTATATAATATAAATACAAATATAATCATAAATATAAAAGAAAGCAAGTGCTACATTTAACACAACAAAAGAAATTCTTTAATATCAGGGATGATGTTGCGTTGCTATAAGTTGTTAGATATTGAATTGTTGACTAATAAAAAAAAGAGGAAAAATTGGTGGTTTTAAAACTCATAATCACATGAACAAGAATGAAACATTAAATTCAACCTAAAAGTGAAGTGCAAATGATGTAATAAACCAATAATTCAAAAGGTGGTCTTGTTTCGTAGGCCGGTCCAGTCTCACTGGCATAATGTTTGTATACCACATATTTACACTTCCCAAAATACATTACAAAATACATACACACACTACATACACACAGTACATACACACAGTGCATACACACACTACAAACACACTACAAACACACTTCATACACACAGTACATACACACAGTACATACACAGTGCATACACACAGTGCATACACACAGTGCATACACACAGTACATACACAGTGCATACACACAGTACATACACAGTGCATACACACAGTGCATACACAGTGCATACACACAGTGCATACACACACTACATACACACAGTGCATACACATTGCATACACACAGTACATACACACAGTGCATACACAGTACATACACACACTACATACACACACTACATACACACAGTGCATACACACAGTACATACACACAGTACATACACACAGTGCATACACACAGTACATACACACAGTACATACACACACTACATACACACAGTGCATACACACAGTACATACACACAGTACATACACACAGTGCATACACAGTGCATACACAGTGCATACACACAGTGCATACACACACTACATACACACAGTACATACACACAGTACATACACACAGTACATACACAC
Source organism: Lampris incognitus (assembly GCF_029633865.1). NCBI lineage: Eukaryota > Metazoa > Chordata > Actinopteri > Lampriformes > Lampridae > Lampris > Lampris incognitus. Next base: position 40,000,609 of record NC_079224.1, on the reverse strand, counting down.
AGTACATACACACAGTGCATACACACACTACATACACACAGTACATACACACAGTACATACACACAGTACATACACACAGTACATACACACAGTGCATACACAGTGCGTACACACAGTGCATACACAGTGCATACACACACTACATACACACAGTACATACACACAGTGCATACACACACTACATACACATGGTTGCCGACATTCTGTCACATGCATGCGATGCCTGCCAGCTCGTGTTGTGGGGCCAGACGTGACGGGGATACACAAATGTGTCTGGCCTCGCAAGACCACACGTCAACCTGTCCCCCTGCATGCCCACGACGCACGTCAACATACTGCAGAATGAGGGCGCAGTGGAGGACACAATGAGGGCGCAGTGGAGGACACAATGAGGGCGCAGTGGGCTCACCTCCTCCGCTCACATCGCATGCTTCATTGCAAAAGGGCTTTTCTGTGCGTTCGGGTGCCTCCTCTCCAGAAGCACAGCCTACACATTCACCTCCTCACATATTTATTTAGCGGAGGCCTGAGCTGCAGCAAGTCCAGCATCTCGGTAACTAGTGATTGAGGCCTGTGCCTGCATGACGAGGTCAACTGCCACATCCAGCTGGGCTGTGGCAGACTGCGGGGCTTTCCTGACATGCTCCACTTGGTTAAGGTTATCGTATTACACCGCCGTGGAAATGCGCAGGGGGTACGACCCGGCCTCCTCTACCCGGCCTCGGTCTTTGTCAAGGCATCTCCAGGCTTGTCCCTGACTGAAAGCAGCGCCTCCCTCAAGTCAGGGTCCCGGCAGTAGCCGCCGATGACCGCTAGAGGGCAGCAAATTACCGTGATTTCCCCCAAGCTCGCGTGCAATACTGAGGTTCTGCTGTATTTTTGGTCCCGTTGCTCAGTGCTGAGACGCATTATAGCTGTGTTTGTCTCCTTTCTCCTCTTGGGTGATTGTCTTCGTGTTTTCCAGAGTTCTGATTCTCATCTCTGTGTCCGAGTCCACTCAGAAACCTCGTAATGGAGCCCGGTGCCGCACAGCCTCTGGGCTGTTCATCCGATTTGCTTCTCTCGTGTAACTCCAGGAGTTAACGCCATGTGACCCTTCCAGACTGCCGGGGCCTTGTGTCTGTCTGTGGTGTTTCTGAGAAGAGGGCGTACGGTTTCTGTGCGTTACCGAAGCGGCTCATAGCGTCCGTGGAGGCCCGGTGTTGCGTCACTCACCGCGCCGCCAGACTCAATGGGCCTCATTCATGAACCGCTCGTCATACAGATGTGTTCTTGCACAACCCGTGGAAGTTTTTTAGCTCCCCAGATCCTCCGGCAGTCTGGAGCAAAGCCTGACGGTTATTTGTGATTCCTTCCCCCTCGACCTCCATCGTCTACCTCCTGCAGCAAGCCGCCACCCAGGCCTGCGAAGGCCCCAGCATCAGCCGACCGGTGTCTAAACTCAGGGGTGGCCCGGGTTCTGCTCCGGCCTCTGAGACAAGCTGCAAAATCCCATGGCCGTGCGAGAACAAATCTGCATGCACCCAGACTGACGAAGGAGGCCCCGTGTGTGTGCACGCCACACGGAGCCTAAAGTGCATGAAGATTTCGTCTCCAGCGGCCTTGAACGGACACCTCGTCCCTTCTCCTCGTGTCGGCCCCGCCGCCATCCAGCCGTCCTGTGCAAGTCATCCAAGGCAACGCTGAGCCCCAAGTATTTCTCAGAGTTATTGTAAACCTTTTCTTTTTTCCTTCTACATTTTGTGTGTGTGTGTGTGTGTGTGTGTGTGTGTGCGCTGACAACATGTGGGTACGGGCTCGAGATGTTAGAGGTGATTGGCCCCCGAGTGCCCACAGTTCTCCTATATCGGCCGTGTTCGTGAGACGGTCCATTTGTCGTTAACTCCGAGTTCTCTGGAAAACCATTCGCAGCAATTAAGGAAAAACTGCACTGTTGTTTCTTGAGTTAATCAGACAGCTTTGCCCCCCCCCCCTCCCCCTGCACCCCCCCCCTCCCCCCCCCCCCCCCGTTCAGTAATGTGTTGTACGTGAAGTGGTGACGGGAGCTTTTAGCATCTTCTCATGCGGGGGACGGGACATCCGAGCTTGACTAAAACGGTCCTCTCAACGCTAGTTTGAGCAGCGCCGCGTGTAATGTAAAGCCAAACGGGGGGGGGACTCCCAACTGCACTAATTTTCCTCCGTGTGTGTTTAATTGGAAATACAAGTCTTGGCTCCGGACCGCCGCGTGCCCCGGAGAGCCTCGAGCTCACGACTCGTTGCATTACTGTGATGGCAGCGTGCTTATATGTAAAGCTCTAAACTCACCCATCTGCTAAGTGGTGATTGACGGGAGCCTCTTTTGTACCAAGAGAGGCACAAATCATCACAACCTCGATCCGAGGAGTCCTGGGTTTGTAGTACTCAGCGTCAAATTTAACCCTCTTATTGTTTTACGAATCACACGAACGTGGGGCCGCTGGCGACTGCAGAGCCCCGCACCACCGCGTAGTCTGCGTGTAACAAGACATGGCCTCGGTGCTCGTGCGGCCTCTGTTCCCAGACTCCCCGGTGGTGCGGGTGCAGCATGGGAAGATGGACAATGCCACCTAGAGCTTGGCCTGTGGTTAAGACCCGGCCAGCTGTTGCACAGAGCCAAGCTGTGCCGCTTCCCGTCCGCCGCTGTTGGTTTAACGCGGCCATCTCTGCAGCACGGGCCCGGGAGTTAACGAGGGGCATTCTTGCGGGCACTGTACAAATGTTTACGAGGGTACTGGTGGCAATGACGTTTAATTTTCCACATGTGTGTGTGTGTGGGGGGGGTCGCCAGGGAAAACACACGCGGGGCCCGTGCACATGTCTTCAGACTGGTCAGGCTAGGCTGAAGCGTCGATGCTCATAGCAGTTTTTTTCCAGTTTAGTGCCTTGTTAACACGTCCTGCGGCGGTGGAGACGGTTAGCAAATTTGTAACGCCACTCACCCAGCCCCGGTGCACCATGGGAACACGGCATGTTGCTGCTTGTCAACCTCTCTACCTTCAGGCCATCGTGCCACCTTTCTCGTGGCCATTTTGAAAATGGCAGCTAATCACTGTCACGGGACCTGGCTGCACTAATTTCATATGACCACAAGTGAAGGGCACATTGTTGCATTTGGCTGGGGAGGCTGCGAGAACAGCTGACGACCGGGAACCACCCGGAATATCCAGTAGGATCGCGTCAAGACCAACCAGCAATACGAGCGGATGAGTGACCGCTATCAATGTTTTGCACCGCCTGCAACCCATAATGCAAACCACATCCCTCCCTCACACTTTTCATCAGCTGGCAACTGTGGCACTATTACCTCACAGCATGTAAATGTCCAAAACCAATCATATGCTCATTTTACAATTGTAAAAATAGCATGCTTTTTTTTGTCAATTACAGCATTTCGAAGTATCACCCGGTCTTCGATTTGCTCAGTCGCAGCAGTGACGTATTTCAAATGTTGATACGTTCGAATACTTTTGATCAAACACTTGTTTCTAAATAAAAGGTTTGCAACATTTTAGGGCACACGGCCCAAACTGGTACCGCATATCTCTCTTTTAACTGCTCTGTGTGCCTTACTCTTTTTCTGCCTCTGATTTATTCCTGCATTCGTTATTTGCATCCGTAATTTTAACACACGTGTCCCAGAACGTGTTCCGGGTTTCCAGTTCTCCAGATTCCCACTTTCCATTCAAAACGCCTTTATTCCACTGTGGCCTGCCAGCTACTCATCCCACAGTGACCAAGCTTCTTCGTCCTTGTATTTTTAACTTCAGGTCCGTTCCTCCAAACCTCACGGTTATATCACTTTGGGGCTGTGGAGCAAAGTGAAACCTGATTTCGCCTCTTCCTCTCCGCCACATACGCATCCTGTTTTTAATTAGGCTACAGGCCACTAACACGTCTACCACTTAGCTTGCGACGGCGGCTTCTGCCAATCTGTCAGCTGCTTCGTTTTCCTGCACAGCTGCATGGACTGGTTTCCAAAGAAGTCCTCCATCGCACTTCGTTTTTGGCATCCTATGTTGCACTGTTGCTATCTCAACTTGCACATCAGGCCTGACTTTAGTTTTGTATTTGCCGCCACCGCTCGCTGTTGAATGAGAGTGCACTACCACAACAGCTACATTTCTGCCACCCAGCTAATACGAGTGCTGAAGGTTCAGCATTTAAGAGCGAGACTCTTCTGGGCTGTCGTTTCTGAGTTATGAATTTGATGCTACAGGCTACACATGCCAAATGCTGCTCGCCCTGCTAAATGAACCCATCCGTGCAGCTCTGCAGACGGGGCCTCCGCATACTCGTAAGGATGCTACACCACCAGAGGGCGCCAACACACCTGTGCTGCGTCTAGTCAACTGTACATTCAAGAGCAGACTGTACAGCCATGGGGGAATTCCACTTCCTCCTTGCCTCCGTAGCTTGGAGACCGGTGTCTGTGGAAGTACATAACCGGGTGTCTCAACAGTGGATGTGAATACAAACACGTCTCTCTTCCAGGAAGATTTTCAATCCGGAAATTCCCAGAAAAGTTGAATGGGTTCATCCGGACACCAAGTTTGGATGGACTGATTCACCATTTGAGGGATTTCCACACCTGCGTTATTGAGCATGCGTCGAGACTTTTCGACCCGGGGAGGGGGGGGGTGTCACCGTGACTGCACCCAGAATCTGATGTTACCGGCACAGGTACTCAAAACCTGCCAAAATGAATCATCAGTGGACTACCAGATTTTAAATGGGCCTCTGCGTATGCTTTTTAGATGACTTGGGCAATAGGTTATGGTTAATTGTGGCTGAACATTAATATTTTTCACCAGGTATTTCTGGTTGAACATGTTTTTTTTATTTACTCAAGTTACAATCTGAAATTGTATCCTTATCAGCAACAAAGAAAAGTCAAGTCATGTCAGTGTGCATATAACATTTGGGATGAATGGATTATGTCTACTGAATTGTACCACTTTAACAAAACAGATCCGAAATAACCCATTGTCCTTCGCAGGTCGTTGGGAGGTTCAGAAACACTTCCCTATGCGGAGACCTGTTAGGATCCATCAGGGGAGGCCAACGGAAAATCACCTTGTAACTGCACTGAAATTTGAGTGATGGGATTATTGGAAAGGATTATAACATCATTTTTCCCCCCATGTTGAAGTCAATTAAATATTGCAATATTGTCTTTAAAGGCTTAACCTTTCTCTTTCGGGTACGACTGTCCAGGCTTAGGTTAATGTGTTTAGGTGTGGCATTTTTTGTACGGCTATTCAGTTGTTGCAATGAAGAGTTTTACGAAGAGACAGCAACCGGAAGTAGACACAGGTCGGCTCCTCGGGCCGGTCCGCGCGTGCAGTCTCTCTGCTCCCGATTGACCTGTTTTTCCTGCTGCTAAATGAGGCGACGCTCGACCATTGTCAGCCCTGATTTCAATGACTCGGGATTAAACAATGACCCGCTCCGTAAGATTACACAACGGTAACGTGTCCCGCTCCCGAAAAGCAAAACGCGGTTTCTCTAAAACGACACAAAAAAAACAACAAAAAAACAAAAAAAACAAAACACGACGACGAGGGGCAACGCCGCCCGCCGACCTGACCGAGAGTAACCCTCGCGCGACGTCACCGCCGCCTCAAGCACGCGCCACCTCCGACGGGCCAATCGCTGAGCTCGACGCCGCTCCGTCACTTCCGGGCTAGTGAAGCGGACCCGGGGATACAGATGTTTTAGTTCCCTCTAAAACATATTTTTTTTTTCCAACGGGGCCGGAGAGTGCGGGGTGTAAACACAGGGCAGCGTGTTTAAACCGGCGCTCTAAGACGCAATGCCGCTGTAGCGGGAAAACTCGCCTTAGCCCACCGGCACCCTCGCCGAGCCACCGACGAGCCGCGGCGGCGGAGGAGGAGGAGGCGGAGGAGGAAAGAGGTGAGAGCGCGTTGTTGTCTGCGGAGCCGCTCTGCAGATGTTGGTGTGTGGTTGTGCCGCGCGTACCAGTTTCTCGGCGTGCCACATGGCCCGTAGCGCCCGGTAATGGCTGAGAGAGATGGGGGGGGGGGGGGCCGAGCCGACGGCTGCGATGATTAGCTTAGGAAGTAGGGCTTTATAGCTCGCCTTGCCTGCTGGTTGCCTCTGCTAGCTTAACCGCTGCTAGCTTAACCGCTGCCCTTAGCCATGGCTACCGCGTCGCCGTGCAGGGCGAAATGGCGTTTAGCTAGCCCAGACCCGTTAGCTGCATGAACAGCCAACGGTGCCCGAATAGCTACCAGAGTGAGCGGTTTCTGATCTGCTATCGATGCTGTATTTTATCAGCACTAAAAACGAATTAATCGGCTGCAGGCTGTGTGTTGAGTGATATGATCCTCATCGTTTTGGGGGTTGTTTTTTTTTTTTCAATCAATCTCACTGGTCTCAAACCGACGTGTTCAATATATCTGAGCACGTGGATGTTTTGACGAGCGTTTTGACAAGCTTCCCCGCGGCAAATGTGTTCGGCATTAGGAAGTTTACATAACAAACCCCATCACGTGGGTGTGAGCGTTTCGGGGGCTGTTCCGCCCATGGGCACAAGCCCATGGGTACTATCACATCCATGGTATGACCTACCTGAATAGCTCTTTGTCAGTAGCCCAGTGTTTTTTTTTTTAATTTATCACAAGGCGAGGCTGTTTGGATAACTACGCTGATTCCCCTCCTGTTCGGCAGTGCGAACACATAAAAACCAGTCGTTTTGTTGTTGAGGTTGCCAGAACATGCCAGAACCCCCTCTTTACATCTGGGACAATCATGGCCATGACAATACCACTGAGGGAAATGTCTGACCAGGAGCAATCAGGTGTGGCTTTGCGGAGGGGTGTGTTCACTCAATAATGAATGTGTGTTATCTGGTGAGTAACTAGACCTGTATTACAGGTATCAAGTGTGAAGACGAAAATATATATCTGTCATTCTTTCATTTGCAGTTGCAGTGTGGGGTGCAAATAATTACAAGCCAGTGCCATATGCAGTGGATTAAGTCCTGTCACTTGCATCACTATTTGCTGTATTGAAAAATGATAAATTGGAAAAATCCGACCTGCAGAGATGGGCGATCAAACAGCTGAGAAAATACGTCAAGGTGAATTACGATTTAAATAAGACGGAAAAAGGCAGCTGCGCTTCCCAATGCTAGCTCGTAGTAATACTGCGGATACTGTTAGCTCCCTCCCAGAGTCAGACAGTTGGTGGTGTAAAGTAGTGAGGATACGTTTCAGTGATGATGACTGGCTGAAACAGTATTGGTATACTTCAGTATCACGATTCTATCTTTCACAGTATTGTATCAACATTTACAAACACCGCATCGATTCTTAATATTACAAGGGATGAACCGGTATCACTTTTTCAATGTTGATACTGATTCCAAGTATGAATCTTTAAGTATCAGCCAGTACTGAGTTCTGATCCGTTACTGTTGCTGATCAGTACAGACTTGGACCATTAGTTTGGCATCAATGAGCAAAATAATTGACAGAAGAACTTTTTCTGCCATTAAAGAAATGCTAGTCTCCATGTGCCAAGAATGCAGTAAAACAAGCCATTTTGCTTTTATTTATGACATGTCTCGTGGATTTTTGTATCGTATTTTAGTCTTGGGTAAAATCTCCGATACTTATACTCCATTTTAGCTTGTTATTGGCCCAGTATCCAATACCAGTGTCGATATCGGTGTATCGCTGTATTACACACCAAGAGACATACTGATACTCCATTTTAGCCTGTTATTGGCCCAATATGCAATACTAGTATCGATATCAGTGTATCGCTGTATTACACCAAACGCGCAGTGCTACTTCACTGTGTTATTTACATTTCTGACCACTACGTGGCGGGCAGTATTATAACAGGGCTACACGGAACTACCACAGTAGGCATTGCCGGTGCCACACTAGCTATGACTCTTGATTTTACGCATATTGAGTTGTTTTCTTTATGATATCTTTCTAAAATTCGGACACATTGTTGCAGTATATGACAGTGTTTGTAGTATCATACCACAGTATACTGAGACATGACACTTGTATTATGATGCAAATTACATTGTCACATTCTAGCCAGTACACATCCCTACTAAATACAGCAGAGACAACTAACCCCTACACCAGACCAGTCTACACCAGACACATTTTTTATGATGCACGTAAGTTGTGTGTCTGACAAGAGGTGAGAAATTTCTGTTGTAGTCGATCCTGCAGCTGCTCTGTAGTGGCACATTAATGCCACCACACACCAGCGCCGTCTGACTCAAGTCAAGAAGAATGCTGCTATTCATTTCAAAACCCCCACAGCGTCCCAAGTCAATGTGTGTCTGCTTGATGAGCTGAGAATTTTTATAACACTGTTCTGTTCCCAGGCATCGATGCTCCTAGAGACTCACATTTTCTGGTTTTGCAGAGCAGGGCTTAATAACCCTATCTGATGGGCATCGGCTGGTGCTTCTGGTGTGTACTACAGGCGAAACATGACTAAAGTCGTTCCCTGATTTTAGAATTTCTTTTGTAATTTGTGTTCCAATGTTAGTGCCAGTGTGTGAGCTAGGTGTGTGTGTGTGAGCTAGGTGAGTGTCGAGAGTCATCAGAAAGGTAAATAAAGCCCTGTCTAATTCCTTTAGATTATACAGTACAATACTGCAACCCTTGTTTTCCATTCTTGCAGTATGATACCACAGTAGGTTAACATAAACATATCCAAACCATTCTGCTTATGAGGACCATAAATTGCTTGCAAGATTAAAGTTAAGGTGTTTCAGATATTCAGGACTTTTATTTTCAAATGCTCGATTTGACAGTGTAACATGTTAGAGGCCAAAAATATCAATAACTGCAGCCAAAGTACTGATACAGCACTACAAGCAGCGTGTATCATATTACACTGTGACAAAGCTGGTGATGTGTGCAAAAGCCGACACACATGAGCCCTTATGCACATACACACAAATACTCGGTCACACACACACGAACGCATTTCTTAGAATTGATAATGAACACTGTGCAGTAAGAGTCGGGTGACTTGCGTGGAAGCAAATTGCCGCTGCGGTATAGGGTCCTCTTGGATTTTACTTCTTTTTCCTCTCAGAAAGAGCACTGAAATAATAGAGGGCTGCAGATGCCGACGGTCACACGTTGCAGCTGAGCAGTGTCGGTTAGTCCAGTTGTCCACTGGCCACTGATGGGAAATGTGAGCAGTGTTAAGAGTCTCATGAGACATGTTATTTTACCCCGCTGGTAATGTGTTGTTGCAGTTGCAACGCTGCAACAGTAACCCTGTTATTTTGCCTACCTAGTCTGTCGCCAGCTAATATCAAGCATAGATGTATCTGTCTGTCAAGGGCGCTAGCATTTTAGAAGGGGAACAATACTAGTTTATACATTCCAGAGATGTTAAAGAATATCCTGTTAATTTTCTTGATGCTTAGCAGATATTTCTGTGGCACATCTCAGCCCAGACAAGGAACCTCCACCTCGCCGGTCGGTGCTAGATTCCTTCCTGCGATGTCACATCAGCCTGCAGCATCAGGTTGGACTAACAACCCCAACCCCCCACCCCCCGCCCAGCCAAGCTGTGGAATGTAGCATCGCTCCTGTCCCGGACTTGTTCAGGTTCACTGGCTACTGTGCTACACCTCTGGTCACTCGGACCTTAACGGTGCCCTAGAAATAGCCAAGTTAACTGGGATACTTTCTTTTAGCTTAGATCTCCGTGGTATGTTTACATACTGATGGAGGAATCTAGACCCTGATGAGACGAGATGCACTGTCCTTTTTTGTTTTCCTACACTCTTCTGAGCTGTGTGTAATGTATAAGCTGATTAATGATCATATCTGTACAAGAAGTACGTTTATTTAGTCATGCACTCTGCCTCATCTCTACGCCTGTGCTGTTGCTCGGTAAATACACTCATCGCGGGGCTGGCCTCTGTGCCCTAAGGCCAGCTTAAATGGTGAGGTAAATGGTGCCAACTTTGGAACAGGTGAAGATAGGCCCTGCTAGTTCCTGAGCTGTGTGTGTGTGTGTGTGTGCGTGTGTGTGTGACCCTAAAACCTGCTGATGTGGCTTTGATGGGGACCATATTTCTAATATGTGTTGTGTCTGTTTTGCAGGTCTGCTCAAGCTACGCACGGCAAGAGCCTCCACCCTTGACACGTTCTCAGCCACTCAAGTCTTCACCGACCGTCTTCGCTCGCACAAAGGCGAGAGAAGTGAGGGTTTTTGGTAACACCCCTGCCTCAAACACACCAAGACTTGTGAACTGTGACCTGACTTGTGACCTTATCCCTGAAGATGAAACTGAAGGAGGACATGAACCCGCTGCTACTGCAGGTGTTCCGCTCTGTGGTCTGGGTCTACTCCGTCATCACCTTCCTCCCCTGGTATTTCCTCTCCGGGGCTGGCACCAACCTGGAGCGGGCACGGCGGATTAAGGCACACTCCGTGAGTGGGCACCCAGCAGGACCTTACCGGGCTATCCACAGCCAGAAAAGACTGGTGGCATGGCTGCACCCAGGGGTTGACACCTTGGACAAAGTGTTTGAATATGCAGCCAAGAGGTTCCCGGACAGAGACTGTCTGGGCACCAGGCAGCTGCTCAGCGAAGAGGATGAACTCCAGCCCAATGGCAAGGTCTTCAAAAAGGTGGGAGACATTGTACAAGTATTTTTTTAACACCCCTGTTCCTGGTACAATAACCCCCACTCTCCACTTCAGATCAGTAGTTAAGTCAAGTTTATTTGTATAGCCCAAAATCACAAAGTAGTCCCGAAGGGCTTTACAATCGGTACAATATACGACAATATTTGACATACAACAGTAGGGCAGGGCTTCTGTCTTAGTTAATGTTTAGTTCAGTTGTATTGAGCTCTGTTGTATTGAAGATTGTGTTCCTCATCTTGTGTTATCTTAGAGCCGTGTAAAAGTGTTATGAGAGTCAGTGGATTTGCAGGCAGTGTGGCTGTGTCTGCAAGGCCTGCTGTGCAGCCTGCCAGTGTGGTCAAATTGAGGAATGTGGGTGGAGGAACAGTTTACAGTGCTGTTTTACTGGTCCTTTTGTCTCGGCCGTGATTCACGTTGAATGAGCTGCACATCAGCCAAAGCTCCATAGGGGGCGATGGTGGACTTGATATGATGGGTGATATTGTAATTGCAGCAGATGGCCCTGGAATGCTTGCTATGTTACTCTGATTCACATCTATAGATATAGCCTCATATTATTGGGGGAAAAAAACATGTAAATATTGATCAGAATCATGTTTATTGGCCATGTTTGCGCATATATGGAATTCGACTCCGGTTCTGTGGCTACTCAGTGTACTTAACATAGAATAGCAATACTACAACACACCAATGTTCAGATATAGACACAAAGATTGACTTATACAGGTGAAATATGAGGTGATAAGGTGCAGTGGTGCAGAGAATGATCTCACTGATGTTCTCTGTTCACATTGGGCTTCATGCAACAGACACTTTTATGCACTGATCAATTCATAAGAACTATTAAAGAATGTAAAATTAACCAATTTTGTCTTATTTTGGATTTGTTTGTTGATAAAAACCATAATTTAAAAGTATTGCAGAACTGTAGTAGTTACATTTATATGCACAAGAGTTCAGCTCCACCACATCCATAAATCATTTGCTTTACCCACAGACTTCTTTCAAAACTGGGGGGCCTAAAAAAAATACGTTTAGGCCTAAATTTGATACATAATATACGCACGATGGCGGATTCACGTTTGCAGTGGCCTCACCCAGTACCGGTGTGGGAAGATGGCAGCGCAAATTCACGTTTGCGGCTGCCTCACCCAGTACCATCCATGCACACAGTAAAAAACTGATCCATTTGTACACTCAGAGTTAAATTAACACTCAGGAAGTTAAATTAACACTCAGGATTTTACTGTGCAGTGTCTTTGTCCACGCCTGCATTTAAATTTTGTCTTCGTTTGATGGCTGCAAGAGCTTGGTCTGCTGCATCCTGTGGGCCCAGGGACCACGGCCATGCCTGGAGCTGTACCCGAGGAGGTAACACCGAGGGCGGTCTGATAGGATGCGGAAGCGGGGCAGGCTAAGCTACTGCTAGCCCATGCAGACCGGCAGTTCCAATAACACCGAGGGCGGTCTGGTGGCGGCCTCACCTGGTGTTGACTGTGGTGTTTTTGGTGTCGTGGGAGTGCAGGGAGGTGTGTCAAGGGTGTCTGGCTGGGAGGGCTGGCGTTGGATCGGCTGGGGGAGCCTGATCTGCTACGTCTGGTGGGCCCAAGGACCACAGCCCCTGCCTGGAGCTGCACCCGAGGAGGAAGCACCGAGGGTGGTCTGACAGGATGCGGAAGCGGGGCAGGCTAAGCTAACTGCTAGCCCATGCAGACCGGCAGTTTCGACAGTCATCCTGGCTGGCGTTTGTTCCCTTGGACAGTGCTTTTTTTTTTTTGTAGTTTGGATATATGATATATATTGTAGGTTTTGGATATGTGTTTTTGTCTTTGTGTTGCACTTCTGTGGGCTGGGGGAAATTATATTTCGTTTCATTTCTACTTCGTTACATGAAATGAAATGACAAATACAGTCTTCCTGATTCCTGCAAATGGCCTACATACTGCATAAGCACAAGACGCCACAGGAAAAAAATTATTTTCCTTTTTGTCTGTTTTTACATCAGCACTTGTGTAGTTGTTTTTCTTGTTAGATACTTTCTCTTGGCATCTTGACATTGTCTATCATGGCATGTTTCAATGTAAAGGAAGCACCCAGTTATTTGGATTTCTCTCTCTCTCTCTCTCTCTCTCTCTCTCTCTCTCTCTCTCTCTCTCTCTCTCTCTCTCTCTGTCTCTCTCTCTCTCTCTCTCTCTCTCTCTCTCTCTCTCTCTCTCTCTCTCATATCACAAAAAACATCATGGAAAACTGACTGCCCTGGTTGTTTTGGGGTTTTTTTTTAGGCTTTTATTACTTTATTATTTACTCATTGAATCCTTGCTGGCACATTCATTCAATTTACAAACCAGTGGTGTTCAACATTGAGCGTGCATATGTAAAAACAAACTTTGGTCATTTAGGATGTTGTGTGACGCTGTCATTGATTTCTCTTGATCGCTTCATGCAAGATCAAATTTAAGAAACACGTGAAAAACTTAAATGAATGTTGTTGCATGAAGGTCTTTGGCGTTCCAGCAACAGGGATGCCGGATTTGTTTCCCTGAAATTTCGTCATCCCAATGATAAGCTGTCTCATTGACTTAGTCAAATTTGTCCAAGATGTTCAGTGTTTGGCTGCTTTTAGAGACAACCAAAGCTAGAAGAGTAGAGCTAATTTTGCTGCTTGGCATGGTTTAATGGATTATGACTAATCTTGATTTTTGGTGTTTTTTCCATGTGTGTGTGTGTTTGTGTGTAGGTAATTTTGGGGGACTATGATTGGCTGTCATACAAGGAGGCCTACCAGGCTGCAATGTGCTTTGGCAGTGGACTGGCAGCTCTGGGCCAAAGTCCTCAGTGTAACATTGCCATCTTCTGTGAGACCAGAGCAGAATGGATCATAGCTGCACAGGCCTGCTTCATGTACAACTTCCCACGTGAGTTGTAGGCAAATACACCGGTATTATATGATTTCCGTCCCCTATGCGTGATTAACTCACTCCATCGGTTTTGATTGTGACAGTCGTAACCCTGTACTCTACCCTGGGACCAGCCGCCATTGCCCATGGCCTGAATGAGACGGAGGTCACACACATCATCACAAGCAAAGACCTCCTGCAGAGTCGTCTCAAGGTACTTGTCACATTATGCTGTTTATGACTGTCATCATCTATCTGCGTCAGGTTAGCCAGCTTGTATAAAGACTCGACTGTGCTGTGCCCGACTCTAAAACTAGATTAACTCACAATCAGTGCTGTGTCACCAATTCCCCATTTGTGTAAGATTAAGGCTTGATGAAGAGCTCATCTGTGATTGCATTTAGTAATTACTTCTCTCCTCCCTGCTTACCCCCCCCCCCCCCGCTTCTCCACCCGCCTCTTTCTCCAAGGCCATACTGTGTGATGTGCCGAGACTGCAGCACATCATTGTTGTAGACAGGAAGCCCACCAGCTGGCCAGACATTCCCAAAGGCATCATGGTCTACAATATTGATACTGTACAGGAGATGGGCTCTTCGCCTGACAATAGTAAGTATTTCAGGGCTTTGAAATGTACTGACTGCTTTCTGCTATGACAAAGACTCAACAAGTTGGTAAGGCTAATCATTTTGCCCCCCCCCCCCCAAAAAAAACAGCAAAAATTCCTCTTTACTTACTTCCATAAACATTTCAATTAGATGAAAGTCCCAAGATGGGACTTGGGTCCGTCTTAATTTTTGTAGTTTCGTGGGGTATTTACCTGCATACTATCAATGTTTTCTATTTTGTTCCTTTTTCTTGAGCCTAGCTGGCTCATCTTTTTCACCAGACCTTTTCCATTATGGATGTAACAGATACTAAAGAAGAGTATTTCTGTCCATGGGACCTAGAGGCATGGCTCCAAATGATCGAAACATCAAATCCCTCAGTTTCTCTTGCCCACCAGGATGCAGTATACACCAGAGGCACCTTCCTTAGCCCCATTTGTAGTTTTAGCATCTACCATGATCTGTTTCCCTCCAAGATTGCGCTAAATCCCCTACCGGCATATCATATAATTGTTTGAATTCTCTTAGCTCAATTAATTATCTTGGAGATAAACTACAGCCTGAAGTAAAATAGATAGGTAACGTTGCATGGAATAAGTTGGTAATATGATGTTATGCCCATCTGTATACTAGTCAGCACACATTGCTTCCTCTCTAATTATATTCTTGGCAGTAATAATAACTCATAAGTAGGTGTGTGGTCCTTTTCAGCTCCTAACCAGGCTCTCCTTCTCCTTCTACTTCTCTGTAGAAGCAATGGCTCGCATGCAGCCTGTGCCCTCCGACATTGCTGTCATCATGTACACCAGCGGCTCCACTGGCATCCCCAAGGGTGTCATGATCTCCCATAGCAACATCATCGCTGGCATCACGGGCATGGCCGAGCGAATCCCCAACCTCAAGTATGCCGGCATCAGACTGACGGCTCTCTGGCCTACTCTCTCACTCACCTCCTCTCCTTTTCTCAGCTTTATTACCACTTGTGTTCTCAGTCTCTTGGTAACCGCAAGACATCCCTCTTTCAGTGTCTATCCAGCTGGCTACTGGGTCACACTGATTCTAACAGGCATAAGCTATCAAAATCAGATGTATTCTTTCTCAGTATCATTTTTGCACACTCACATGCTATTTTACTCAGCCCTGTGATCTTACATTCTCCATCTGCAGCAACTGAGTTTCCATTCCCTTGTCTGTGAATAATAAGCTGCTGTTATTTCTGTGTTTGCAGTGAAACCGACACCTACATTGGATACCTGCCATTGGCCCATGTTTTAGAGCTTAGCGCTGAATTGGTTTGTATCTCTCACGGTTGTCGTATTGGCTACTCCTCTCCACAGACACTGGCAGACCAAGTAAGTGTGTGTACAAACCTGCACCTTACATCGAGTTTGTTTTTGTTGTAGTGATTTAGTTAAGCTCTTTCTCCCGAGGCCTTTGAACACAGTCTTAGATAATCTATAACGAAAAGTTGGACCTTCAGCAATGTTGTTTGCCTTTGTTGCCAGCCCACTGAACGCTGATTCTCTGTCTTGTCTCATTGGTTTAGTCTACCAAAATAAAGAAGGGGAGTAAAGGAGATACTAGCGTGCTGAGGCCTACTCTCATGGCTGCTGTACCGGTAAGTCTGTCTTCACTGAGCAAACATCTCTGGCCATTCTGATGTATCTGAGTCTGTTCCTGGAACAAGGTCTGGATGGTACTACCTTCTGTCATTCCTCTGAGCTTAGAAAATGCAGGGAAAATGACAACTGTCTTTACCAAACCTCCTGTACTTGTAGATGTGGCTTGACATATGGTGATTATATTTGCTGTTGTGAAGAATATTATCAGCTTTAGAAGGGTATATTTCAGGGCATCCGGGTAGCGTGGCGGTCTATTCCGTTGCCTACCAACACGGAGATCTTCGGTTCGAATCCCCGTGTTACCTCCGGCTTGGTCGGGCGTCCCTACAGACACAATTGGCCATGTCTGTGGGTGGGAAGCCGGTTGTGGGCATTTGTCCTGGTCCCTGCACTAGCGCCTCCTCTGGTTGGTCGGGGCGCCTGTTCGGGGGGGAGGGGGCTTGAGGGAATAGCGTGATCCTCCCACACGCTACATCCCCCTGGCGAAACTCCTCACTGTCAGGTGAAAAGAAGCAGCTGGCAACTCCACATGTTTTGGAGGAGGCATGTGGTAGTCTGCAGCTCTCCCCGGATCGCCCGGGGGGGACAGCGACTGAGACGGCTCGGGAGAGTGGGATAATTGGCCGGATAAAATTGGGGAGAAAAAGGGGGGAATCCAAAAAGAGGGGTGTATTTCAGTTACATCATCCAGCTACGTTAAACAAACAAGAAATTTTGAAGAAAGCACAGAATTTTGAAAAATTATATCGTTTAAGAATTATTTTTTTTCTCTCTCTCTCTCTCTCTCTCTCTCTCTCTCTCTCTCTCTCTCTCTCTCTCTCTCTCTCTCTGTCTGTGGCCTGTGTAGGAGATCATGGACCGTATCTACAAGAATGTGATGACCAAAGTGGAGGAGATGAGCAGTGTACAGAAGACACTGTTTGTGCTGGCGTACAACTACAAAATGGAGCAGATCTCCAAAGGCTACAGCACACCTCTCTGTGATAGGTATACATACACACACCCAGAGAAAGGACTTCATTTATTCCTAAGCCCTGATTTAAACCCCTCCATGGTTAATCTTCCTACCCGAGCCTGCAGACTGCATACCCCACTAACACACACGGCACAGTGGCCCAGTGGTTAGCACTTTTGCCTCACAGCATAAAGGTCCTGGGTTCGAACCCCAGGCCATCCCAGGTCCTTTCTGTGTGGAGTTTGCATGTTCTTCCCGTGTCTGCATGGGTTTCCTCCGGGTGATCCTGTTTCCTTCCACCATCAAAAGACATGCATGTTAGGGTTAATACTCCTGCCTGTGCCCCTGACCAAGACAATGGAAAGAAGAACTGGAGTTGGTCCCCGGGCGCTGCAGCTGCCCACTGCTCCTATACAATAGGATGGCTTAAATGCAGAAGACAAATTCATTGTGAGAATACAATGACAAAATAAAGTGGCTTCTTAAAACTGAGAAACACACTCGCACTCAGTCTGTGGAGGGAGCATAAAATACAGCAGGGAATGATTCTTGAGGGAATTTGAGTCACCACATAAAATTGATCCTAATGCTGTTTGTGGGCACATTCCCTGCAAAAACAAAAGTCAGCATCTGATTTTTTTGATTGACATTTGATTTTTTTTTTTTTTTGCTGCTCATAGCCGTTTCTTGTAACTCATTCCTCCACTTGCTTTCTCCTTCTATTCACCAAACTCTCCTTGCTGATTGTTTGGTCTCCTCCTTCTCTCCTCTCGGCGGACCACGTCATTCCTCTCTCTTCTCTCCAGCCTGGTGTTCAAGCGGGTGCGTTCACTGCTAGGAGGAAACACGCGGGTGCTGTTGTCTGGTGGGGCGCCGCTCTCGGCCGCCACCCAGCGGTTCATGAACATCTGCCTGTGCTGCCCCGTGGGGCAGGGCTACGGCCTCACCGAGACTTGTGGAGCTGGCACCATCAGCGAGAGTAAGAGAGTAGATAAACGGGGGGGCAGGTGCACTTTGGGGAATGGCAGGAAATGTATAGTGGAGGATGTTTAGTAGGGGCACAGGGAAATAAAAGCTGGGAATGAGTGAAAAGCCCATATATTTGATTTGAGGTTATTGCCTCCGGTTGCCATGCTGACGCTGTTGTCTGTGTTATGTGTGTTTCAGTTTGGGACTACAGCACAGGAAGGGTTGGCGCTCCTCTTGTTTGCTCAGAGATTACTCTCAAGGACTGGGAAGAGGGTGAGTCGGATTTGAATGACTCAGCTGTTGCTCCCCGTGGGGTAATTACTGATTTGTGTGGTTAATGTTTGTTGGCTTTCATGCCACTCTTCCAGGGGGTTATTACAGTACGGACAAGCCCAATCCACGTGGAGAAATTGTGATCGGCGGTCCCAATGTAACCATGGGTTACTACAAGAACGATACCAAGAACCGCGAGGACTTCTTTGTGGACAAGAATGGCCAACGCTGGTTTTGCACAGGAGACATTGGAGAGGTTGACCCAGACGGATGCCTCAAAATCATCGGTAAGGTGTTTTGGGAAGTAAAATTCACGTTATCCCAGAGAGGAAAATTGCCATTTTTGTTTGAAACCCTCCAGAGTGGTCAGAGCACAGGTGAGATACAGAGAAGAGCCCATACTGATTGAGATATGGTGCTTTGCTCAAGGTCATCTTAGCAGTGCAGATGACTGCTGATTGCTTGAACCCAAGTCATCTGTTTGAAGTGTGACCTCTGTGACCACCATGCTGCTTTGGAAAGATGTGTGTGCGCGCGTAGGAGAGAACGTGAGAGAGCGAGAGAGAGTCTGATAAAACCTGTGTGCTGGCTGTATGCTCAGGAAGTGTGTTGGTCAGCATTATAAAGTGTGCTTTCCATCGGCAGACCGTAAGAAAGACCTAGTGAAACTGCAGGCAGGAGAATATGTCTCCCTTGGAAAGGTGGAGGCTGTCCTGAAGAACTGCCCGTTCATAGACAACATCTGTGCCTATGCTAACAGGTAAAACCCTACATACCCTTTCTGCCTCTCTCTTCCCTTACTCCCTCCCTCCATCCCATCCTTCCCCATCTCTGGCTCACATTGTTGCCCTCAATCTCTCTCTTTCTATCTCCCCATCGTTTATGTTAAAACGCAATGTGGTTTTATTTCTCCTCAAAAATCACTAACCTCTCAGCTATTGCGCTCTCATTTGTTTCAGCGACCAGTCGTACGTGATTAGTTTTGTGGTGCCCAACCAGAAGCAGCTAATGACGCTGGCGAACCAGAAGCAGGTGAAGGGCAGCTGGGAGGAGATCTGCAATAACCCCGAGATGGAGAGAGAGGTCCTGCGCATCATCACCGAGGCAGCTATTTCAGGTATAACCTTGGGTAGCGAGAGAGGGGGGAAAGTGTGGCGGGTTTATAGGCAGCTTCATGTTTGCAATTTTTAGCCCACTCTCCTAGTCGATGACTTCCTGTGACTGCATCATCAGCATAAGCTTTGACGTCCAGATTGCGAACGTTAATGACCTACAGAAGATTAAGGGCGCCACGGGGTCATGTCATTTTGTCCTGACGATGCTCCTGTGACCATGTTGGAGTAAAGTGGTTGAAAAGAAACACAACATTAGCCGAGGTGGGACAGAAGTGATTGTACACATAGTACTCTTTGTCACAAAAGTGATCCAAAAAAATAGGTCCCAGTCTCATGTCAGTAGTACAGGAGAACCCACTTAAGTCGAACTCCATCCATTATCTTAACCGCTTATCCTGCTCTCAGGGTCGTGGGGGTGCTGGAGATAACTGGAATACCCCAACAACTCTCGGGTTTTTAAAGTCCCCAAAAAAATTGTATATTTTCATACCAGTCCGACCTCAGATAAGTCGGTCGGATTAGTCGAGAATCGTTTTTACCAGATCACTCCTGTCAGGCCATATCTGTAGGCTAATTCAATACTGTTTAACTCGAATAAGTGATACGCAGGTTGACTCGAATTTTACAATCAGTTATGAGGAATGAAACAAGAAACAAGAGTTTTAGCACACTGGAACTTGTCTGGAAAATGGACCAACCTAGAAATAAGAGCTTTGTTCAGTTTGCACAGAAGATGAAGTCAGTCGGCCTCTATGTCATACAAATGTATGAAAAATCGAGAGTGCTGAAATTCCCCCCCCCCCCCCCCATGCCCTTTTTCTCCCCAATTGTATCCGGCTAATTACCCCACTCTTCCAAGCCGTCCCGGTCGCTGCTCCATCCCCTCTGCCGATCCGGAGAGGGCTGCAGACTACCACATGCCTCCTCCGATACATGTGGAGTCGCCAGTCGCTTCTTTTCACCTGACAGGGAGGAGTTTCGCCAGGGGGAGGTAGCGCATGGGAGGATCACACTATTCCCCCCAGTTCCCCCTCCCCCCCGAACAGGCGCCCTGACCGACCAGAGGAGGCGCTAGTGCAGCGAGCAGGACACATACCCACATCTGACTTCCCACCCGCAGACGCGGTAAATTGTGTCTGTAGGGACGCCTGACCAAGCCGGAGGTAACACGGGGATTCGAACTGGCGATCCCCGTGTTGGTAGGCAACGGAATAGACCGCTACGCTACCTGGATGGCCAACATCATATATTTTGATGTAGAAAAAACAGTATTTAATTAATGAACATCGTAAAATAATGTTGAATCTTTTATTTTTTTACATTTAACTACAAATGAGCAGGTGCGCTAACCTCAAGAACCAAAGACCCTATAAATTTATTCGATGCCCCATTGGGCCAGCTAATCCCCACCCTCGGTGGGATCTACTTAAGCAGGTTCGACTGTAGTACACCTTACACTGTGGCTTTCTGCTCACCCCTGTCGTTCTGACTTGGTGATATTCCTCTGCCCCTACCAGCAAAGTTGGAGCGCTTTGAGATCCCCAAGAAGATCTGCCTCAGTGCAGAACCCTGGACGCCAGAGACCGGCCTGGTCACCGATGCCTTCAAACTGAAGCGCAAGGAGCTGAAAACACACTATCAGGAAGACATCGAGAGGATGTACGGCGGGAAATAACATAGGAGAAACACACATGTACACACACAAACACATACACACACACAAGCATACATGCAAATATTTATGTATGTACACAAATAGGGAGCTAAGAAACTACTACCAGGAGAGGATTGACAGATACAGGTAATATACATGCACACAGAAACAGACATACACTCTCCCAAGACACACACCCAAGCACCTTCTCCTCTCTGCTCCCCTGCAACCGGCTTTTTGATCAAAGGAAGAGAAAACACTTGAAACCAGTTGATGAGTCTCTCTCAAGACCAGGATGCAGAGGGCCCCCCCCCCCCGACGGGCAGCTCTTTAACAGCCAGACACACAAGCACAGAGTGATGCACACTCGCCGCAGCCCATGGACAGCTCAGCTCTTTCGAGTTACAGTGACGGCCACGGCGGCGCGTAGAGTTGTGAGGCTCGTGTGATCGCAGACGAAAAGAAAGTCACGTTTTGTGTACAGCAGCGTGTCTGAATCGATGTCCTTGCGCCCACTTATTACTCGGATTTCCTTCTATAGCTACCCGCTCTCTGGGCCACTCCACCTTATAAGCATGGCCGTGGAGTCTCTGCTTGTAGTGCAGATAGTAGGTTGGGAAAAGGGCGGCGTATTCGGGGCCTGAAAAAGGGATCCCTCCTAGGCTTTAAGTGGACATTCAGGTTGGAATCTTTGCAGGGATCTCCTTTTAATCTTGCGTATCACGGTGACCTCTTTTTTTTCCTTTTTAAATCTTTTGTCACGGTGTTTTGTCATTCTTCGGAATCGGTGTCACAAAGCCATTAGAGATTGAGAGAACGCACATTGGGTTTTTTTTTTTTTTTAACGGTTCATGTTAACTGTAAGGGTTTCTTTGGTTTGTTTGCTGTCCTGTTCTTTATTTTTAAAATGGATTTTTTCCCCCTTTCTGCTTTCTTTTTTCACTTCTCGTTGGACTTAAATTAGCTTCTTTTTTTTTATGAGCTTTCATCTGTTCCTCTTGTTTGCCTCTGTGTCCCAAAGTTTGTATATCTGAGTGTGTGTTTACAGACTTAATGAACTTTATGGGCTAGATAAAGTAGTCCATTCTGCTCGTTGGAGCCCCCCCGCCCCTTTCTCCAATTACCATCACCAAACGACCCCACCGCTCTCAGCCCTTTGCATTGTGAGCCGGGGTGGAGTAGAGGGACCGACCGCTGATGGGAAAAGGCATCCCCAGGTATCAGACTCCTCCATTTGTTAACACTCCACCATGGCCAGAGCCTCATTTCTCCCTGTGTTTGACCACATTGTGGGGGCCTCACGGCCCACGCCCTACATAATTTTGTTTTTTTTGTTTTTTGTTTTCCAACACCTGCCTCGTATGTCTTAAACCATGACCAGTGTACCGTTATGGATGTCTCCAAGGGAATAAGCCTAGTCCAGATAAATCGTAACACTAGCCTTTTTGTAGCTGCACATTTCGGTATTAATTGGTTGCTCTTATGATTCTTGGTGGTACAAATGGACCACATAACCCCTTATTTTGCCATAGGTCTAGTTACTGTTACTTTTATAGAATGATATGAAATGCAAATTGAATGTGCAATATTTATGAATAAATTTTGAGCTGAAGTATATAGTACAAATAACGCACAGATAGCCCTTCCACAGTGTATGAATGTTTGGGCCTGTTACTCTTTGCTTCGGTGTATACAGGAAAACCTGTAAAAGAAAAAAATCTATATATATACTGGCAAAGGAAAACCTATAGGAACAAAGAGGAGAATGGTAGAGACACTGATAAGTAGGGTTGTAAATCACAGACACGATATATCGATTCTTTGGACAACGATACGATATTTGCCGATGTCACAATGTGCCACGATACGATGTCGATCCGGTTCAATTCAGGGGCCTGCAGTCGATATGAGACAATATCGTGTGCCCATTATATCAGTTATATTTATATGAACTCACAAAAGCAACTAAAATATGATTTGACGCTTTTATTACTGAGCTCGTCCAGGACATTTAAGTGGAAAACAATCTATTTTTAATAGAAAGAAGAAAACTAGACCTGTTGTTCAATATAAAGTGCCACATTTCTCATGCTCAAGTGCAATTTTTTTGTATCAGTTAACTTAAAGAGCCCTTGATGACCTTTAAATCACGACTGTAAACCATGCACATCTATACTTGATCACTGTGGATTTCCAAGGTTGTGTCTGTGTGCTCAGCGGTTCAGAGATACCGAGCTTTAAAACGTCCCCATCCTGGGCGTATCTTAAAGACGGTGATACGGATCGACGGTTTTTTCACGTCGCATCGATATCGGATCGTTGCTCATAGAATCGATACATCGCTCCAGATCGCTGGATCGCCCCTCCCCCCCTTCTAGTGATAAGGAAATTTAGATGCATCCCTCCTGTAAAGGATCCCAGCGTACTGTGCTAAACAATTGTGTGTTTAGGACGGTAAAGTAAACTTTCGATATCGGGCAATGTAAGAAAAATAGCGATTGCATGAAGAATAAACTTCAGCTTTACTAAAGCGCTTGAATACGTTTGAGAGAGGAGGTTGGACAATTGGACGTGAGGCAAATCCTTCTGAACACACTCCTTACCTAGTCGTGACATGTGTAACGTAAGCATACTGAAATCAGTTTTCCTAGTGTATACATGTTACTGGATGCTTTATTCTCTGATTGGTTTACGTGTATAAACTTTATGTGCAATGTTTGTAAAAAAAAACAAAACAAAAAAACAACGTGGGTTTTTCTCAGCACATTGAAAGTGGATGACAGGAACATGTATCATGTCTGCGAGTGTTGGCTGGTTATTGTCTGAAGGGCGTGAACAGGAACCTTCCCTCCTGCTCCGGTTTCTAGCCGAGCTGTTTTCGCTTTGACTTTTCAGCACGAGGGTGATGAACAGGCGTGGTTTTGTTTTTTTTTCGTACCCGTTTTCGAGCGCGTTATTATTTTTCCCACCTGTATTCCGGGAAGACACGCCCCTTACTCTATCTCTGATTGGCTAACCTAACCCTAACCAACGGAGGCAACGAGTACTAGCCAATCTGATTGGCTAACCTTAACCAACGGAGGCAACGAGTACTAGCCAATCAGAGCCAGAGTTCCCCGGAAAACGGGTACGAAAAAAAAATCACGCGATGAGCAGCGCGTGAAGTGGTATTTTGGGCAGTGGTCTTTTTTGTTTTTTCTAAGGGTAACCCATTAACCTCTAGCCAGTGGCAGCGGCGGTAACGCTCGCGCGTCGTCCCCGTTAGCGCGTCATCCCGACTTCCCTCCGGAAGACTGACGGCGTTGTTAAAGGGGTCGATTCAAGATGGCGGCGACCTGTGCCGTTGGTGTGTGTGGCGAGCTCCGAAGCTGTAAGTTGTGCCGCCACCACAACAACAACAAA